>NC_072852.1:175653176-176253176 GCF_028858705.1 Grus americana
TTACTCACATCCAGATGAATACATCTAATGAATTCATATGTATTGCATTTTCATCACAAAACCACTTTGAGTGTAGGTGCAATTAGGAGTCTATTACATGATGTACAAATTAACACTTGGTATTGCATTGGTAGCTTTGAATTGATCACTGATATATTCTATTTTGAAATGAATACTTTTCAGAGGATGAAAAACCCCACATATGTAATGTTTTTATTTTTTCTGTATCTATGTGATTCCTTTAATATGGGAGTGTGTTTCCATTGTAAACACAGAACAATACATACCTTAAACTCAATACTTTAATCAATGGCATATTCAAGCCCTCCTTACAACCTCTGGAGCATACATATAACTGTCATAAAAATGTAATTGCTGGCAAAAAATAAAAAGCAATACAGACTTTCTACTCTTTATTAAAATTTTATCTTCACATTTTCTACATTTAAATAGTTACTGATGACTCTGGTTATTTAACCTTTAATTTTATTTAGATATTTCTCCACTACTACATGAGGAGCATCATATCATTAAAGTTTCTTATTATGTCCCAGACCATTGGGTGTGATTTTTGGGTATGATGTCACTCAAAGGATCTTGCCATTCTCAGGGGATTGGTGGCGAAGCAACACTGCTACTGAATAAGATTCCTTGCCTTGAAAATGTGCTGTACTCTGTTATTGATTTAGCTAGCAGGAAATAAGGGGTGACAGCTAAACCATAGGTAATATGCAATTTGAGTGAAAAAAACAATATAGCAAATGAAATGAATGAAAGAAATGCCTTGTATTTGGAATAATAATTCAGTTTTTTAACTATATCACATTGCTTTACTAAATGTTATATTTTGAGCTTGAAAACGCTTTTTTTCCACAACTTTTCGCTGGAAGTGCCTATACTTACCATTTTGATAGTGTAAAGTAGAGGTGCGGTGTGCTTCACATAAGAAATTATGAGGATTTTCTGTATTTAATGGATATTGGAAGATATTATATCATTCATATAATCAAGATAGGACTGTTAGTGTAAGCATTCTTACACATCATACATTTTTAGATAAAGGTAAACCTTCCCTGTGAGTTAAAGGCATCCGATCTAGGTAACCATTCATAAAATGTTAGGATTAAACAATACATGTCTTCTATCCTTCAGGAAGGTTGTTGGACATTTCTGTAATTTATTACTAAAGCATGGCCAAGTACAAAGTTACTGAACAATTTTTGGATTGTTTTCTCCACCTAATGTAAACAATTGCTTTTCCAAAGAATATAAAGTTATAATAGACTTCTCCTGGCCACCTAGACTAACTTTATGACTGATTCAGATAATGGAATTTCCACAGGTGCTCGTTGGTTTAATCTCATAAGCCTGTGGCTGAGCTAGAACATGTCTTTTTGAAGAACAAAACAAGACACACATACTCACCCCCTTCCCCAAATAGACACCTCTGTTTTAAAGAATACCAGTGATGGAGAGTACCCTACAACCTATTTGAAAGTGTTCCAGTGGTTCACTTTTTAAAACTTTTGCTTTTAAAACCGACACAGTGTATCCAGCTCCAATTTCTGTCACTGGCATTTGATTTTTTGGGTTTCTTTTATTTTTAAAGTAAAGATTTCTTCATTCGCTAATGTTGTCTCCATGTGAGAATGGTGATCAAGTGATCTCTTAATATTTAGCATATTCAGTACAAATGGTGAAATGCAAATTTAGCTTTGCTGTCTATTCAGGGGAATAAAATAGTATCTTCATGGAAGGAGACTAAAGGGACACCAAGAAAGCCAAGGTTAACTAATTTTTACACTCAGTCAAAAATTCACAAAAAGTGTTCTTCACTTCTTGCTCAGCTGAGTTCAGCACTTCTGAAGGAAAGCATGCCCTCTGTTGAAAACCTAGCTTTATACTTCTGCATTGTCTCTCATTTACTTATGTTTGTCAGGTAGTGACACTCCCAAAGATCTTATAAAATTTCAGTTTCTTGATAAAGTCAGAGTACAAAGCTCAATCTGAATCCAGTTTCAGGGTTCGGTGCAGGTAAATTAAAACCTCTCCAATAATTTCAATCCAAAATTAAATATGACCAGAAAAATACCATAATAATGAGGATATAAATGTGCCTAAGAAGCAGCAAGTATACTGATATTTATGAAATGATTGTGTGAAATATTTATTTGCAGAATGTGAAATAAAATAATCTCTTCCCTCAAGAACAGTGCTACATCTAATACTTTGTCACCTCCTATAATCATGAAAAGAAATGAGATTTCATTTAACATTAACATTGAAGGAACTTGATGCTCCTTCATCTATAGAAGACAACAAAAGATTTAGACCATAAGTCACAGACCAGATGATAGAAAATTTGATTTTCATGTATTAGCTTTGAGTATTTTTGATCAATCTGATTTTAAACAACTGAGGATGTTGGGCCTTCATCACTTTTCTGCAGACTATTTCAATCCTAATAGTTGAGATTCTATTGTAATAACTTTTGAAAGACATTTATAAAGAATGGATGTTTTCCAATTCCAACATGAGAGGGAAAAATTGAGAGACTGCAACTTTTGCGATAAATTGTCTTCCTGTCTGTGGTCTTCCACCTCCTCCAGCTATTACTAGTTTTTCCAAACAGTGTGGTTATTCTTTGCTGAAGGATATCACTGTATTCTTTCCCCCTTTAAATTGTTCTGCTAAAGCGAAGAAGGAATTGCTTTGTATTTGGAAAAAAAAAAAAAAAGGACATAGCAAGAGATACATGTGCCATTTAAGCTGTGAAAAGTAAGAATGCTCACCTCTTTATGACTACCTATAAGAAAAGCTTATTCTTTATCAGAAATTAAATGTATTAGTATACCTTCAGGATGATCCCATATTTGTACAAGCCTGTACACCTGTGTTAGTGTCCTGGTTTCAGATTATTTTTATTATTATTATTATTATTTTATTTTCCTTTGCTATACTATTAAACTGTCTTTATCTCAACCCATGAGTTTGTTTTTCCATCCTCCTCCTCATCCCCTTGGGGGCTGGGAGGAGTGAGCGAGCGGCTGCCTGGTGTTTAGCTGCTGGCTGGGGCAAAACCACCACAATTAGTCTGTGTACAAGCCCCAAAAGAGACATGGGAAGCAGTATTTCATCCTACAGTACTATTCTTTAAGATCCCTGAATAAATTGGTAATATCTGTCTATGTTATTTCTGCATACATATTCTCAATTATTTTAGTACCCTATATTATTTGTTACGGGGCCATGAATGTGTATATTCCTACACATCCCATGTATGCCTGTTTAACTCACCTGGAAATAGGATGAATTTTTTCTTGCATGAAAAAATAGCCACTTTTTTAAAGCATTCCAGGCTTTAAATATATATATATTTTAAAGAAACGGCATACATACATTATCATTCAGCAAATAATTCTGCAGTGGCAAAAAGTAACATACGTTCATTATTACCCAAATAAAAGATTTTTTTTTTGGAAGATTCACATTTTTTCTAATATAATCTATTGAAAGATGTAAAGCTGGTGTAAAGGGTTTGGGAATCAGGCCACAATATGATTGTTACAATTTAGATTATATTCAGTCCCTCAGGACATGATCGTGCCTCTAGGCACAGCCTTCAGCAAGAAATAGCGTGTAGGCTGTGTCATCCCAAGAGGGAGTGTGCCTTAGAAATACACCTCTGAAGTACAATTGACTCCTTGTTCATACATGAATTCAGCTTGTCAGGAGACTTTTCTTGTTCTCGGTGTTCTACATTCAATTCCCAGTGACAAAAGGATCTAGCAGTTGTGGACATGTGGGTCTGAATTCCTGACACCTAAATTAGGTGCCAAACATAGGAAAAGAGCTATCCTGGACTGTTTATAGTGCTAAAAGGAGAAATGGAAAATGGAAAAGTAACCTCCAGAAAGAAGGCTCAGACCACTTAAGATCTGATTTGCTTTCTGGAGGTGCCTTTCATGAAGAAGTTCCCACATTAACAGTGGGAAGAACTAATGCTGCTTGGAGAACCAGGATACTTTCAGAAGGGCTTTTAGAGCAGAAAGCTGCAACAACATGCAATATTGTCTTTTCTGATCCATATTAGCTAATATAATTTACAATGACTTATCCCTTTCCCTAAGCTGGCAACATTTGGGATCCCAGTATCCGTTCAGCTCCAAACAACCCTACAGCACTCATGGCTTCATCATGTTATAATTGCTTCCAGTAAAACTTCCTCCAAGGCTTGCTTTGTTATACTTGACAACTAACCTACTGTGATCTCAGAAATTCATCTTATAAATGTTGTATCTTGCTTCCCTTTTCATTATTGCACTAGAAAGGAAATCCTAGTATGTCTTATCTGCTGGTACATGAGAAAGAATCTTATTGCATGTACAGCGTCTGGCTGGGATGGAGTTAACATTCTTCATAGCAGCCGGGATGGTGCTGTGCTTTGCATTTGTGGCTAGAACAGTGTTGGTAACACACCCATGCTTTGGCTGTTGCTGCGCAGTGCTTGCACAGCATCGAGGTTTTCTCTCTACCCAACAAGCTAGGAGCGGGCAAGAAGTTGGGAGGAGACACAGCTGGGATAGCTGACTCAAACTGACCAAAGAGATATTGCATACCCATATGATATCATGCTAAGCAATAAAATCTCAAGGAAAGCAGGAGGAAGGGGCAACATTCATGGTTACTTGTTTTCCTAAGCAACTGTTACCTACACTGAGGCCCTGCTTCCCAGGAAGTGGCTGGACATCTTCCTGACAACAGGATGTAGTGTATGAATTAATCTTCTTCCTTTACTTGTGCCTGCAGCTTTTGCTTTCCCTATTAAATAGTTATAGTCTTGATCCACGAGTCTTCTGGCCTTCCCTCTATTTTCTCTCCATCTGATGTTAGAGAGGAGTGAGTGTCTGGGTGGGTGTTTGGCTGCTGGCTGGAGTCAACCCACCGCTTTGCAAAACAATGCCAAACCTCAAATACCTAAAATAAAAAGTCAAAACCAGTGAATTCAGTAGAGATTATTCATAACTCTTCCTTTATATGGAGTTATTGCTTTACTTAACACTGAAAAACAAAGAAAGATAAACCCAAAATATTTGTAGTTTTCTTAATTTTTTTGCCAAATACAATTTGAAGTTGGAATTGTATTTTGAATAATAATGTCAAATTGCAATGACTGAAAATCTGCTGTTGCTACTGTATATAGTAATTCTATTTTGTTTCAACCTGATAATTATTACTATTTCACCCAGGAAAAAATTCAAGTCCTGCTTCCAAGTATTGTTTAAGTTTGCATTGCTTTGGAAAAGAATTTTTCCATGTATGTGTTCTGCATTATGAAATACATGGCCACCCATTGTATAATCCATGACCAACATTAATTTCAAGTAAAAGCACAAGAAACTTGCTTTGCAGACTCATCATATGTGCCATTTCCACCTGCTAACTAATCAATACAATTCTAGAAATGTAAGTAGTTTTCATCTGATTATTCAAATGAAATAAGCAAATGTAGTGTGTGTTACATGTTTCATTTAGAGAAGAGAAAGTATGGAATAACACCTTTGGACTTACCTGATTTTCAGATAGAAAAATAAGAACTTGATACAAAAAAAGGGTGCAGAAGTCCCTCCAAATAGGAGGTCTAGAGACTGCTTATAGTTCATCTGGTACCCTGGGGAGAAATACAAGTATTGTGATGAAAAATATGCAAGCTAGAGTCCAGTCCTGCTGTGAGATCTACCCAGGTACAACCTAGAGCATGTACAGAATCCATCTAAATCAATGCCATTCTGTCAGGGCACAGGAGAAGTCCCCCATGGATTACACTTGAAGGTCTGGATCTGGTCAAAAGATCATGAAATAAACAGCTGAAAATGAACAAGAGATGGCATGAATGAACTATATAATCAGCCTCCTTAGGAAAAAAAAAAAAACCAAAACCCTCTATATTGACTATATTGTCAAAGAAATGAGTTAAAGCTGCTATGAAGATGCCTTATCATTTCACTAATAAGAGTAGGAATGAAGGTGATTAAACTGTATAATTCACTCTGTGGCATGCTAAAATGTAGAGCTGGTAAAGGAAATTTTTCTTTTGTTCTTCAAGGATGCATTTTATGAGGAGGCTTTTATTTACTATTATGTACCAGGACTCAAAAAACCTTTTTAGTAAGTTTATCTATTTTAATTTCAAACACAGATGAATAAATAAATGTAAAAAAGTACTTTTGTGATATGAAAAATACAAAATAAGTTGCTACATATTTTTGCTTTCATTGTATTTTCCACAGTTTAAAATTTCAAAATAAATGACAGAGTTGTTAATAGGCTGTAGAGGATTTTTTCCTGTCCTCCCTTGATTTATTGCTGCAGAGTGTAAACTGATGTGGAAACAAGTGAGAATTCCCCTGCGAAATGTTCTAAAATCCAAATTCCTCATGGAGAGGAGAAAAATATTTGAGCAGAAACAATCATCCCCATGTGTATAAGCTTTGAATAATAACAGCCTAGTTTCTACATTTCTTTTGTTCATGATGTATCAATCCAGTATGAAAGGAAACATAAAAACAGCACATATATAAACCAAATGTCCAACAGCAAAAGCTTTAACAAACCCTAATTATTCAGGTGGTTAAGGAACAAGCTAAATAGCAGCACTAGTACACTGTAAATTCTTGCGGCTGACACAGAAGTGGTTATGACAGCTTTCACATTATCTCATTGCAGTATCGAGGCAGTAGTCGCAGCTGGCTCATATGTCAAAATGTGTCAGGACTTAAATGGTAAAACAGGAGTGCAACAGCAATTGGCTTTTCAATCAATAATGCAATCAATATATTTCACAGATATTTTCCCATATCTAAATTACTCTGCAGAGATGAGGTAGCCTGACTGAGTGTTTATAAATCAATAAAACACACAGCTAAAGGACATCTGCTCCTGTTCTTTCACTTCAAGGTGCAGTTTGCCTTTTATTTCCAACTCTCTCTTATTTAAGAATGTCCTTTTGAGAAAAAACAGCCCTCTTTTTGCGCACAAATCAGTTTTGAGTTGCATTATGCCTATAGACTGTTTTTGTTAATAATTGTGTACTTCAGTTTTAAATAGGTGTAACGGGCAGTTTCTACAGGCAACAGAGCTGAGAATTAACTTTCATTTCAGATGGGTAATATACATATAAACACGTGTTTTATATCACATTACATTTTTCTGTAAGTACAGTACAATGCACACAATTTTGAAATCCCCCTAACCTTACACAATGCAATTTTTTTCCCAAGCAAGAGAATTCCAGAAGATTCTCAGCGATATTTTGTAGAACAGCTTCCTCTCAAAGCATCATTGTTTAGATGATATTTGTTCACTAATCTATTCCATTTTCAGCAGCAGATACATAAAAGATGGCAGCTCATTACGATATTGTTATGTGAAATTACAGAATTTGCCTTCTGCGTCTTTTTTTTGTTTGTGAAGAAGTGACTACAGGTAAGGATTTGTCTTTCAATGCCTATCATTAGAATAATTCCATGAGAGAAAATGATTTGATTATTTTCCTGTGTATAATTACAATATATACGGATACTATACTTATTCATATATATACACAGTTATATACTACACACAGATATACATGCAAATACGTGTGAAGCTTTGCAGTACTGGAGTTAATTATATGAGTTAATGCATATAGGTGTTCATCATTGTCTTGTGCACTACACGTTTTATTTATACAGTGTTAAGAGTTGAAAATGTGTCTCTAAGTGTGCACTTTTAACATAAAAAGACTTAATATGTTTTAGCCTTATCCCTCTTCTGCTTGAAAATTATATCAGGCATGAAACAGAGAGTAACAAAAACAATTACATCTTTCAGGCAAGACAGCCATATTCTGTCAAGAAGTACATAAACCTAAGCAAATTGCATTTCCTAATCTAGGTGTTCCATTAAAAATAGATTGTCACCTTGGTGAACACCAACTAATCTTATCATGTTATATCTTTAGCTCACATGCTGTGTTATTCTCTCAATACATGCAATCTCTCTCACAGTTGTGAGATCCATCTCTGAACAACAGCTGATACACAGTCAAAACACAAGTTAGGGGCACAGTGGTTCCCTGGTTCACTTACTTACTCTAAGTATTTTATTAAGATTTTTACTGAATCTATTACTATATTATAGCGTTTTAGAGGATTTGTATTAAATTTCATAGTATAATTTGAATATGGCTTTAACTGGAAAAGCTCCAGTTAAATGAGTCCAAGATCTCACACACCTCATTTCCAAATTAGCAAAGAGATACTGTCTTTGACTTGAATGGGAAGACTGTTTTGGCGGCAATAGCTGACTAGATACAGCAACACTGAAAGAAAATCTTGAAAATATTAATATTATCATAAAGAAACAAAAAAACAAATCTTGTGGTACTTTAAAGGATGGTTTCAACCAAGTTGAAGGGGTTTTTTTACAACATTTTATATAAAAATTGCCATAGTATCCTTTTTTAATTCCATTTTTTAAAATTTTCACCTTTTGAAGATGCATCTGAATAATTTTGATGAACTACAAAATATTTTCATTCTCTTGTTAGGAGTGTTTAGCAGCCTCGTTTAAATATTAAACTCATGCAAAATAGACTACAGTAAGAAAATACCTTTTTTTTTCTTAGTTTGCAGAAACTTTAAATGAACATAATGAGTGACATCATCATAAAATGTTCTCAGAGTATTCCCCATTAATATAATTTTGATAAGACTCTGGAATGACTGAAACTGCTAAGTTTTTTACAGCTTTTGAAAACAATTTATTGTTTCAGTGACTGAGCTCTGTGGAATCCTAAGTTACAAATTCCTACAAGTGTCGTTAAAACCATTCTCATCCATTGTATATAAGTGTCAGAAATATTTTTAGAGACCTGAAAATCTATTAAACTTCCAGCTGAAAATGTATCTTAAGCTGCAAGTCAAACTCCCAGCAACCATAAAGTGCTTAATACGTTTATATTTGAGAAGCTGTAAAATGAGAGAACACTGCTGGGAACTTGAAATTGAAACTAGTTGAAGAATGCCCCTGGTGACATGAACTTTATTTTAAGTAAGAGCTGGTCAAAATGCAGTACTTGAGCTTTGCAAAATATGGCATCAACATTACTAAAGGTGTTCTGTTTTGGAAAGTTGTCCAGCATTTTATTCTGGGAATATTCATATTCCTTGTCTTACAGAAGGTGACAAACAAATGAACCTGTAGTACTGGGAAAAATGCTTGAGGAATCTCATAAAATGGTTTTGTGCGTGTTCTGGGTAGGCACCCCTTCTTGAAGATCACATGCTTTGGCTTTATCACAGTGTTTCACGTTTTCTTTCAAAATTATCCTCTGTCCTATGTGGCGTTGCCTGAGGAATTCCAGTAGTCTGAAACCTGCATGAATGATCTGTAAATGTTTTTGAATTTAAAATTTGATGTGAGGGATTAGAAATAAAGAGAAAATACTAGGTTGGATGACATGGAAAAAACAAGTGACAATACTGCTTGGAAGAAAGAAAAGAAAAAAGAGAGGAGAAGAAGGGTGAGAAAAAATTGTTTTTTAAAGAATAGCCATAAAACCAACAAGCTAAAGTCTTTTTAAGCATTCACATTTAGAAATAATTAAATGGAATATATAGACAAAAATACGCTTATAAATTACACTTTCACTGAAAGTGTCATCAGGTCGAATAATAACCAGGCTCATATACAGTCAGCCCAGTTTCTAATTCTGTTTATACAGACTATATAAAGAGTAAAGGTTAACCTGTGGACTGTAAACTATATTCTAATTATATGAGTACATAAATCAATAAGCCCTCAAGGGTATAAATGATGGTAGAGGAACACAGCAGATGACAAAGCAGGAACCAGGGGCAACATAATGATTAAAAGGCCTAACACCATTCTTAGAGTGAATGAAGGGAAGCATAATATTGGCCTGATCACGTTTATTTTGTTGGCCAAAGCAGAGGGTTTGAGTGTGCAAAAGTGTGAGCAGCTAAGTAGTCTTAGAAACTACCAAACACATTTCTTGTATACAACTTAAAGGTCTTGTAAATGAGGTTATACACCATCTCTGTGATATATTGTGTGGGAAGACAGAAAAAAAACCCCAAAACAAAACAACTGTCCTTGGGCTAGATAGCTTTGGCCCCTTATTCATCTCTAAATAAAAACAGCTTGTAGTTGATTCATGTAGAACTTTATCCCAGCAGAATGGGGAACTAATCTCTCTCTAGCACCTCTGTACTATCTCATGAAAGTAAATGCTGAAGACGGAAAATGGTTTGAGACTGAAATACCTATCTTTAACGTTTGGTGGTTAATGGAGAGCTAGGCCCGATTCTGATATCCAATACAGGCATCTACAAATGCCTTTTGGGGCACCTTAGCCTATTCCTGCTGGATTCCAGTCACTGGTCCAAAGGTCATAGATTTCCTATAGGTCTTGTATTTTACTGCCATCTTACATGCATGTTTTTAATACCTGGAGTATTTCAGATGCTACAAGTTGACTTAGTGCTGGTAACTGAATTGAACCCCACATGGTATTGGTGCCTCTTGGAAAAGCTGTGTGGTGTTTCATAGGGAATGTGAGCTATGTATAGGGTTGTGAAAGGCAGTTTCCTAAACCAACACATTGGCTATCATTCTATACTAAATTATATATCTTTCAGAGTTATGTCTATGCACCTTATAAAATCTATAGAATACACTGATATTCTATAGCACCCTCCCAGTGAGTTTGGGAAAATCTGTTTGTTAGAAGTTTGTTAGAAACTTATCAAAATAATATGGGAAAAAACCATTGAATACATTGTAAGAAGATGCATTTGACCAATGTAATCTGATAAAGGTGAAGTAATCTGTCAACAGAATAGTTGACTGATTCAATGGAAAGTCCATAAGGTGTATAGAGGTTTTCTGTGTTTTTTTCTTAATATTTACTTTATGTTACTACAAATAGTGAAAATCAGCACAAAATACTTATTCTCTTCTTTTGATAAGAGCTTTTGTGACATCTGAATAACCCTTATCTTCAGAGTTTTTCATGCCTAGATCATATAGTGAATCTGATTTGCATTTTAGATTATGTCTTTTGGAAGTCAGACAATTTATTCATGACAAGAAGTTGTGAGAAGCTGCAAATTTTTTTGTTGAGTGACCCAAGTTAATGGAAGTGTGGAACACAACCTCTGAGAATTTTTTCCACTTTCTCAGGCCTAACTACTGCATAGAGTGAGAGATGGCCTTTCAGCTGTTAGCTGCTCAATTTTAAATGGTTTGTTGATCTGGGCAAAGAATGCTGAGTATTCTGAGATGCCGAGGCTGGCTCCAAGTGATAATGAACACAAACCAAGGAATGTAGCTAAGGAATACATTGCCTTCTTCCTATATAAAGCTCTAGCTAAAGGAATAACTTTGCAGGACAATGAGGAAGTCTTTGAGTTGGGTGTTTTTTTCTTGCAGCACTGAGGGAATACATTGACAAGAGGGGTGGGGTAGCTGAAATCATCAGAAAGAATTGTATAACAGCATAAAAGATGAGCTTACTGTATGAGGGGACATTATATAATGAGATAACACAAATTCCCACAACTAGGAAAATAAATTATACTTGTAAGAATGACAAAAAATTCTCAACAGTAATAAAAAAAAATTGCACAGGTAAAGTTGTTGGCCAAATATTATACAAATAATTTAAATTATGAAAATGAAGATACTACATATGCAGCTGTGACCAATGTATAATAAGGGGATCAGCTATTTTTTCTGAAGTGTTAGAAAATTCATATGAAACTCAGGGTCTCATGGCAGTGCACCCAAGGAGGCATTCCTCTGTCTTTGGTGCACAAAAGTTTCACCAGACGCACCTGTCAGGAGGCACAGAATATAAAGCATTCACTTCCCTAAACAAAAGGAAATGCCGTTTTAAAGGCTGAGGAGGTATCTTCCTAGTGCAGCAGATGTCCTGCATGTCCTATACCATATCTTTGGGCTTGGACAAACAGAATAGATGTCATTACAAAGGACTTTAGGTACCTCTCTTTGGACAACTGAATCCTGGCTAGATAGTTATACCATCTATTTTTCTCCAAGAATAAAGAGGCATCATTGAGAAACAGTCTTTGCAACGCAGAGGGCTGAAGTTAGGAAGTGGAAACATCACTCCATATTCCTTAACTCCTGTTCAGAAGACAATGCTGGAAACCACTTGCACATCCAAAGAACAGAAGAATGTTGTAAAGGCCACAGAAGTTACCATGATTAGCATTTATAATGCTATTTACCCTTGGCTTGCTTTAGAGTAAGTTCATCATAGAACTTTACGCTCATGTTCAGGTCACATAATAATATGAAAAATACCATGCAAACACAGGAACTCTACCCTCTGTAGCCTGTCTAAGCAGGATTCCACAGATGTTTTTAAAAAAATCGTCTGGTACGAACTTGTAGGACATAGCTATCCTGGATGCCATTTTATATGATTTTTCAAAATATAGAATAATTGTACATTTTAACTTCCCCCCCCCCCCCAAAGTACCCCAAAATTTCACTTTGGATCTTCCCTTTCCTTTCATTGTTATTAGTTTAACTGTTATGATAAGAGCTATTGTCAGTCAGGATCAGGTACCTGTTGCTCTAGGGGTTGAAATCACTGAGAGTAAAGCTTTACACAGTCTAGCTCCAAGCAATTGTCCTGACACATTTCTGCTCAGCTACCATAACTGTCAGTAAAATGAGAGTTTCACCTGCAAATGGTAGCCTCAGGTATATTGCTAGAAACTTTGCTATTGCATTAAAGATTTGGGATCCATTAGGTAATAAATGGATTACACTGAGCAACTAGAGAAGATTAATTGGTTATTGTTTGTAAATTGCTTTGCAGATAGTAAGTCTCACAGAAGTGCTCTGTATTACTGTTATTAATGGACTATTTTTATCTGTAGTGGATATCTTGCTTTGCCATTGTTCATATACATAAAGGGAAACTGTAATACTTTTCTTCAGACCAGTGTTCAGAACTTCAAAAGAAATTACTTTTAAGCCTGAATAGTCTGATTAATGTTTATCAAGAATGAGGTGTGATATGTAACTGTAAAGAAAGGAAAGAATACATACAAAAAAGTATTTTAAATATTTAAAGAGACCTCAGCAGATGCTATGCTAACAGGAAATTTTCAGGTATGACCTAGCAATTCAGAAAACAAGAAGTCCTTAAAAATCCAGCCATAAGCTTTTTTCATATCTTCTCTATCTCCTTAATTCTTCTAGAAATATACCCTTTCCTGACTAACACTTTACAGGATATTATCATAGTGCCAATACTTAAAAGATTTAAAGAATCTTTGTTTGAGAAAGAATAAGGAAAGGATTGATACTTATAACAAAATGATCAGAAATCTTAATTTCGAGAAAAAATATCTTTTAGTATGGTTAATTTTTTTTTATCTGCCATGAACAATAGAATAGAATCTCTATTTCTGAGCTGAATTTCTGAAGATCTTGTGTTAGACATTCAAGAGTGTTCAGATATTTGAAGGTGCAAACTGATATTTACAGAAGAAACCAACAAAAAAGGCTAGTAGCAAACTTATGCCTAAATATCTTTTCACCCTTAGTCTCATGTGCCTAACGTAACACTCTAGACTATTCTCACTCCTGTAAGATTACACAGATTCTTATATTCTCTGATAAATAGTTCCTAGAAAAACCCCAAGGTATGACTCCTGTGGCATGGAATATTATTATTGATATGTTCTTATATAAACAACGACATCACTTATAAACTTGGTAAACCACCACCCATATCTAGAATGGAAATTAATGTAAAGGAGACATAGTGGTGCTGGTAAAAGTACTCACAGTTAACATATGGATATGGTCCACTGCATGTTTGCTTTGCCTCCCTTGCCATCTTAGTAATCCATACTATTATCTTAGCGGCTGTTCTGTGCTAATATGGCTGTAAGTCTTCAAGACTACAGCAGGCTCACACCTGGGCAACTAAGTACATAGACCGAAGATGTGTCTGCAACTCCTTATGCAGAATATTTAAGAGATAAGACACGAATCCCCATTTAAGACATAATACACTTTTCTCTTAGCTAGCAGAAAGAAAACAAGAAATTAATGTAGATTCCTATCAGTGTTATCTCACCATCTTTTTGGGGTATTCATTATACACTTTTCAACCTCTTTCAGATTCAGATAGCTAGTAGAGCAGCTACATCACACAGCTAAATCCTAAGCATCTCTAATGACTTAGAATCATAGAATCATAGAATGGTTTGGGTTGGAAGGGACTTCAAAGACCATCTAGTTCCAACCCCCCTGCTGCAGGCAGGGACACCCTCCACTAGACCACGTTGCCCAAAGCCCCATCCAACCTGGGCTTAAACACTTCCAGGGATGGGGCCTCCACAACCTCTCTGGGCAACCTGTGCCAGTGCCTCACCACCCTCACAGGGAAGAATTTCTTTCTAACATCTAATCTAAATCGACCCTCCTTCAGCTTAAGCCCATTGCCCCTTGTCCTGTCACTACACTCCCTGATAAACAGTCCCTCTCCATCTTTCCTGTAGGCCCCTTCAGGTACTGGAAGGCCGCAATTAGATCTCCCCGGAGCCTTCTCTTCTCCAGGCTGAACAACCTCAACTCTCTCAGCCTGTGCTCACAGAAGAGGTGCTCCAGCCCTCCGATCAGCTTCGTGGTCCTCCTCTGGACTCTCTCCAACAGCTCCATGTCTCTCCTGTACTGGGGCCCCCAGAGCTGGATACTCCAGGTGGGGTCTCACAAGAGCGGAGTAGAGGGGCAGGATCACCTCCCTCGACCTGCTGGTCATGCTTCTTTTGATGCAGCCCAGGACACGGTTGGCTTTCTGGGCTGCAAGCGCACACTGCCGGCTCGTGTTGAGCTTCTCATGAATCAATACCCCCAAGCCCTTCTCCTGAGGGCCGCTTTCAATCCATTCTTCGCCCAACCTGTAGCTGTGCTTGGGAATGCGCCAACCCCCGTGCAGGACCTTGCCCTTGCACTTGGCCTTGTTGAACTTCATGCAGTTCGCACGGGCCCACCTCTCCAACCTGTCAAGGTCCTTCTGGATGGCATCCCTTCCCTCCAGCATGTTGACCACACCACACAGCTTGGTGTCATCAGCAAACTTGCTGAGGTTGCACTCGATCCCGCTGTCCATGTCGCTGACATAGATGTTAAACAGTGCCGGTCCCAGTACCGACCCCTGAGGAACACCACTCGTCACTGTTCTCCATTTGGACGTTGAGCCATTGACCACAACTCTTTGAGTGCGACCATCCAGCCAATAGATTCTTCAGTAGATTCTTGCCATTCTAGCAGTGAAATGTACAGAACAGATTTGTTGAGTCCATATACCATTGTTTCACTAACTGAACAGAGGCTCTTATCACTCAGACACACTTAAGTGTGGAATCATAACTTAGTGTCAAAGCCACATGTTTGGACACTATTTATTCCTAATGATGTGTCAGGTTAAAACTAGACCAGATATGTATAACAGAACAGTGTATTATTTCATCCTTTAAATGATTTTAAATAGTCAGAAAACACGTGTATATTATGTGTTTCACTTCAGTGATGCTATATTTCAGGTGCTACAAAAGTGCTGTAATGTCATCTGTGTAATCCAGCAACACATTTAAGTCAGAATCTCCGTATTGGATTTTTCAGTTATACAAATCAGTGTTTGGAAGAATCCCAATTATCTGATGTTGAAAATATTGATGAGGTGGTAAACTGCTGTGGTGGCAAAATCTGCTCAAGCCTTTTACAATATTAGATACATATCATGATGCCCAATATTGTAGTGCCATAGGTAACTTTCCCATTACATAGCATGTTCCCATTATAAATGTGATTTGTGACATTTTTGCTAACTACTGTCAGAAATAATCCATCATTGAACATCTTTTACATTATCCTTTTTGATTCCTTTGAGAATTTGGTAATTTAGCACACATGTAAATGTGCATCATATGATAATATTCATTTTAAGGACGTTATTTCAAGGTATTTTCAGTAGAGATCAATGCATAAACAAGTAAGTACTTTACTATTGGAATGTCTTGTGTGTTGAATGGGCTAGATGAAATTTCCTACATGAATAAAATTAATTAGTTAGTAGAAAAGCACTGACATTAAATGTTTCTGATAAACAGCTAAGCAACTCCATCCCAAATTTCTCCACTTCTGCAACTAAACAAACACACAAAAAAGGTCTGATCTCTTAAAAATGTAAAATGTAGGAAAAACATAGGCAGTTAGCAATATTTTACTCCTTTTCTATGGGAAGAATGAAAGCACTTCTCTGCTGTAAACACAGGGATGAACAGGAGATAAAAGCCTGCTTTAAGAGAGTTTAGGAATAGTCTGTTCATTGCACCTTTCATATTAGCAATTTAAGCCTTAATTTTGCTCTGCACTTTGTGATTGGGATCAAGGGAAATATATTGTCATTTTACTTTGTTAATGAGTTATTTTGGGGAAGGAGAAAAAAAGGTACTTTAAATGGGTGTGAAAGACTATACTTAGTGCTAAGCAATGAAGAAAGATGGCTATAATGTCTGGAGGAGTGCAGCACGGCCAAACATAGTGTTCTTAGCTCTTTATTTTTGTACCTAGTGCAGTCATTTCCAGCTGTGCAAAGACTGTCTGTCAGACTGATAGTATAGCATATTTTGTTTTAAATAGCAAGGAAGAACTTGATGTTTGCAAGGACCGATACAAAGATTGTGACAATAGGTGGTTTGTAATGACAATGCTGCAGAAGTGTTTTGAAAAAATTAAATGCAAGCAAAACTCTCTAAGATTATAGTATTACTCTTCCAGTCAATTGGTAATGTTTTTGGATCAGTGGTAGATAAACAAGTATATAGTTTACCTGTATTTCTCACATGTTATTTTCCCTTGCAAATTACCTAGACAGAGAAGAAATCTTGACATAGCACAAATATAAGATGCGAATTAAAGTACTGAAGAATTCAAAAGGAAATAGAAAATAAAATTCCAGCTTCACTTTCCTTGAATAAAGGCATTGAGAGTGATGGGAAATTCATATGACATAAAGGAGGACAGAATTACACCCATTCTCTTGGTTCTTTTTGAAAGCATGTAACATGGTATTTGAGGACTGAATTTACATTACAGTTTGGGCTCAGTTTCAAGTAGTCACACAAAAGTTATGGTTATTATTCATCCATTCGTTGAGAATGACTTTTAATCATCCAAAGAGACCCTGTAAAATTCTTAACATATATTTGTGCAGAAGAAAGGTAAATATACTTGCTAAAAGTTAGAAAATAACTGCTGGATTCACGAAAGGAGGGGAAATCCTCCAAAGACTAGTGCTCTGTTTTTTATCATGCATTTTAGAAGATTTTGTCTGCTGTATCCAGAAAAATTAAAAAGTTCTGGTACCACAGACACCAATGATTTATCAGAATGTGGTGGGTTGACCCTGGCTGGGGGCCAGGTGCCCACCCAGAGCCGCTCTCTCACTCCCCTCATTCACTAAACAGGGGAGAAAAGGCATAACAAAATGCTTGTAGGTCGAGATAAGGACAGGGAGAGATCACTCACTAATTATCGTCACGAGCAAAACAGACCGAACTGAGAGAGGGAATTCATCTAATTTATTACTAGGCAAAACAGAGTAGAGGAATGAGAAAATAAAATCAACTCTTAAAACACCTCCCCCCACCCCTCCCATCTTCCAGGGCTCAACTTCACTCCCGGCTTCAACCTTCCCCCCCTCAGCGGCACAGGGGGACGGGGAGTGGGGGTTACGGTCAGTTCATCTCACGGTGTTTCTGCCACTTCTTCATCCTCAGGGGGAGGACTCCTCTCATCGTTCCCCTGCTCCAGCATGGAGTCCCTCTCACGGGGTGCAGACCTTCAGGAGCAGACTGCTCCAGTGTGGGGTCCCCCACGGGGTCACAAGTCCTGCCAGCAAACCTGCTGTGGCGTGGGCTCCCTCTTCATGGGTCCACCGGTCCGGCCTGGAACTTGCTCCAGCGTGGGCTTCCCATGGGCCACAGCCTCCTTCAGGTGCCTCCACCTGCTCCGGCGTGGGGTCCTCCACGGGCTGCAGGTGGAATCTCTACACCCCCTCATCCTTCCTCCATGGGCTGCAGGGGGACAGCCTGCTTCACCATGGTCTTCTCTATGGGCTGCAGGGGGATCTCCGCTCCGGTGCCTGGAGCACCTCCTCCCCCTCCTTCTGCACTGACCTTGGTGTCTGCAGAGTTTCCTACATCTTCTCACTCCTCTCTCTGGCTGCAAAAGCTCTCTCTAAGTGTTTTTCTTCTTCTTAAATATGTTATCACAGAGGCGCTGATTGGCTTGGCCTTGCCCAGCGGCGGGCCCGTCTTAGAGCCGGCTGGCATTGGCTCTGTTGGACATGGGGGAAGCTTCTAGCAGCTTCTCACAGAAGCCACCCCTGTAGCCCCCCCGCTACCAAAACCTTGCCACGCAAACCCAACACACAGAAGTATGGCACTGGCTAGTAGCAGGATTTCTAAATAAGACATATGTGCCAGGAGTTAAAGGAAATGTTTTATGGAAAACAACTTACCACATGTATATGAACTCCTAATTACCTTGGTCTATGGATACTCTTGGCACTACAGTTCCCACAACTACATTATTTTCCATAAGTTATAGAAACAACAGAACTTTTATGTATTTAAATCCTCTCAAAAGTTGTGTTAATACTACAAAATTAAGCTGTTGTTTAGTGTGTTTCCTGAGAAAAATGCTTAAATATATATTTTAGTGGCAGGTTACTAGCAAATTTAAATTCATTCATATTTGTTTTCACTAAATTAATGTACAATGAAGAGGTGAATTTAAGTAAGCAGGATTGTAATCTTCTTCCTAATAAGGATGATGGAGAAATATCATTTCATAAGACTGAAAATAAAAAGTCTGGCACCTATTAAAAGGAAGAAAGCATCTGAGATTGATTACCCACTGAAATAAATATTTATTTAATTTATTTCAGTATATTTTATACACTGTTTCACAAGACCAGGAAATTTTGTTTTGGAGAAGAAATTGGTTAATGTATGCGCTTTCATCGTTAGGAGTCTGAACACAGCACTGGCAAGTTCAGTGTAGGAATCTAGATGGATTTATAGTGATCAGAGAACTTCCAGCTGCTCCTAGAGGTGTGTATTAGAATAGGATGAAGAAATTAGATGAGGCTGGACAGCCACACAGATTGATAAGCTGCTGTATGGAATTCAGGCATTCCACTCCATTTTAGAGTGCTACGTAAAGTCCTCTGGTGCTCTATTAGCTATCTTGTAGGCCAAAATGACTTGGGTCTTTTGATGAAATGAGCCACATACAGAGACATTAGGAAGCATTTACTATCTCTTAGTCCACCACTTCTTCAGTCTTTGGCTAAGCATCATGTAGCACATAAGGATTTGCATTTCCATTAATAATTCCAAAACAATAACTCAATTTTACTTTTTTTCCTCTGTCTACAACTTTTTCCTTTGCAGTACTTTTATCTTATTTTTGTGGTGTGAAAATATTTGCTGAATGGAATTCTTAAACAAAGCTCTTGATAGTGGTTTGCTATACATAATATTCAAGTCAGGAAACTGGACATATTAACCACAAGAAGTTTCCTTCCTCTTGGCTAGTGATTTAGTAAGTATTTGTGAGTTTCTGCTGTATTTCAGACACAGAACTCTTAACAAAATAAAATAATTTGGAAAACTTGTAAATTATAATTATTTCAAACAGAAGAAATGTAAGAAGGGCATGAGAGATAGTATGTTAGCTAATCAGTTTAACAAAGTGAGTCTTCTGTCTGAATATTTGCCAAATATCAGTCAAGATATAGAAAAAAGAAGTATTTTTAGGCTTGGGAGCAGAATCATGTTCTTTGTATGGATTGAAGAACACAATCTTTATTCCCACGATTTTAAAGTATGGATTTTAGAGACTTCAACATAGGACATCAACTCATATTACTGTAATCATGCTAACACACAGAACGTTGAAAATGAACCTTATTTGATTTGATGGCTCATTACTTGCTTTCATAAAAGCACTCTGAGAACACAGCATATCAAATTAAAACACACGTAAAAAGCAGACTTTTGAAAAGGTCCTGAAATGATCCTGAGAAAGGAGAGTATACTCCATCTACAGCTAACTATTGAGTGTAAATATAGCATCAGTGATCGATCAAGCTAAAGAGAAATACAGGGAGGAATGTGACTTAAGTTATAACAAAAGGTGTGTGAAGGGGCAGGGCGGGGAGGGGGCTTTTCTCAATGGAATATGAAAGTGATTTCCCAATTTCATGGGGTACATATTGACCTGTATATCGGTTGTTTCCCACTCTGTACTGCTGTGAAAGACTTGTGCAACACAGAGTGCACCCCAACCGTGTGAATCAAACAGTATTACCTCATGCTCTCCACCTTTACGCTGCATGCTGTTTTCCTCACGCAGTATTGCCATAAACTCCATACTCTCACACTCACCGTCTTCATCTCACAGTATTATATCACAGCTATTACTTTCAGAAACCTTAACCCATCCCCATGCTCCTCCTTCCTGGCAGCACTTCCTTATAGAAGGAACATTTTTTTGAGAAAAGTGCATGTATCCTTTAGGAGCCACAGTAGTACCTGTTTGAAGAATTTTCTTGTAAAAACATCAGGATGAGCCACTTGCTATCTAGGCATCTCTCTCTGATTTCAAGTTCTACTTTAGCGACTGAGAATTTAAAATTTAGGCTTTAATAATCTGAATTTTAAACACCTATATGTTTTATTAGCCGCAGCCCATGTTAATATTTCTTTACAAAAATATAACAAGAGTTACAAATTGTACTTGGAGATGGAGACCAGATCCATCATTGCGTTTGCCATGTTCTCAGACCATCCATTGGACTAATGATTTAGAGAACAGGAATAGGATGATACATCATTTCTGTCTTTATTAAAATTCTGTTTGAGATGACCAGGTTCTGACAAGAGCAGAGCAATTCCAGAACATAATGAGGTGCAACTCTAAGGAGTTTAGACAACTCCAGAGAAAGGCTGAATTTTTCATTCCAAATGTATGATTTTTAGGATCATGGTTTTGATCATGGACACCTGAATTTTGTATGTGTGCTATTTGTTACTATTATTTTATTTCCAGCTCATCTGATTCAAGTTTATGTGTAGTACTGAAAATAGCACAGAATATAACTTAAAAAGGAAAACTTCCTTACCACAATAGTAGAGATCATTTTTTAAATCTCCTTTTGCTCTATGCATTCTCATGTTAAAACATGGTGTGGTTCTGGAAACCTGGATTGCTTGCTAAACATAGAATTTTTCAACAAAGAAAACTACATTCTTGAATTCAGACGCAGATGATACTCTTGAGCATCTGACCAGAGACTTCTGGAACCAGATCACTGGATTTGGGGAACTACAAAATCCCAGCTAGTGTCAGTACTGTCTTCCTGATCAGTATGGAGCCTATGGATTCTTAATTCTTGTCTGAGCTTGGAAAAATGAAGACGGTAGTAATGGGAAGGTCATAGAGGATTCCTCTTGAGAACAGAGGTGAGTGCTTAGCAGCTTGATAGCTGTGAATTTCAGTCTTTTACATAAGGACACAAAGGGTCCAATTCAATTGCTCCAAAAGAGAGAGCTACTGCCAATTAAGATGACTTAAGACATCTGACAACTCCATGGAGCTATGAGATATGACACAGGATCGAACTCCTCTACAAAAGCAGCTGGAGGCCAAGTGGTTTACCTGAGGGCATCTCAAATGACGTTGGTGAGGGAACTGAACTGAGACCATAAGCTGCAATCCATCGTAAGACACCTGAATTTCTCTCTCTCTCTGTGAGTCAGATGCTAAAATTTCAGTTACAGACAAATGAAGACCTTAGCAAGTCAGCCAACAGAGCCTAGAAAGCATTTCCGTTGACCAGCTTCTAGCATCCACCTGAGGGGAAACTCTTTAGGCTCCATTTACTGTATTGACTATATCTTGACTGCATAGGACCCTTACAGCTGACATCTAGATATTGACATATAGACATCTACATCTGGAGTTGCACGTATAAAGGTGGAATAGAAAGGAGGCAGAGAAAGGAACTCCAGAGGAGAGAAGAGAATTCCACAAGGTTTCAAAGAAAATTAAAAATAGTAAAAGAGCTCTTTTATATGACTGTTAAGGGAAGGAACTAATTTATATATTTTATCACCATGTGCTGTATACATTATTAAACTAGTGTTGAAAGGGTAAATGCGGCATATTGATACACGGTGCTTTAGCAGAATACTTCAAACAGATCAGCTGACTAAGGTAAGTTCGGAAATTAAAAAATAAACAATGGCATGTAACTGATATCAGTGAGCTGAATTCTATTATTGATGAATTAATTAAATATAGGCTGGAATATGTATGAAGACAAGTGGAAATCAAGAAGCATGAATAAGAATGAGTATCTGTAACTGAAGAAAGACTTTAGGAAAAAAACATGAAAGAAAAAAAGTGAATTTTAGAGCCTAGAGGTACCTTACACTATAACATAAGCAAACAGATAAACAGACATTATCTGCTGGTAGCATTCTATCACACCAAGGAAAATTCAACCCAACGTCTCTATCAGAAGTGAATTGAAGTTATATTAAATAAGATGTGATATAGATTACTTGAAAAATAATCTGCATTACTTAGGAAGCTAAAAAAATAGAATACAAGTATGTGAAAAAATAAAAGATGAGTAATTGAGTATTTCTGAACCATTTAGAGGAAACAGACTGAGAGTGAGCCAGTTTGGCAGGATAGAGAACACTCACAAATAACAAATTTACTATAAAAATATTATTGGAAAAATTAAAATTACTTGGACTAGACAATACAGAAGCAAGCAAAGTTTGCACACTTGTGTGAAGTATGAACCGTCCCTTGTTTGTGGACAGTTTGGGTTTGCAGTAAAGTCAATAGGAGTCAACATACTAACCACCTGGTAGAACTGGACAGATGGTGTATAGTGTGTGCAGTTCATATTTTATTTAATTCTCTGGCAGAGGGAAAGAATTACAGGTCAATATTTGTCAGGAAGTGCTGCAGCTAATGAGAAAGTAAAGGAGAATAATGTGTATGAGCCTTTTACTTTCTTTTTACTTGGAAAGCTAGTAACTCTGTTAATTAAACAAATGCAATATATCCAAATGAAAGGTTTTCAGACAACGCAATAACCTAAACCATGTATTTCTGTCATGTTTATCAATTTCAGTGGTAATCTCACTGCAGAAAACTTTTCAGGTTTTAGTAAAAATACTGTTAATACTACCTTTTTATTAATTAGTGCTTATCTTCACAATAACAAAGGCAAGCAATAACAAGGGTCCTTGGGTATCTTACCCTTGAAAATGAGACAGCGCCAGATTATCACAGAGAAGCCACAGGCTATTGTTCTGTGAATCAGCCAGGGACTCTGGTTTCTGTCCATCTCTGATGTCAAGCAGTGCAATAGTTTATGTGGTGCTACTTTTTCAGTATGGCTATTCCCAAACATAGAAACATTTTATCTTCTGCTCCTGATGGCAAAGGAAGTGTTTGAAGTGAAAATTTAAGTATGTGTGGTATCCTTATCCTTGACTTCTATTTCAAAAAAAGTTTGAAAAAGTACAGCTGAGATTCAGTCTGCTTCAGTGAGGTACCTAACCCATATGAAAATTTGGGGTGCCTAGGAAGCAGTCCCATTAAAATAAACACCTAAATGTTACTAGTAGTCATAGGAGGGAAACAAAGGCTTGTGGGGGAAATTCTACCTGCTAAAATCAGACATTTAAACTAAGATATAGAAGATCTCCCCCTCTGGACACCTTGGCTACATCTACATTTACAATTTGGTACAAAGCACTACTGCAGTTGTGAGTCAGTGAATGCCCTGATTGTCCCAAATTGCTGCACATTGGTTTGGTTCAAGACATGTTTGGGGTGCATCAAGCACGGCGTTGCTAGCCGGTCTAGGGAAGTGATTGTCCCACTCTACACTGTGCTGGTGTGGCCTCACCTCGAGTACTGCGTGCAGTTTTGGGCACCACAGTACAAAAAGGACACAAAACTATTGGAGAGTGTCCAAAGGAGGGCAACAAAGACGGTGAAGGGTCTAGAGGGGAAAGAGGGGAAGACGTATGAGGAGAGGCTGAAGTCCCTTGGTTTGTTCAGCCTAGAGAAGAGGAGACTGAGGGGAGACCTCATTGCGGCCTACAGCTTCCTCACGAGGGGGAGCGAAGGGGCAGGCACTGATCTCCTCCCTCTGGTGACCAGTGATAGAACCCGAGGGAACGGCATGAAGCTGCGACGGGGGAGGTTTAGGTTGGATATCAGGAAAAGGTTCTTCACTGAGAGGGTGGTCGGGCACTGGAACAGTCTCGCCAGGGAAGTGGTCACAGCACCGAGCCTGACTGAGTTCAAGAAGCGTCTGGACAACACTCTCAGTCATATGCTCTGATACGGCTGGTCCTATGTGGAGCCAGGAGTTGGACTCAATGATCCTTATGGGTCCCTTCCAACTCAGGACATTCTATGATTCTATGATTCTATGTGATTTTGGATTAAATGAATACAGATATACTTCTTGCACTGAGAAACGCTAGCAGATTTGAAGAGAAAAGCTTTGAAAATGCATACCATGTGACAGCCATTGCTACAAAGAACTTGTAATCTAAATAGGCAAGAAAAGTTATTGGAAAAGGGAAGTATAATTATTGTCATTTTATAGGTGGGAAACAAAGACGGAAGAGATCTGCTTCTGATCTATAAGCCAGGAAGCTAGTAGAAGAAAGGAGAGCTCCATGAATTCAGAATGAGTTTAAAGTTTCAAGTACTGCATTCCAAGCCCAATAAAACCAGAAAATATCAAGGTTGGTGAGATTTGAATCAAGGCTCAGGATACAGTAATTTAGACAGCAAAATAACTAGTTTCTTAAATACTTCTGTGTTAAAAAAAGAAGGAACTAGCAGGAGAATATAACCTTAATGAATAAGTTTACTGGCCTAGATCATGAATACAGAATAATATAGCAGTCAAAAGGCTACCACAGCAAAATGAAAATAGTAACAAATTTAAAAACAATCAATAAAAGAAAAAAATATTTCCGGAATATGATGAAGATAAAATCACTTTCTAATATTTTCCAAAGTTATTTTAAGCTAACCTACTACTACGAAATCTTTTGGTAAACTCTGGAATATAATGTGAAATTATAACAAAATATAATCCAAATTTTAACTCTTCAACAACTATTTTTCACTCACTCACACTTTTTTCTACCTTTCTGTCATTTTCTTCCCCACTTCCTTTGTATGTAAACTCAGGACTTAGATGTAGGATACTTTGTAGACAAAGAAAACATCACTTTCATGCATCATCTCTCTGCATGAATTAATTTCCATTTCCACAAGAAAGAATTACACATTAAACAAGCAAATTTTGGTAGAATACACTGAGAAATGAAGTGTTTATCCTGGTCACTATTGATTCAAAACCTATAGATTGAATCAAAACTGTACAATATGTTATGGAGGATTATGTCTCTCGCAGCACATCATTCCACTGTTTCACCCTCAATCGGGTCAATTGATTAATCAGTAATAACTGGTGATAATAAGGATGTAACTAAATACATGATCTCTCCTATTCAGTGTCAGCTTTCATCACATCAGATTTCCTTTTCCTGTGTCCTGTGTCCCATTACTGAATCAGCGAGCATATATTTGTGACCTCAGATAGTTATCTTTGTATTTTGGTGTGATTCGGAGTGAGTGTATGAAGACATCTTAAAACAACCATTACTAGCTTTTCAGTTTGTAAATCAAATCAATATGCCTGCTTTCCTTCCTTCCTTCCTTCCTTCCTTCCTTCCTTCCTTCCTTCCTTCCTTCCTTCCTTCCTTCCTTCCTTCCTTCCCCTCAAAAGCCCCTTGTTAACTTCTGTAACTTGCTGGTCCCCAAACCAAATGCCAAAATGCTGTATAAGTTTGTGGGGGTGTTTTTTGTTTTGTTTTTTAACTAAGGGTAGAATTCATGTTTTCTGCACATAGAGGTAGCCTTTAAGGTCAAGACTGATACCAAAATATAGTGTTCTCTGTCACATAGGCCTTTTCTTCAGAAGTCTGTAAAGCTTTTTGGCAATCAAAAGGACTTGGATTTTCTGTTATAGTCAATGGAAAACTAATCAGTGCGGTCAACAGGACATGAATCTGTTGATCACACACAGATATTTAGTGCCTTTTGAGATAGCCTGAGATATTCTGGACATCAGCTGCCATTTCAGATGGACACAGGTCTCCCATAGGTACTGCATCATATTTGCCAGCCTAGGATATACGTCTCATATATCACCAGTGTCTTAAATATCATTAGACATTAATAGCAGGAAAGATTCTGGCTCTCAGAAAAATTAAAAATGTGATTTACTTTCTTTTTAGGCTTTTTTACCCATCAGCACTGCACCTGTTGATTCATATACAGCAGTTTCTTTGGGGGAAAGAGAACAAAACAAACAATTTAAACTAAAAAGCAGCTACTGTAGTTTGGCTATCTATTTCCTCACCTATGGCTTTGTCCATATTTTTGAGTTCCAGAATTCCACAAGGGACTGACGATGATACAGTTTTTCTGAAAGATGTAAATATTATTCGTTAAGCCTGGCTGTCTGATGACACAAAATTACTATGCACAATATTTTCTTTGAAAAGTGGTAATTCTGAAAAAGGTAAAAAAGAAGCCATCTTTGATCATACCAGCCAGCAACTGGGCAAGCCATTGAGTTCAGTCTCTGGTCTTTTTTAATAGTCCATTGTTAAAGCAATGAAAGTACGCATGCAGTTACATAACCTTGGTGAAATTTTAATGTGGACATTTTGCATTAACTTCTTTTCCTTTAACAACAACAAAAATGAGAAGAGAAAAAAGAAAGAAAAGAAAGGAAAAAAAGGTGGCCCCCAAATAAATGAAACTCAATTTCACGGCACATTATCTCTCTCAATTCTTTCCTCTCAGCTTTCATTTTCATTAAAATCACAGACAACCATAAATTAATAATTACTTCAGGTTGACTAAATGCAGGCCACACTATTTAGCTCTCGTTTTCCTACAGTGGCCCTTCTTGTTCATGCTGGAAAAATGTTAATTTAGATAATGTGGCTTGCCCCTTGTCATATAATTCTGTTTTGCAGTTTCACTGATCTATAATGGTCTGTTCTTATTAGGTAGTATTAACTTTATCTTTTGTTCAATCAAGCTTCACAGTACCCTCCGACAAGATAACTATTGCAAAATATCAGATGAAATGTTCTATTATCTGTATTTCTGTTATATTTTGATTCATCTGTATGTTGTAACAGTGTTCAGCAACATTCCTAATTTCTTCCAGTAATAAATTTATTGTCCATTAGCCCAATCCATATGTGAAACTTTTTTTGGCAGGAACTAGAGAATATATACCTCAATCTTACTACTTTACAGTTTATGCACATTTCAAATTAGACGTTTTATCAACCTACTTTTCAATTAAGAATGGGTGAATAGGTTCAAATAAAATAAAATGTGAACTTTCACCCAGAGCTTGAACCCAATTGGTTTCTGAGGTTTGAAACAATTTAGTGTAGTTCAGTTATCTATAATATTTTTGGCAGAGTATTCTAGTAGTGAATGAAGGAAACTGAGACATACAACAGTATTTATTTCTAATTGGTCATTGACTTGTTGCTACCGTCATTTCGATTAAACCATTTAACTTCTCTATGCCTCAGTTTACCCATTCTTAGAACATATTCTGTTGAATTCAGATTTTTATCTAGACATCTTCAAGGGACAACTATGGATATGGCCTCCTTTAAAACTCCTTATTTCAATATACATGTATATTTTGATGAGGATTTATAAGAAAAAACAGACAAAACAAAATTAAACTTTTAAATTCCACTGAAAATATGACATAATCTACTTTATTCATAAGTGGAGAACACTTGAAAGTTTCTAAACATATAATTTGTACTGTTATTTTCATGATATATTACAATAGCAGTCAGCTCTTTGCTTTTTTCAGGAACCCTTTAGCAATTAGAATCTCTTTCTTGTAGAGTAAAGGTGACATAATTAGATGAATATCAGCAGAGTTCCTATATGTACAGGGAATTCCTGGATGTGTAGGTACCTTTGGCACCCATACCTATCTACACTAAGTAAATCATTGCAGTAATTATACCTGCAAATATGAGTAGGTAAATATGATTGTAAATTTCTCATGGATTATGGGCCCCTCTTTTAATGAATGGTCATAGAATGCAGCATAATCAGTAAATTTATTTTAGCTAAGTTCTCATTTATTTTCACCCAAACAAATCTTCTTAAAACAAGACACAGGAAATTACCTAACATGACATTAAACACCATTGGTAACCATTTGAAGGTGATTGGCAGCTTTTTTTCCAATTGTCAGGGTTCTAATTCCCATGGCATATGTTCTATAATAAGATAGAAGTCCTCACAGTTTGAAATAATTCATTTTTTTCTGAGCGAATGGCATTATTTTCTTCCACCCTTGAAAATTGCTTATATAAACATTCTGGTAACAGGCTATTGACATATGGCCTAAGCTAATTCCTTGGCTTTTTTGTTTGTTTTTAGGGAAATAACCAAAAGTCATTAGTTGAAGTTAGAAGAGGAAGAAGAAGAATTGGCCCACAGAATTGTTTTTGTTATGTATAAATTGTTGTATATCTCTCTGGGGATTACTAATATCTGAATCTGTTGTGATCTGCCATAGATTTAAGAAGATTTAAGAAAATATTTCAAAGTTTAAAATAGATTCTGTTTGGCTAATTGCATGATATATGAATGCTACTTTCCTAAACTAATAAATATTTATCAGCTACCACAGCAATATACTGTGGTATATGGACCACAAATGGACCAAAGCAGTTTCTATCATCCAAATGATGTAGCTCAACAGTGACACTCCTATATCATAGCCCTAATTTTTTGTAATCTCTTGGGATGCACCCTAAAGAGATGTGATCCAGTTTATAGGGTAATACATGAGAAAATGAGATCTGTCTGTTTATGGCTGTTCTATTAGTAATCACACTATTGGTGTCACTGGCAAGTCAGTTCACCTCTGAAGTCATTTATAGAGGTGTTTTCTTTGAAACACACAACTGAACTGACTTGCCCAATGCCAAGTGGATCCTCTTTCTGCAGCCTGTGATACAGCACATCACCATTCGGGGTAGGATTATTCTTCAGAAGATATAGATGTCTAGAGTATAAATGTCTTCATTTCAGCTTGTCATTTAGATTCCCCATATAGTCAATGGAGAGGAACAAGCACTTCATATCATTCATCTTATCCTAATGCAGCCATTAAATATAGGTCAGAGGAACTGTACTTTAGTAGTGCCAGTTTCTGAACACTGCCTCTTAACAAAATGCAAAAAAGTATGAAGATGTCTACATCATAGAGAGCTGAAGTTGGGTGAACATGTCCCTAAAATCCTTGCTTCACATACCCTCAACCCACAGTGACTACCAGATGCTAATGAAATTGCCTTTATGCATTTTGCTGATCTCAACAAGACTTTCCTTAGGAGAGGGAAAGGTAGGCCGGTAGTGTCTGTGAGAGGCCTCTTGCCCATGCAATATACAAAATATAATAATTAATATTTCTGGAAAAATTTTCTGTTAAACAAGGAAGGCATAGCAGCAAAACAGAAGCTGTCTGAGTGATAGCGCACTGTAATTTTAGGGAAGAAAAGACAAATTGAAGTGTCACAGAATTAAGGTTTTCTAAAATACTTCCAGGGAAATTATTTTAATTAGTGTTTCTTTAAATAAAAACCAGAAGATCATTTTCCTTTTCAATAACAATTCTTTTGTTCAGCCCCAATCCAAACATTGCAGCACTGTATTAATGCAAGACAACTTGAAAAATGGAACTGACTAGTTTCCATTTGACTGAAATGAGAACAAGATCTAGCCTTAGGCAACAGGAGCATAACTAGCCAAAAACAAATGCCATTTTTAAATTTCATGAAGTGATTATTTGCTGTTAAAAAGTCAGTATTTCCCAACACACATAAGACAGTAATAGAATCTGAGCTCTCAAATGACCTTATGCTTACAAAGGAAATAGCTGTAATATATCAGCCATTCCTGTGATCACTGGAAATAAGGCTCTATCAGATCTTGCGTGAATTAAAATAGTTTAAATTAGTACAGCGCTACTTCAGATTGGAGCAGTACCGTAAACTTCAACAAGCCTATAGTGACTCAGATCAACAGATATATGATTTACTAATTGTACAGTGATGGATCTGATGCATCAGCTTTTCCATTTGACTGATGAGTCTATAAGTATTCCTTTTCACATCGCTCTAGTGTAACAGGCTCATATAAAACTACGAAGGAAGGGAAGGGAAGGGAAGGGAAGGGAAGGGAAGGGAAGGGAAGGGAAGGGAAGGGGAAAGGAAGGGAAGGGGAAGAGGAAGGGGAAGGGAAGGGGAAGAGGAAGGGGAAGGGAAGGGAAAATGCAGATCTTAGGTGCCAGCAAACACTAGCCACTGAATGTCAAATAATCAAAAATGATTCCATCATACAATGATGTTCTTTCGTATAATAGCTGTGACTGAGTCTGTAGAGAAACCTGACTGTTACAGTCACTGAGCAGCTTGTCGTTCAGTCAGGGAGAGAGAGAGAGAGAGAGAAATGTTTTCCTTTCAGACTTAACTAGTGACGATGTTACTAAAGTTCCAGTGTAACAATGGAGATGATGAAGATTCAGGTAGAAAGCTAGGACCCAATGAGGATGAATTATCTATAGAAAATAACCAACCCATGAAGTCACGTTTGGTCTTGCACAGGGTAACTCAACAAATGTGCTTTCAATTAAATCCTAGTTAAAGAGAGCACACTGTAAATCTTCAGAATCCCTTATTTTTGCATCAGGAAGTACAACTGTTTTTATGAACTCTGACTCTGTTTTGACACTCACATGAACTCCTGGCCTACAGTTAAACCACTGAATTACAGGAGCCGTAGTAAAATTTACTCTAGCGTGGGGCAATGAGTGCCTGTCTTAGAGCAAGTACAGCCAGCAGAATTTTCTCTGCTTTCTTTCGTATATCTCTCTGTGGCAATGTCATGTTTCTATAATGATTTCTCAGGACTGATTCTGCATGGACTTGAGGCTAAACTGTGCACAAGCAGTTTCTTTGGTGATTTCCCCAATTTACTTTCCAACTCTTTGCTTCAGCATGACCCAGTAAAAGGGCTAGTCCACCCACAGATATTTCTTGGACTTTGTCATAATTGCAGCATCTGTGGGCATATAGGACTGCATTCACTCTGTACAGCGTTAGAGTTTTTAAGACCATCAGTTTCAAACCAACTTAGATTTATTCTATAGCCAGTGGCAAAGGACAGTTACTACAGAGTACATCCAGATAGCCTAGGATATCAGGTTAAAGACCTGAAAAACTATCACCCAGAACATAATCCAAGTCACAATCATGTGTATGTTATTATTATACATAGAAACACCTCCATTTATTTAAAAAGGAGGTATTGGTTACTTGATTTCCACATGCAGGAGGATAGCCATTTCTTGAAGCTAATTTTATAAAATCCTTGAATCATGTGCTAAAAATTGAGCATTAAATCATTTATGTTGTAATCCTTTCCATGTATGTATACTAATGCCTTTCGATAGCTGTATATATAGGTATATAGTTAGTTAAGTAGAAAATATAGTTAGTTAACTATACTCATATAGTTATACAGTTAATTAACTGCATACTACATTTTTCAGATAGGCAAGAAATAAAAAGAATATATAAATAAATCAGACTAATCATATCTAGACTTTAAGCAAAAACAAAATACTGAACTTGCTTTTTTATGTTAGGATCATGGTGTTGGAAAAAAAAAAGAAGCCCCAAACAAACCCTAAACCCCAAACCTAAACCCAAACATTTTTTTTTCCATGTTTCTAGCTGTTGTGTTATGCTGTGACATGATAGCGTCTTGCTGAGTTTCCTGGCTCATGCTGAGTATATCCACAGTGTAATGTTACCTGCAGGGAAGTATCCCTGGGATTGTGATATAGTATCAAAGAACTCACAATGGTGCAGAGTGTATGTCATTTATGTATTTTATACCCTACTCTTGTCACACTGAAAGAACTGGTTCTGAAAAAAACAAATATGTAGCGCTCTAGCATTTTATCATGTGCTGTTAAATACTTCAATTATGTACTTGAATTCTTTACATCTCTATGGATCTATATGTTCGAACATTCATTCTTTGAAGGTTTCTCCTTCTCAGGAACACTGCTATGGACTGTGATGCATCATTTTCTGTAATGACATACCTTACAATGAAATGTTTCAGTTCCCTGAAAATTTACAGGACTAATAATGTTAGTATGACTAGGGATGTAGTAAGTATTTTTGCAGAATCCCTGCATCAGCTTGCTGGACAATCATGCTATCTGGCTTTGAGGAATAATTTACCAGGACTTTGTATTTTGTTATCTCTGAAAAGAATAAATGTGATTGTGTAACCCACTTTTTACTGTGTGTTTCAGGTCTCCTCTGCCCAATCCAATTGTGAGGGCCTGGGAGAAAATGTTTAGCCTTTCAGTGCAACAGTGATGAGATTGTACCTCACAAGTGCTGGCCAAGAAAATTCCCTTTGCTTTCAGTTCTTGAGGGGAATAGCGACACATTATGTTTTCTAATAACCTGTGCTTTAAAGTAATGGAAGGTGAAGACTAAATGTTTCTTCTATCAAAATGTCAAATCCCCACCTATGCAGTTAAAGGTCTGATTTTCTGGTCACTGAAACGTTTAAATCAGGTACATGCGTGAAAATAAAAGTAAAACACTTATCTAGTTAACTGCAGGAGACAGAATGCACTTGCACAGAACTAATTGTGACCAGGACAGTAGACGGCATTCTTTCAATATTCCTAACACTGAACAGTTAAAACAATTTAAAATAAAAATTATATAACTTAGTTGTACCACAGGAAGATAGTTACTCTTTGATATACATCTACACACTTAGATATACATCTATACACTTTGCAAGGAAATGATGTTATATTTTTCACCTGCTTCCCTGATTTTAGTTTTCTAATACAGAAGGAAAAAATAGTATGCAAGGAAGGAAAAAAAAAAAAGTTGAATTCTTGCAGAATGGATCTTTGACTGTTCTCACCTTCTGCCAGCCTCACAGGCAGGAACAAGCATTTTCAAAGCAGTTCGACCCACAAATATACATTGCACTCCAGCTATGCTTCTGAGTTGTTCATACATGCACTATTTTTACATCAATACCCATTTTTTGCATAGATTAGAGACTTTGAGATGATCAGATCTAAGAGTCCCCTTTAACACTTCAAGTTTAAAGTAAAGAGTCTAGACTTTTCTGTAGCTGGTAAAAAAAAAAAAAAAAGAAAAAAAAAGAAAATCCTCTTATGTCTTCTATTGCATCAATCACTGCTCTTCTTTACTAGCTATTCCCTTCAGAATACTTTGAAATGAGATCTGTCTTTGGGTTGTCCTACCTGCCACAGTTCAAACACCTTTCTAAAGAGTGGCAATAAAAAGCTCTAAGTGCAAACCTGGAAGAACAAGGAGTCATTAGGCCCCTTAGATACCGTGAAGGTGATGATTACATAAGAATCTATATAGAGAGATGAAAGGTTTGGAAAAACATAGCATGTTAGCAGAACTGTAGGAATTTATCCCCTGAATGCAAATAACTTTAAATTTAGAAATCTCGTGTACGCAAAGGATTCAAAGTGGGACTGCAATCATGTACAGGAAAAATTTGTCAGTGGACAAGAAATTGCATTTTTATATGTAAATATGACATACATCTGCATATGTTTTGCCTATGTAGTTACTTAAAATTCATGTAGAACAGTTGATATCTACCTATTCAGAGAGAGGCCTCCATACATTTAGGTAATAAACCTTCATCTCATGATTATTCTAAATTTTAGGTAGTAGATGACATAGTGTTATAATTAGAATTAGTAGATAACTATTTATAGAATTTTGTTTGTGAGGTGTATAAGTACTGAAGGCTTCTCAAAACTTTCTATGATTTTTAATTGGGCTTCATCTGAAGAATTTCTGGAAAATCAGACAAGTCCTGCTATTCTTAGTGAAAGCAATTGCTTTTTTCTAAAATATTGACAGCATCAGACTATCTTCTGAGGTTCAGCCCCAGTTTAGCAAAGATCTGCAAAGTGGATAGGTGCTTGTATCCTGGCTTCTGTGGACTTCCAGTGGAGGGAGGACAGTTCCCACGACCCAACATATTGCTGCCCCCTCTTGGCAATTTTTGTATTTCAGGGCACTTGACCAGTTCACTAGGGTGTTGCATGGATGGACTGCTGGCCAGTGATCGTTTTGGAAGCACTGTCCCTTCATTATCTTACTGCCTTAGTTAAATTAATTTCTTAGCTTTATTTCACTGAACACATCAGCACCTGTAGTCTAGAAATGCATTTTCAAGCCAATAGTTCAAAATGCTACAAGCTACTGTCGGGAAAATTTGCCTGCAAAATCTTATTTGTGATATATAATTAACATTTTTTTTTTCAGAAACATATATATATATATGTATATAAATTATTTCCTCTCCTACAAATCACCTTCAGTTGCTGTTTTTTCAGCATCATCCTTCATCCCAATTTTATACCCAAGTAATCTAAGATCCCGCACTCACCGCCCTGTCCCCAACCTCCTTCTGCCTCTCAGGTTTAGAAATGTTCTCAGGTGAAAGTAGCACAGCAAAACCTGTGGAATTTGAAACACAGTATTAAATTCCTTACTCATTGTACACCAAAGTGGGTTGTCCTCACAACTTTCTTTTATGTTTATATGTCAGCTGCTGTTGAGGCCTTTTATTACTCTAAATCCATCAACTTGAAGGTCACACTTTTATAGACCGTTGATGTCACTGCATTTTGCATTTGGTGTAATGTGTGCTTGAAGATATAGCGAAGGCAAAAGGGCTTTTGGTTTCCTTGGGGAGTCCCATGCTATTATGACCATGACCAGTCAAATGAGGATTCACATGACATTTTCTTATAAAGTAAGAACTTTATCTGCGAGGTATAGATGTGGGCTGAGTTGCATTCTGATATAATGCGCTTCTTATTTTCAGGTATTTTCACTTGTTCTCACAAACAAAAAGCTACTTAATTTAAAGGGAAGCTAGTACACGTGTGTGGACCTCAGAGAGGAATATTTTCTTTACAATCTAAATTAGTTCCTGACTTGTAGATATATTTGTTTTTTTCAGAACACTGCTGTGATGTGCTCTGCATTTTGATATGTGTAAAATAGTGCATTACCTCTGTTCTTATGTGTTTCTTCAGTGCTTAATTCTGAAAAAAGGATAATTCCAGAGTATAAAAAGATAAAGAAAAATCTCCCAAATCCAAGTACATATTGTTCTCTGTTTATTGCTGATCATAGCTGTCAAGACAACAAGAGAAATCAGTTCTTTCTACAAGACATTAATTTCTCTTTTTAGATCTAAAACTATGCAAAACAGAATACTGAAAAAGAAATATTTAAAATTGAAATAACTATCTTATGCTAGGATGTAGCTAGAGGGAGAAATGGATTTGAGGACAATATTCTAGGTAGAGAAAAATATATGTAAAGAGGTGTGTGGTAAGATAAATGAGAAAAGGGCGGGGGGAAAGCATTGCTATTGAGATTTGGTAGAGACATCTGATCTCTTTGGATGATATGAATTTCTTAAAACTTAGGTAACTACCAAGCAGAGACAAATCTTACCTATCTTGAGATAAAAAACCATCTTTTTTGTTGCAAAAATTTGAAGGTTTGCATGACTGAAAGTCACGGAAGACTATATGAGCAGTTTTCAGATCTTCCTATGTTTAACCTCTGTTTCAGGCTGATCATTTTGTTTACTGCTAAATATAAGCACAACTATTGGATTAAACTGTATTTCTGCCAGGTCTATCCATAGTTGGTAGGAGCAACCATACCTCCTATATTTGAGAATGACTTCTGTACATATTTGTCCCTCAGGGCAGAACTAACACTTGGTTCCTGGAAGTGGAGGACCACATGATATAAACTGATGGGATATACCCATGAGTGCTGAGGGAGCTGGCTGATGTCATCATGAGGCCACTCTTCATTGTCTTTGAAAGGTCAGGGTTATTGAGGGAGGTTCCCAAGCACAGGAAGAAAGCTAATGCAACTCCCATCTTCAAGAAGGGCAAGAAGGAAGATACAGGGAACTACAGTCTGGTTAGCCTCACTTCAGTCCCTGGGAAGGCAATGGAAGAACTAACCCTGGAAACCACTTCCAGGCACATGAAGGACAAGAAAGTGATTGGGAGGAGTCAACATGGATTTATGAAGGGGAAATCAACCTGACAGTCTCCCACAATGAGATGACTAGCTTGGTGGATGAGGGAAAGAGGAGTGAGAGACATTGCTTACGTTGACTTTAGCAAGGCTTTTAGTAAGGGTTAGATATCCCATAACATCCCCATAGATGAGCTGACAAAGTAGAGGTTAGATATGTAGGCAGTGAGGTGGATTGAAAACTGCCTTAAGGGCTGGGCCTGGAGGGCTGTAATTGGTGGCATAAAGCCCAGCTAGTGGTCAGTCACTAGTTGTGTACCCTGGAGGCTGATGTTGGGGCCAACATATTTCAACCTCTTCATTAATGAACTGGATGGTGGGGCAAGGTGCAGCGTCAGCAAGTTCATACACAAATCAAAACCGGAAGGAGTGGCTAATAGATGAGATTGGTGTGCTGCCATTCAGAGGCACCTGGACAGGCAGGAGAATCAGGCAGACAGGAATGTCATGAAGTTCAAGAAAGGGAAATGCAAAGCCTTGCACCTGGGGAGGAATAACCCATTGCACCAGCACATGCTGGGGATTGACTAGCTGGTGCAGAGAAGGACCTAGAAATCCTGGTGGACCCCAAGCTGACCACGAACCAGAAATGTTCAGTGATGTTGCAGCAAAGAAGACCACAGCATCCTAGGTTGCATTAGGAAAAGCATTCCCCATTGTGTTAAATTATTATGATTACAGCTGTGTTTTCTGGGACAGTTAAAAAAAAAAAAATTGTCAAGGGAGAGACTTTGCACTATAGTTACAATAGGACAATAGAGCTATCCTTTCAAAAATTTCATGAAATAGGAAGTAAACTCAACCCATTGCTAGAGATCTTTACATTTAAATTGTTAGGCAGTTGCTAAATCTTACTCCATAATCTCTTCAAACTGTTATTTTCTTCCCTGAGCTGTTGGACCTGCAATGTATTTATGTTACTTTGACCTTGGCTAAAGATTGCAGCATTTTTTATTTTCTAGAAAACCCAAAGTCATCATTCAATTCTCTAAGTAGTTTTGTTGTTGCTGTTGTTCTTTATTTTACGTTATCATAATGAATAACTTCACATCATAAAAAAAAGGTTTGAATCATCAACCTGAGAATTGGCAATGGTAGTGTTAAAAACTGGCTCTCATGTTCTACCACTAAGGCACAGAAAGCTTTCTCTCATAAACTATCCTCAACCATAAAATATGGTGTTACATTTTCACTTCCATGAAAAATCCCTCTGGTCCTTCCTGAATCAATTGTATCCTCCCCTGAACATGCAGTAGCAGGCAAAAATGCTGTTATAAGAGGATATACATCCCAAATGACAAATACATATAAATAGTACTCTATTTAGCCTTTTTATTGAGTGATTAATGCAGGTTTAGTTAGATAGATAAAAATAATAATCTCTGATATTTTGCATGGAAAACCATTTAAGATTATTAATGTTAAAGTATTTTACAATTCTTTTGTCAAATTTGAGTAAAATTTAAATTCCTATGAGCAATATTGAAAAGCAATATTGGAAACTGGCAGTTTTTGGCGAATATTGCCTATGACACATAAAAGCTTTTGCCAATCAGTAGAGAAGTTGATAACAGGATTTTAACTTAATTGAATTAGCATCATGAAGGAAAACAAATATCTTTGGGCAAGCTAAGTAAAATAATATCAACTTAAATTTTAACTGTGTACACATGAACAAAAGATATTGCCATACTGTTTCAGATTAGCTTCATTTGTGGTTCTGCATGAATCTTTTATAATGTCAGTCACTGCTACTTTTGAAGACACTGAAATAAACTTTATAAAATGCTATTAAAATAGCCTATCTGTTAGGAAAGTTGTTTTCATCCCCTCATTAGTTAAAGAAACACTGATAATTTTTATGTTACAAAATTCTTTCTAGTTCTTAGTTCTATTTTTTTTTTTTTCATTTTTGTCATAACAGGGTACTGCAGATAAAATGGTAAAGACAGAGAAGGTTCTGGCAAACACTGCATAAATCTCTAAAATAATTGCCACAACTAATCAGTGTTGCCAAGACTTTCATCCCCATCACGGAGGTGTCTACTTAATTTATTGTAGGTCATTTGTAAACCATAGTGATCTATGAAGACAAAGCTAGGCCTAAAAGCAGTTATTTTCATGGAAAGTGAATTTTTTCCCTGTTCCATTAATGTCAGAAGTCATTTCTTGTAACCATTTCTCCACCCTGAAAAGAGAAATACATTCTCCTCTCATGACAGGAGACAATGAACATTCCATGTTGTAGATATTGCTTCCAAATTCTGAGCCTCTGATCTTGACCCAAACAAATGATTCAAATCAATAGAGACTACAGTCACCCAGTCACCTGGAGGAGCTCAATGGTTGCCAGCATGGACTGGAAAACCTAAATTGGCATGGAAATCCTAATCATCAATACTGAAGTCAAAATCATCCAACATGTTCAAGACTGGGTCATATTCAGAGCTCGGAGAAAGCTAATCAAAGCACGCAAAGAAAATTAAAAAGCTTTTATTGGCTTTTTTCAGCCTTTGGATTATTTTCTAGATGAAAGTTGAAATGAAATTAACCCTATCTACTATATAATTAATAATTACAGCAAATTGTGAAGACACAATCATTAGAACTACAGAATGTGAACATGTTAGTACACACACTGGTAATGTTTGACTGAAAAACTCAAAGGACAAATATCTCTCTACCCTTAAAGTACAGTTCCCTACTGCTTCTAGGCAGCAGCAGGAGATGAAGGTTAGAACAAGAAGGTTAATAATTTGGATCCTATCCAGTAACAAATCATGCTTTGCACAGACATTAGTTACCTCCTTACACATTTGCAAGGCTATTAGAAAAAAAAAAAAGACAAGGAAAAAAAAAGAGAAAAGCAAGAATAAAACCAAATATCTTTCTACTTTATAGTATGAAAGCTTTTTTCTCTTATTTTTCCCCAGTGTATGAACAGGATCTTTTGAAAAATGACTGTATGCAGTGATTTATCACAGGAATACATTTTATGAAGCCAGTCTCCCTGCAAAAATATTTAAGTCTTAAGAATGCCCTGCTGATGCTGTGTGCAAGAGAGTTCTTACATGTAGAGCTAATTTTTTTTAAAAAGCAGAACAATGCTGAAATATTGAATCCAGTCAACGCCCCAAATAGAGACCTTTTGAGATGTGTATCTATTTTCGCGAGATGATAGAAAGAGATGGAATTCAGCAGATGTTTAAATCCTGAAAAGACATCATGAATGGTACTTTTTCTTCAGCAATGCTCCAATGGTATATATCAGTTTGACAGTGAAAGGCCACTCTAATTCCCTCTGTAATAACCTAGGGAATGACACTTGCTCAGAATGTCAAGTTCTGGAAACTTGCTGTTAATTACAATGCTTGCCATGATATTTTCAATTTTATCAGCATTGGTAGGAGTTTTTGTCTGTTTCTTCGTCGTACAGTAACCGCTGAAAACTGACCCTCTAGTTTATGCTCTGCCCCAGCACACACAATTTGCACCTTTAAAGTGACCTTTATGTTCAGTAGCAGGTGTAAGATTATATAAATTATGACTCCCAGTGTATTATCAATCAAAAAGCTACTTGTCAAGCTGCTTTTTTGCTAACAACAAAAAAATCAAATCTATCCTCAGAGGCTATAATCCTGTATAGGCAAATAAAATACCATGGGGTCTGTTCTCCTCTCAGTGCACATACGTAAATCTCATTCCTACTAACATTAATGGGGAGTTACATGCATGCATCAAGAGAAGAATAAATCTGCAACAGAGCACGCAGGAAACCATTCAGTGTGAAATGGTTTAAGGAGACAGATAGGGGAAAACACTGCATGGAAAGAGCCTATAATGCATTCACTCAGTTTTACTTACAACTCTTGATGAACTTTTTCAAACTAAATGCCATACATTTGTGTCATATGGATTTAGAATGCCTGATAAATTATATTAGCAAGTACATATTAACTGTAGCATGATTCAGGTGGGATTGCTGTCTCTAGGTCTTACATTGCAGATTGATGGTGATACAATCCAAAAGGCTTTTAACGAATTCATGTTAAATGTTTTCAGGTTTCAGTTTTAACATGTTCAATAATATTTTAAAGCAATTAAAGTCTTACAGTGTCTCCTAAAGGTTTCTAAGTTTCAATTTAAAACAAAACCAAGAAAATAAATACATTTGTTTCTTCAAATACATATTATTCTAAACAGGGCAATCAACATAGAACATAATTATTCAATGCTGCACTTAGTAACCTCAGGCACATACATCCTCTGCCTCCCTAAGTTAAATACAGTGTACGTGGGCTTTGAACAGTCATATCTCATTAAGAATATTGTGAGAAGAAGATTTGGTCTGGACTCTTGTCAAATGTTAATCAGTCCAGATGGGGAAGCAAAAGTAGCTGAGCATAAAGGTATCTATACAAATTCCTTACATGCAGAACCTGGCTTTCTGTAACCACGGTGGCTGAATCATCTAATTATTCTTGTTCTTAACCAAGAACTTAACAGACACATGGAGAAATAATATATGTGTACATATAAATTTGTGAAAAACCACGTCAGAAACTATCTAAGGTGCCATTTTGTTGCAAAGGTAAATGGCAAAATGTCAAAAATGTTTGACAATTCCAAGTACAACAGGAAAATGCCCAGAATGTAAATATCGTCAGAAGCAAGTTCAGTTTCCTTCCCCATCCAGATCCTATAGATTTTTTTTTTCTCATTAAATTCAGCGGGATTTAGGGGGTTATGAAGTTTAAAGTAACTGAAGAAAGAATGCAGTCAGAAACTTTTTTTTTTTTTTAATTTAAATCAATTTGTATGTTTTCACTTTATTGTTGTGGTTTTTGGTTTGGTTAGGTTTCTTGGTTTTATTTTTGTGTGATCCAAAAGAACGTAATCCTCCAGGAAAAGGATGAGTAGAAATTTCAACTTAGAGGAGTTGCTTTCACACACTGGCAGACGTATCAACCTATAATTTAAACCCTAATTACTCTGCATTAGAAGTATAGATCTAAAATATTTACTAAACCAGTTAGGACAGTGAGATAATGGAAGAAGTATGGTAGCACTCAAGTAAGTAAACTGCAGTAGCATCTGCTATAGACCCCGAAGACTTGATGAGAGCAAGTATGAAAAATTCCTGGACCAACTATCATGGAGATTGAAATCTCAAGGCACTGTACTCATGGGAAACTTTAACTGTGCAGCCATCTGGTGGGTGACAAGTACATCCAGCCGTGAATCATCACAGACATTCCTGAGTTAGGTACGTAGAGGACAGTGTCATGATTCAGAGAGAAGGGTTATCTAGGAAACAGAGCCTTTGTTGTTGAGGAAGTATTGATAGAAAAGGTTATGAAAATAGTACTGTTCAGATACTTGAATGTAGAGTAAGTGGACTATGACGTGATTTCTTAAAAACGGCAGTATAAGTGCATTGAATTTCAATAACGGAGAATTAAGAACAATGGAGAATTAAGGAACAGTCAAAATCCTTGGCCTATGCAAATCCATTTGAATTTTGATGGTGATTTGAGTGAGATTGGGTTTTTATTTATACTGAGATAATGACAATGAGAAGACGTAGTTGAATATGTCTGTAGAGGAGAAACTGACATATAAAAAGTACTAAGATTAAATTACAAGAAAGTATTATTCTAATAACAAGGGAAAAAGAAAGAAATTATAAAAGGTCAAAGTAGCTTTACAATAAAATTCTTAAAGGTTAAAAGAAGGGTGCAGACAGTAATAAATGCAATAAAAAAAAAAATCACTGTGTAACATTTTTGCAACTCTCTACAATCCCTAAGATTTAGAGACTCCACAGACATTTTTCTTTAGTCTGGTTTTGATATCATTATTCATTATCTGGAAGGACGTAATAAAATAACAGGTAATAAAATATACGAAGATTTGCAGAAATTACAGATAAATTAGATTTTACAAATAATTTTTTTTGGCAAACAAGAGATTATTCCACAAGTGTAATTAAATATATTCCTCATTTTACAGCTGAAGAACATAAAGCTCAGGAGCTGAAGTGAATTTCTTGAAAGTCCTAATGCTTCTGCCATTTTAGGTGTTCTTAGAGCATGGCTGTTGCACTAGACAGACCCTGTGTGGACTTCAGCTGAGGCTTCCCAATCAGCCTTACGTGCTAGACAAATGCCTAGATGGCATTTCTCACATGGCAAAGTTCTGCATATGTGCATGTCTGTGCAAGCACTTACTGGATTTTCAAGTCATGAAGGGGGTCATATGATGAGTTTGAGACTATCTCTGAACTCCTCTCAGTCATACTTCAAGCACCTCAGCCTTTTATTGAAATAAAGCCTCAGGAGATCACAGCCACTTCTTGTTTGGCTTATCAGTGGACTAGATCACTTAATACACGTTCTCTTTTGGTTTTGTAAAATCACTTTTCTCTCAGAAATAAGTCTTATAAGCTCTTGTCATTATTGGCATATAAATGATTTCATAGCATCAGTATTACATAGCTTAAATAATCAGTATAAGGTGCAAAGGAGGATGCAGAGCAGTGCAACTCCCAGTTAAGTAAAGTCCAGAAATTCTAAAGTATTCCACATCCAGAAACCACAATTTGTTGTCTGTGATGAGATTTTTTAAAGAAATTATCTCATATATAGGGTCCTTGAAAATCTGATTGCTTATCTCCTTCTCTAACATGTCATTGAGCTACTGAAAAGTTAGTCCCAAATGGGATGAGAAAACTTTTTTTGATATTCCAAAACAAGTTTGGCTTTTGGTTGGGGTTTTTTTTTTTTTTTTTTCAATCTTTTTCTTGTCTGCTGCCTAATTCAGGGAATACTTCCACAAAAGATCTCTACTCAGTTGAATTTTCTTGGGATTATCCACATGAATAATATTTCTCCTGTGTGAAGATACTTAATCTCCTTATATGCTATATAATTTATGTTTCAGATTTAATGCCCCAAGCTCACCCAATTCCTGCATGAAGGTAAACCCTGATAATCCCACAGACTATATTTTTTTAATTGAGTAGAGGCCACTTAAAATAGAACTTTTAATTTAGATTTAATAACTCCATAAAAGATAAATCTAGTTGCCATGTAATAAACAGTAATTAATTAGTTAATATCAATTAAATACTAAAAATATTAATTTACATTTAACATCTAACTACTGTAATTTGCTATAGCTATCTTATTAAATGCTAATTAAATTCCTAAACATTCTTACAAGTTTAATGCATTAATAATAGGAACGTAAGTACACATTTACTGTATCTGCAGTTCTCAGTTCATTACATGGCAACTAGATTTATCTCTTTTACACTAATTAAATATACTAAGCAAACCTCAGTAACTTTTCTTAACACATACCATAACTGTTTTATTAATTTCAAATTAAATGCCCATTTAAGGCTTCTAATCTACAGCCGCCCTAAACAGTTTCCTGCTAACAGAGCAAAGGTTACCGTGATGTTATAACTAAACCACGACATTTCTAGGTGTTGGTTATGAGACTTATATGAGAAGCAAGGTTTTCCTTTCTGCTCTGCTTTAGTTTAAATGTAATGAGTGTTTATTAATCTGCTTTTTTTCTCTCCAGCAATGTCTTGTCTTTCCTTTCTCACTCTGCCCCGTGTCAACATAATCTCATTTCCTCTCTGTAATCACAGTTTCTCTTCAGTTTTTCTAGCTGTAGTTGCTGATTGTCCACCTAGGTTATTGTTTCAGTAGTCTTGAAATAAAAGGAAAATGCTTTCCATATGTAAGGCTATCAGTGTTTTATTTAAAATATCCCTGATACTTATACAATCATATTAATCTTCAGCAAATCCACTCAGCATCATGGAAGTTTTAAGCAAATGATCATACGCGCCTCTGTAAGCACAGAAATTCCGATCAGAATGGCCAGCTGAATTGCTATGAATATGTCACAGTAACATCCATAATGTGATTTCTTTGGGAGACTGAGGGAGACACTACAGTCACATGTATCAAATGATTTAGAATCATGGCTCTTTTCACATATGATGGAGGCTGTCATAAAGACAGGAGGCTGCTGTGCAGCAAGAAAAGCACATTAGCTATTAACCTTCCCCCAGCCGATCAACTTTGTTTTGCAATCTTTCCTCAGAACCATTAGAATACCCTGAAGAAATAACTTTCCAATTAAAAAGGATCTCAGAGAACAAAGCCATTTTATCTCTGACTCCTGGTGTTCTTTATTCCAATAATTTAAATTGGAATTGATTTTTCAATTTAGCCGTTGACTTGCTATGGACACACAGCTGAAAAGGCCGAATGGAATTGCATGGCTGAAATATTTGTCTTTGTGATGCACTCCTCATAAATTCACAGGAGCCTGCTTTTTTTTTTTTTTTTTTTTTTTAATGCATTTTCTTTCTGCTGCTACTCCTTTAGACAACAGCTTTTTAGCTCAGCATGAGCAAACTGAGAAAACATGTCCAGTATGACCTCAAGGGCCTCATACTCAGTTCTTCATAGATCCATTTAATTGTTACATCTCTAAGAAAAATGAATAGATCCAGTGTAGCCAAAGTGATAGCTGTTTTTCAAAGCCTGAAAATGTGTTCTATGTTTTTTTGTGCGTATTTGTGATTTTATTTATTTACGATAATAACAAAAAACCCCCAAACAAAACCCCAAACACCAACCAGTTAATTTTACAATTCTCAGTACAAATATGCTACTACAAAAATATCTCAGGTATATTTTCTCATTGTTCTAGTGGCATACTCACTTAACACAGCAACTGATTTACCTGTGGAACAGTTTTGAACTAAGCACTCCAGTTATTAAGGAGCCTTTTAAATGATCAAGGTCCAAGTTCTGCCTGTAGTTCAGCTTGATGTTAGTGCACCTCGACACTTCACTTGACTGGGAAGAGAGTTGTGTCTGCTTCACTGAGGACAGAGTTGGGTCCTAACACTTAGAATTTTGTAACAGCAACATCTAACTTCCCAGTGTTTCATGAGTAACTTTTTGTGGACCAACACAGCTGAGCATCTGACGTTGAAAATAGAAAGTAGAGCTAGAGAAGGAAAGGGAAGAGAGAGAGCAAACTTTTGGTGCTGCTTAACTAATTATTTTAATCTATTATGGATGGGGGTTGTGCTTATTAAGAAGACTGAGAGACGGTTGCTGGCTATACCTTTATCTTCATGACCTTTCATTCTTGTCTCTGTTCTTCTTTTCTCCTGCAGTGCAGCTGGCAATCATGGGAAGATAGAAATTTATCTGTCCCTTGACTTATTTCAAATTGGCAATCCATGATTTCCCCACTGGAGAGGGACTTAATGTGCTTTCTGCATTCTGATCTTCCAGTGCAGAGAACTCCCAGCCGGAAATCCACCCAAAAATGTAGAAGTACTGGAATCTTTTTAATCCTTCTATGTATCTATCTATGTATCTATCTATCTGAGACACGGTCTATCATTTCCATTCCTAGATGAAATTGGTCATCAGTTGAAATATGGTAGAAGATTTCAGTAATGCAAGACAATACTGGAAGGCTAAGGTAGGGATTAGAAAAAGGGTCTTAACAAAGCATCTACTTTAATTTTACCAAAAAATTGTTTGCTCTTATGTAGAAATAGGCTTAAAGATACACAGAATAAATTGAAGGGGGAGCCAGTTGGCCTAACTTGTAAGATGTCTTGATAACCATGGTACATGAGCTGCTCTGCATCTCTTTGCCTAAGGGCCAAGGATCACTCCTTGAAGTGCTTGCATTAAGCAGAAAAGCTGTAGCCACAACTGAAATTGCCAAGTTAATTTACTTTCTGCTTTACTACAGTGCCCTGATCCCTCCTCCCTACATGTTAATTTGCTCACCAGCTGCATTCTGGAGCAAACGAGAAACTCTGTTAGTGAGGAAAACCAGAATGTAACAGATGATGGTTTATTCTAGGGTCCATACCCTACAATAAGTGCAAGTACCCCTTTGGGAATATAAATTTCACTTAAATTTAAGGCATTTCTTAAAGCGGTCCTAAATTAAATGCCTACATTTTCTTCATGAAAAGTTGTTCTGTCTGCCTAAGTTTAGACACATAAAGTAGGCTTGTTTATGGACTGTGTGACAACTCCATAGATTTAAGAATGGTCTAATTACATTTGAATGTGTGGATATACTGTTGCAGTTAATGAAATAGTTAGAAATGATCACAGAAGACAAGAATATATTCGAAGAGCTAGTCTTTCAGGAAAATAAGTCTAGTGTTTGTGGACACTAACAATATTGAGGATATATGTCATCCAGCATAAAGAAGGATAGCTCTATTCATGTATATGGAGTTATGCCAGTTTATGCCATTTAGTTCATTATGATTTTTAACTAATGTAACAAATGTCAAGAAAAAATAATTAACCGGAGACTTCCTCACAGAATAGCTGCTTCTACTACAGTACTAATTTTTCAAGATGAATATTCTCTCAAAAGTGTTGTAAAAAGAGCATCAAACATCAGTATTTGAAAGCACCTGGTCAAAATATTATTCTTGGACACTTCTCTGCTGTAGTAATTATAGTGCTTTAGATGAGAAATTAGCAACATGGAGTTTAGTACTGGCGAACTATGCAGAGGAAAACACAGTGAAGGAGGAAGAGTATCATTTTCCCTTTTTCATGGAGAAGGTCAGTGAAAAACTGGGAAAAAAAGATGTTGCTCCATTTTTAGAATGAATCTGTCAAAATCTCTGTCCAACCATTCCAACACTTCAAAAAACCTATTTCTGTTAATTTTAGAAAAATCCAAGAGAGATGTGTTTCCACATTATATGTCTCATTATCTTTGGTACATTTATGCTGTTAAGTGAAAGAAGACCATAATGTTAGATCATACCCTCAACCTGCTTTGGACTGCTCCAATTAAGTTTAAGTGGATATACCTGCTCTAGAGAGGACTAGATGTAGTAGTGTGTACACAAGCAAATGGGTGCTGCTGGGATCTGGGTCAGGGATTGGTCCCTGACCCTTTTTTGTTTGGCAGTTTGGAAATAAACCGTACGTCTATGACAGGATGTCTTTAGTTTACTTTGAAAATAGTTGTTTAAAACAGGGACTGCCACTAGAACAGAAATAAACTTGTGAAGGAAATTATGTGGAAATTGAAATTACTATGTTAGCCTGTTAGAGGGAAGGTTAAAATGGCATTAGATTACTCTCATACAAATATATGAAGCTGTGAAGATGAGAGGAGGAGAAAAAATATCTAAGTGAATGGGTAATGCTGGGTCAAGAGCCCATAATTATTAAACTATCAACAAATAACTATGTAACAAAATTAAGCTGGCTTTTTAGTGACTTTTTTAATCATCAGAGGTAAAAAACATCTTGCTTATCTTCCAATATGAAAAATAGATGAGAATTTTAACTGTTTGTAAAACAGGTTTTGATAAGTTTATAAATTGAATTGTGTATCATAGTGTCCTGTAATAATATTACCTTGGATCCAGAAGTCCATTCTAGTCCTGTATAGTCCCTCTTTTTTTTTTTTTATTTTTTATTTTTTTTATTTTTTTTCTTTTTTTTTTTTTTTTTTTTTTTTTTGGTTTTGTTTTGTTTTGCTTTGTTTTGTTTTGGCTTGGTTTGGTTTTGGTTTTTTTGGTTTTGTATATTATGGCTCATGGGAATATATGACTGCTTCCTGGTTCCTCGATCCAGTTGAATTCCAAATACATGTTGGGAAGAGATGCAGGCACACTCTGGATTTCCCCCATCTTCCTCAAGTTTTGCTTTCCATGAAAAGGAAACCCAGACTCATAAACTAGACTGAAATAAAAAGACAATCTTACTGGTCTGGTTGACCAACAGGATGGCCAGGACTTCAAATGCTTTGCAGCTTGCATCAATCAGCAAAGGTGAGTGCAGACTCTTTTAAAAACTGTGATTAGATTCTGAGATCCTGCAACTATGTTCAGTCAGGAACATTTCTTTCTTTTTCCCCTTTTCTTCTCCCTATTTCTCCTTCATGATTACTATTTTCTCCTTGATTTCCTAAAGACACTTAGAGATGTTTCACTTTTCCCTGTTAAGAAAATCTAGATTACAGTGGGCGTTATTTTAAATTTATAATTATGATATACTTTTAGAGAATTTCATCTACCCCACCATTATGACAGGAGTAGCATTAACTGAGAAAGATTCAGAATAGAGTTTAAAACAACAAGAAAAAAGAATTCTCTAGGTGTTTAATTGCAACTGAGCAGGTTGAAAAAATGTATTTGTTGTGGAACAGTACCAAAAGTGTTCTCAACATATGCAGGTAAAATATACTATTGACTAAGTGCATCTATAGACTCAATGTCACATACATGAGATTCCAGACTGACACATTATTTTAAACAAATGAACTTTTATTGGCTGAGTACATGAACTAAGTCTTTGACATTGTACACACTTTGGAAAATTATCTTTTCCAAATTATTGCTTTTATGGATGTCAGACACCTGGTCACTTTGATTTCCAAGTATGCCTATTGTAATGACTAAATGATGCAACAGGGACTAGATTTATATAGTGGATTTTGTTCTCTAACATCAGTAAAAAGAGCCTACTCTACAAATCCTTGCATTTCCATTAATTTCTATTATCAAATTTCCGTAGGACCCCCCCCCAACCAAACAACAACAAAACAGAACAACAAAAGCCAACCAAAAAAACCCTAACAAAGACCCTCATTCTCTCCATTAAAAAATGAGTGCTCCATAACATATCCTTTAAAAAAGAACTTTACCACAGAATCTAAAAAATATCTATTCTATAGCAATTGGTTGTGCAGTATCTAGTCAAGATGTCAAGATCAGAAAAAAATGACAGCTAAAGGAACTGTTGGCAGCTAAAGGAACTGTTCTCAAAGAATCTGAGAAGTGAAGAGACTTACTAAATTTTTTATGCTGTCTCTTGAGATTGCCAGGACTTCTTGAATACTGTCTGCATTCAAGTGATGATGATAGTCCATAGAAAGTTCAGCCATGGACAAGGATTTCACTGAAAAAAATAATACAAATAATAATAAAAAAGTAATTCAAAATGCAATCTCCATGTCAGATAACTTAGAGTCTAAAAGCTGGAGTCAAATTCAGATTGTTAAACTGTAAGCAAAGATCTACTTCGGATACTTAGTCTCAGCAAGGTAATTAATAACACCCCATGTCTCCTATGTAGACAATGGACAGAGAGCTAAAACATCACTGTGGAAGAAATTCAGAGCACAAAAGTTTTTCTCTCTACATACAATGTGAGATGTATCGGTGCCTTTCCTCTTAAGGAAAGCTCCTGTACAAAGGACGAGTAGAACCAGCTTATAAAAAAACAGAGCACAGAGCACAGCCACATCTGAACTGTCTCTTTTCATATTAGCTGTCTGGTTCATGGCTTCACATCGGAACTTCTGTTCAATCAGAATTCAGGGCTAAATCCACTCCTGAGGGAAACTGCCTGAGCAAATTCTGTTGTTTGCTTTTGTGGTTTTGTGTGTGTGATTTTTTGTTGTTTGTTTGTTTTTCTTTTCTTTTTTTTTTTTTTTAAAGTAACCAGAGTATGAAGAGAACAGAAAGTGGAGCATCTAGGTTTTGGGAACTGATCAGTTTGAGTGGTTTTGAGTGGTTTAGAAAGAGTCAAGGAGGGTGAAATTCGGTTACATGAACTGAAGTATCTAGGGCTATTTTAGATGCCTTAGGAATCCTTCCACCTTTCTCAACAGGTATTGTGTCATATCTTGGATACACTAGCTCACCTCAGATGTCACCTATCTTTAGGTATCTAAATTAAAACCATTCAACTTGAAATATAGTCAGAACAATTACACATCTCTGTATTTGTCCTTTTAATTCTTTTGTGTAATTGTCTTTTGTGTAATTGTAATTTCATATGTGAAATCTCACTGAATTTCAGTTTCAAATGTATTCTTCTGGTTTTGTTATACATGTTGAACATTAAAATCAGTGAAATAAAGCATATGTGGATAACATTCACTGTGATATGAACAAGAAGAAAATGTTACTGTGTTGACTAGATTAGTTAAGATGAAGGAAACACTATTTTACTGTAAGAGAGACCAAGGACTGGCACAGGTTGCCTGGGGAGGTTGTGGTGTCTCCATCCTGAACATGGCCCTGGGCAACCAGCTCTAGGTGGTCCTACTTAAGCAGAGAAGCTGAACCAGATGACCTCCTTCAACCTCAACCATTCTGTGATTCTGTGATTCCTTCTTTACTCAGAATATGTGTACACTTGTTTATATGTGCTCCAGAAAATTCTATCTATTCTATAGTTATAATTCTTAATAAGAGATAATAGTACATAATAGTACATAATAATATCTATAATTGAGTTTAGCAGAAAATTTCTGAATTCTTCATGTACATGGTGAATGAATTATTATTTTTTGCCCTTCAAGCTTTTTATAGTTACTACTCTATAAGCTAGTACTTTTATTCATTTATTTAAAATGCATTCTCTAATGCTTAGATATATTTATTTATAAAATATTTCTGAATGTGAAAGTTAAAAATCTAATCTTTTAATATATTTAGTATGGCAAATCACTTAGTAGTCCAGGTGATTTTTATTTTCTAAAAGGATTACTTTTTTATATTTGTGTGGTGAGGTTCTTTTGCAGTGCCTAATTGGATCACAGTAAGGGTGTTTTACTAAAATTTTCACAACAGAACATTTTTAGTGGATCAAAAGTGTGTGTGTGTGAGAGTGTGAGTGTGTGGGCAGAAGGGCTTCAAATCTGTATTATATGAAATGAATTACTAATTGCCTGCAGAAAGTATAGAAAGGTTTGCAGTTTAGTGTTTTTAACATACAATCATTGCTCAAAATGTTTTTTTAGGGGGGACCACTTATTAAAAAAAATTAACTGATTCATTAACTCGTCAAAAAAAAAAAGACGACAGAGAAAATGAAAAAATGAAAATAAAGATAAATTCATCAGTAGGTTTAAAAATTATAACATTTTATAAGAATTTCAGAGGTGACCTGGTCTTAAAGTCACTGAGGTTTCTTGAGTATATCTAATATGCTGAAAGGGGAGTAGGAAGAGAGCAGTTAGCATCTGATTAACTACTTAACTATTCTCCTTGTCACTATTTTGGACACGCCATCTAGACATGTTACAGATGGGAACAGTTTTAAGCAGTGTGGATGAAAACTAGTCAGTTCTACATGGTCCTGTAGTCAGTGATCACCCTCTTCTATTTAGCAATGTCAATGAATTTAGCTCATCTCTCTATGCAAAGAGAAGCAATATCATTTTATTTGCTAGATTAAATGTAGCCCAAAGGTTCCATCAGGAGTGGTATTTATCGAGCCAGAGTTTCTTCTTTGGAGATGTAAAGGTGACATCTATGCCACCAAATAAAAGATTACAGAGATTACTCTGGCTGGATTGTAGAGGTATCACACATTTTTGTTGATGCTTATGTGCTCAAATGTCATTCCTGCTGAAACTTTGCTGTGGAGAATTGCAACAATAAAACAGTATGAATAATCATGGGCCAAAACTAGAGATCCTTTATTTTTCCTATTTTATTTACTAGCATATACATAGCTAGAGGGATTATGAAGGTTAAAGACCCTTCCCCTGCCACCCCAATTATTTTTTTTAAGCTATAGACTGGTTGGAAGGAAAAGATGTAGGAAGGCTGAGTGAAGGTGACATGAGGACACATTTCCTGAAATGAAATCCTAGTTAGAAATGGGCTATCTCAAAAAGGGAACTACTGAATAAAATATCTAGCACATTTTCAGTTTGGTGGATTAGAATGAATGAGAACAGTAATGGACCTTTCCACTGGACTGAGAAAGAACAAGCTACATATTGGTTTTGATAGTTTTAGGATAGATTATCATGGTAAGACAAGGGTTTTTTCTTTTTATCACACAATGTGTTCAAAGCACTGGGGTTATCCTTAATAAAGGAGTATTGTTTGAATATATTATGTGTTAACAAGAGATGAGTTTTTAGAGAAGTGCAAGAAGTAATCCATTGATAGCTGTAGCATCACATTGTTAGACTGGGGTTAACATAATATTTTTTAACTGAGATAGACATATCTAGAAGAAACTGAGTCTATTCAATTCAGTTCAGCCCATTTTAAAAAACATACTTGTGCACAGATTCTGTCTGATGTAGTTGTGTATTTTATTGCATCAGGCATGATAGTTGTTCTATGAGACATTCTGTTGTTCAACAAAACGCATTATAAAGTACAAACCACAACACTGTACTGTAATGTTTGTATGGAAGAGAAAAATTACTTTCATATGTAGTTTGTGGGGGAAAATGATTAGTTTTCTGATGCTGATAGTCAGAAAACGTAAGAAATACTGTACTTATGTCTGGCACATCTAAACTCATAACATCTATTTGCTTTGCTTTGTCAAAACATATGAAAAATCATTAAAGTGTTTTAATAAATGTCTGGTTTTCTTGCTCATTCATCTTATAAATATTAATTAGCCATGGATCAGGCAATTAAAGTTTAATCAATTTGCACTAATTAGCACCACATACTTGCATAAAAAGATAAAACCAGCTCCTGCATCTGGCTGTTATTTGCAGTTTTTGTCAAGTGCTGATGAGTTTCATCTTGAAGAGAAGATTAAGAAGAAAAGAGGAAAATAAGAAAGTAGTGTTAATTTTATTAAATCTTCAATCAAACCCTCTGTTCATAATCTTTATGGGACAATACCAGGTAACATTTCACTTTGCATAGAAGTAGACATGATTGGGCAAAAATTTAACACTTTTTGTGACCACACCCTTCCTAATTATAATTTCTACAGGAACAAAAAAACAACCCAAAAAACTCTACTGTGCAAAAGCACAGATTCTGTCTTATAACAAAACATTTTTATAAACATATGCCTGGAGCTGGATGCCTCAAAAATTCATAAAGAAAGTAAAGAAAGTAAAAGCAAATTTTCATAAAAAAAAAATGTTTTCAGTAGTTTGACATATGTGAGTGGAAAGAAGAACTCAAAATCTATATCTGAAATTCACCCAGAATATTGATATATTTAAAAATGAGTTTCAATACAGAAATTATTTCCCTTTCTAATGGAATGATAAATGTCACCTTCCAGTATTCTGCCAGAAGTTGGGTCATAGGATGGGAGAATTTAGCCTGGTTCCAATAGCAATGAAATTAGTTGATAGATATGTTACTGGAAATGAGTCAGGCATCTGTAGTGAAAAAAGGATATTAAGAACTTCCTGCCCACCAGGAAAGAGAATTATTTGGTAGTACTTCCCTCAGTATTCATGTCTGATGTTTGCATTATAATGCTTATCATCTGAATTATCTATTCAGCAAAACTAGAAAAAGAAACAAACCAATTAACAAAATCAAAACATGAACACAAAAAAAAAATCGATATTTTCATTCAGGAGGTCTAGTTTTCAGATGTTTCACCTTTACTGGGAAACACTAAGGTAAATCTCACTCTAGAAAGCTGGGAATTAGGGAATTATATAAGTATTGGTCTTGGTTAAGAAGCTTATTGGTGTCCTTTAGTATTACACCTTCACTTATTTTTAAAAAAATGCACTCTGGCTATGCAGGCCAAATCTCTTACATGGTGGTCCATGAACAGAGAACAATTCAGGCCTTCCACAGGCCAGTTTGTTGTAGCTTGAAATCCAAAGTAGAACTGTTTGCTCAAATGAATAGCTGGAGGACAGTTATCTAAGTGCTGTTGAATAAAATTGCAAACGGCACATTTAGCTTGTCACAGAATTCTCCGAGTCACTGATCTGTGCTCCTGTTGGTCATAGCTTAACATCATTAAATGTATGGGTGTCTACTAAGAGAACACCTGAAAATCAGCAATCTAAGTCTCTGTGTATGTTTTTCCCACAGTTAAATGCTATGAAGTAACAGTCAAGGCTTTTATAATACAATTCAGTTTCTGGCTTCTGAATTTGGTTAAATGAATTAGACTGCCAATCTACCAAACAGATTGAGTACTTCAGTATGACTATTTTGAGTTTTAATAACAAGGGAAAAATAGAGTGTTCCATCCAGTCTATTTATGTAACTGAAAATGATTGTAGGGAATGAAACATGTATTTAATTACCGATGGAAATTTACCTTAAGCTTGGCAGGTAAAGCCACACTTTTAAAAGTGATTTAACACTATAAAAAAACTCAAACCATGAACCAACCCATAGTATGAATCATAAAGAAGCTATGCACCATTTACATGGGGATTTTCATGTAGTTTATGCAAGAAGAGACTTGTGAATGGTTATTGATATTTTTCAAATAAAGTATGTATGAACCATTAAACTCCTCATTCCCTAGTGTACAAGCCATTGCTCTGTTAAACACTCCTTCACTAGACAAGCTATAAAAGAAGTAGAGGCACTTGAAAAGGTGTCATCTTTCAATGTTTGTTTAAAGATCTGATACGTTTGGCACACAAAACCACCTCGTAGCTGAAACTCCAACTTGCTGATTGTTGTTATAGAATAGGATATTACACAGAAGATCTATTGGTTTAGAGCATAGAAAGACTGGGTTTGACATGGGCTCTCTCCTGAAGACTTTTACATCGTATCTGTAACTGAGGAATATATCCCTGTTCAATAAATGACATTTAAAAATATGCTTAATATAAATGAATGTAATGTAAGCACTTTCCTAATTTGAGGACTGCAGTAAAAAATCATTACTGGGACAAATTCCTGCAGGTGAAGCATTTTGTCTGAGAGATTTCACCTATGATGCACCACATATATACATTGAAACTAGAAAACTAAGCTCAGTGGAATAGGCTACAATAAACTTTAGTGTGTTTGGGAAGAAGCCAAATGCTATTGTATATTTGCAAATAGTACATGCACCTGTGAGCAGTATAGATGTATTTCCTAAGATATTAGAGAACTCAAGTGTGTATTAAAGCTCGGTGTCCAAGGAGTAACTGCAGCCCCTCATTAAGAGCAGGGAGACTGTGTTGGGTTTGTGTGGCAAGGTTTTGGTAGCGGGGGGGCTACAGGGGTGGCTTCTGTGAGAAGCTGCTAGAAGCTTCCCCTGTGTCTCATAGAGCCAATGCCAGCCGGCTCCAAGACAAACCCACCGCTGGGCAAGGCCAAGCCAATCAGCACCTCTGTGATAACATATTTAAGGAGGAAAAAACCAGTTAGGGAGAGCTTTTGCAGCCAGAGAGAGGAGTGAGAAGATGTAGGAAACTCTGCACACACCAAGGTCAGTGCAGATGGTGGGGGAGGAGGTGCTCTAGACACCAGAGCAGAGATCCCCCTGCAGCCCGTGGTGAAGACCATGGTGAAGCAGGCTGTCCCCCTGCAGCCCATGGAGGAAGGATGAGGGGGTGTAGAGATTCCACCTGCAGCCCGTGGAGGACCCCACGCCGGAGCAGGTGGAGGCACCTGAAGGAGGCTGTGGCCCCATGGGAAGCCCACGCTGGAGCAAGGTCCTGGCAGGACCTGTGGCCCCATGGAGAGAGGAGCCCACGCCAGGGCAGGTTTGCTGGCAGGACTTGTGACCTCGTGGGGGACCCACGCTGGAGCAGTTTGCTCCTGAAGGTCTGCACCCTGTGGGAGAGACCCATGCTGGAGCAGTTCGTGAAGGACTGTAGCCCGTGGGAGACACTCCATGCTGGAGCAGGGGATCAATGAGAGGAGTCCTCCCCCTGAGGATGAAGAAGCGGCAGAGACACCATATGATGAACTGACTGTAACCCCATTCCCCGTCCCCTTGTGCCGCTGAGGGGGGAAGGTTGAAGCCGGGAGTGAAGTTGAGCCCGGGAAGATGGGAGGGGTGGGGGGAGGTGTTTTAGGATTTGATTTTATTTCTCATTCCTCTACTCTGTTTTGCCTAGTAATAAATTAGATGAATTCCCTCTCTCAGTTCATTCTGTTTCGCTCGTGACAACAACTAGTGAGTGATCTCTCCCTGTCCTTATCTCGACCTACAAGCGTTTCGTTGTACCTTTTCTCCCCTGTCTAGTGAATGAGGGGAGTGAGAGAGTGGCTCTGGTGGGCACCTGGCCTCCAGCCAGGGTCAATCCACCACAGAGACAGACATACATACATAGCTCCCTGTTTTACTGTCTAGATAGAAGGCATTCAGGGCTTTGTGAATAAATCTGCAGCAGCAGTGAAGCAAACATCTGAAACCATCCTCAGCTTGTACTGTCTTTGTTACACTCTTGAAAGCCCTTTGCACTCTTGCAAGACCAAGATCTCCTTTGTATTGTCTTTTTATGGTCTGGTTGAATGGGACACAGGGAGAGGCGAGCACGTCAAAACTCAACTCATCAACAGATATTCCAAAACTGACTCTTCATAAACAGTTAGGACTTTATATAACATTTGTAAGACACACACCCTCCCTGCCCCACCCCCCCTGCCAAACTGTGCTTAAAATTAGTATGTGGTCCGCTTTCTCATAAGTTTTGGAGACCTGTCTTTGTTTTCATATTTTTGCTTCCTGAACTGCCACTGTACAAGACCAAGACTCTATATGAATAATATGTAAAATAAAATAAAATAATAAAATAAAAATCACGTCCAGGTGGAACATTACTTAAATACCTACTACTTTCATACCTTTTGGAACGCACAGACTTGAACTCATTTAATGAAATTTGTTCCTATTGGTGGAGCTGCTTAAACAAAACAGACAATTTTTAAAGATTGCAGCATTAGTTTCTCTACTCTCATAGCACTGGCAGACATCGTTATTAGTTCTGAGTTTCATTTGACCACTAGGGAATAGAAAACTAAGAAAGAAGCTAAATTAGACTCTTAAGATGTCTGCAACAAAACAGCATGAGTGGGGAACCCAGCATTTCAAGGCAGTGTTAGGCATGAAGGTGTGGTCATTCAACTACTTTATAGAGCTCTATACAGCTAGTCCTTAGGCCCAAGGCAAGGGAGGATTGTGACTCCCTAGCATTAATTGGACAGCCTCCAAATAACACTGTTGTGGCATGTCCATGGACAATGGGACCGGAAATCTGCTGTCATGCTTTTGTTTTTTCACAAATAAGTTGGAAGCATAAATTTATATAATATGCATTCAGGAAGAACAATTTTATTTTTTGAGAAATATTGGTTCGGGTCCTCTGTGCTGCATACCACTTGTGAAAGTAAAGGAGCACATACCTAGAGATCCTTGAGTCTTGTCTGTTGAACACATTTTTCTGTAGCTTGAATCTACTTGACTTTATAGCATATTTTTCAGTTTTCTGGTGAAGGGATTGTGGGAGGAGCTAGAACAGCACTTGTGAAAGGTGTTTATGGTTGACTAACTGGTAGTGGAAGAATTTATTTTTTTTAAAGAGGAGGGTCATTTTCAGAAGTGTTTTACTGGATAAATCTGTTAAGCTAAAGTGTTCTTTAACCCATACCAAGGAGATTAATGAGAAATTATAGGGTGTCCTTTTAGAGTTTTGAAAACCAGAGCTGCAGCAAATCATGAACAATATGTATGTTTTGCATGAACTATGTAGTTCATGCATTTCAGATCTGACAGTTTTAATCAAGTCCTATTGGATCTCTATTGTCACAGTAATTTAAAATCTCTGCCAAATTTTTCCTCTCCTATCTTCTTCACGCAGACCCTGAAAAATATGTAATTATCATAACATGTCATAGTAACAGCCCTCACCTACATCCAGGGTCTTCTACTTTTCAGTGATGTCTTTTTTTCTTCCCCCTCCCCCTCTTTTTTTTTTTCTGGGATGGTTGTTTCTTTAAAAAACTCTACTTTTTGCCTGAACTACCTTTTGCTGTGGTAATAAAGTATCTTGGAACTTGACTCAGGTAGTCTTGCAAACAGCTTACATTGGGGACTACATGACAGTGTTAGAAGTTATTCACCAAATGTCAGATTACGAATCTCTTTCTGTCATTGGTGGTGTTACTCACATGAGTAATTTCATTGACTTCAGTGTGAATAACTGCTACTCACCATTGTGAATTCAGTAGTTGCTATCTGATACTACAGGAGAAACACTATAGATGATGTGAAGATAAGTACCCATCCAGTTTCTCTACCTTTGATCAAGATCAAAGTATGTTTTTTGAGGTTGGTGCTGTGTTAGATTATGCTGCCTACTTTACTATTCCAATTTGCTATTCTGTTTTTCTTTTGAGTGTATAAAAATTGAGTTGCTTTTGTATTGACAGGCATTGCACTGAGAATATCAATTTGAAATTTTGTTGTCATTTTAAGTCTGTGTTCATTCTTTGTAAAAGCACATAAAGATATGGTGATTTCCTACTTAATCTTGATATGTGCCTGGAGAAAGTGAAATGAGCACTCAGACAAATGAGTTCACTCTTGGAAGCCTCACTTCACTCTCTGGGAGACAACTAAGAATTGTGTCGCCTATTTTGAGTTTATGCACAGTAGACTGTAAATATCCTAAGTCTCATCTGTTTTGCAACAACAATGGGTGCTTGGAATAGAAGGAAAAGTAAGTGGTGCACAGCATCTTTCTGCCACATGCAGGAATGTGACTTCCAGAATCAATAGCAGCCTTTGTCTGATGGTATACTGTGAGGTGAAATATTTTGTACTGTAGAAATTGGAGATACGGAAGATTCATTCAAACATTTGTGATATAGCAAAAATAATCATGCCCACCATCACTTCCATAGGTATTAGATGAAATTTATTAAGTTCTGTTCTAACTTCTACAAACTCTAAATGTAACAATGCATGTGGTGCTTGAAGTGTAAATTTTGCTCAGAAATCAGTGCTCAACGACTAATGAATACTTTGCTCCAAAGGACTTGCATTTTAAGGACAACAGATGGCTCAGCACAAAACAAAGAGGACGGTACAGAAAACAGCTAGTGGGTGCTCATTGTAGTTGGAATGTATTCATCCATTCTGGAATTGTGGGAGGGAAGTTTGTGTGAAGGAAAGATATGAAGGAAGCTGCTAAGAGTGATACTGGATTGAACAGATGGAGAAGAATAAAGTGTAGAGATAGAGTTTGGAGCCAAAGACTTATCACTATGACTGAATGAGAATCATAGTCAACTTTAGTCTACATATCACAGGAGCTAAAATTGAGTTTTCTCAAGTATTTTATGTGAGCTTGCCTAAGTGTCATAACACTTTCATCTTTCGACTTTCATATAGTCCCCCTCCTCTAATTACTTCCTCCTGCCACTTATCCACTGCAAAAGTATTCCACTAGGCACAGAGGTGCTTTCATTGACAAAATTCAGAAATCCTCCTGTGATGAGGCATTCAGTAAAAATATCTTGCTCAAAAATCAGAATATGAAAAGAAAAAAAGAACGCTAGTTTAGTTTTGTTGTAGAATTACAACTTGAATTAGATCACTGCTCAACATTTACAGATTTGAACACAAAGTTCACTTTTTAGACAGAACCCTAATCCTTCGGGTATTCATGGGGATTTATTATACTTACTAAAGTTAACCCTGTCCTACCCCTGCCTCTTTACAGAGGGTAATGAAGCAATGGCTGTATTTGCATGTGACCAAAAAAGAACCTGTCACAAGGAATACAGTTTACCAAAACTGAACTATTATTGTAGGAATGCTAGCACTGATGCAGCATGAAACTCAAACACAGCGTAACTTTAAGAGTTTACTCAATCTGTTTAAACCTTGTTGGACTTTGAATTTTAGTAGTACAGGAAGGAGAATGCTGAAATGCCAAAACCAAAAAATACCTTTGAAGATAAAGTAAGATTAATTAATATGATTTCATTTTCCTACTAACATAATATTTTTTGCCTTTAAATACGCTACTAGGGAGCACTCCACAGGTGGAATTAATGTCTAACCTGGAAGGTGAAGAAGACATTGTATGTAACACCAACGGATATTCCAGAGAAGTGGTGTGGAGTTTTTGGTGTAGGGTTTTTTTTTTTTCTTTTTTTTCCCCCCAGATCTGTCTGCATGATGCTATTGCAAAATACCATCTGAGAAAACCAGATGGTCATGTCTCTTCAATCTTCTATTTCTATACACGAGTTTATAAAAATAAAAACTATAGACAAATTAGCTAGAAATGTTTCCTATTTTATCTTGACCAGTGGATAAAATAAAGTCTCTAGAGTAAAACGCAAATCGATAACCTAGGATTCCCTGTACCCAACTGAACGTACTAACTAGAAGACAGCTCCTTCTCTTTTTTCCCCTCTGCCTCTTCCTCCCCCATCCCATGATATCTTGAAATCTTTTCTGCATAGTGACACAGCTTCAACAAGAGGGGTGGAATAAATTTCCTTCCCTCCCACCTGCCCTCTCTCCCAAATGATTAGAGCACTTTTCAACAAAGTGGGAGATGTGGGTGTCCCTCCCTACCTTATATACACTGAGAATACATTAAGTATGAAATTGCCTCCCAGGGGAAGTGATGGAAATGCCAGTTGTTCATTTTTAAACTGGATTTGAAAAAAGCTTTATAGAAAAAAAAAAAATCTGCTGTATGAAGGAGAGATTACATGACCTTCTTGAGAAAGATTTTATTTTCTCATTTCTAATATCTCTGATACTGTGGTTTACTCCCTTCCAGTCTGTCATTTTTTCCATAGCATTGTGTTTTAGAAGATTTATTCAAAATGTGTGTGAGAAAACTAACTGAAGATCTTCAAAGCAGACAGAATATAGCTTGGTTTCATCGGCTGTTTGAACCTGAATTACTGTAATGACTGTAGTGGAATTATTTTCTTTTAAATGAGCAAATCTGACACGAACTTCAAAGGGGAAGTAAATACATGTAATAAAGAGGCCGTTTTTCTTTTTCTTTTCCTAAATGATTTATTTTATCCCCAGAAACACCACAAATGTTCAAAGTTCTAGATATTTAAATAGGTACCAAGATGTCTGAAGCTGTAATCCTTGCTCTGCCAGTTCGCTGAAAAATTGCTGACCTTATAAAAGCCTATGTTCCTTTTCACTTTGATAACAGCTTTTGCTTCATCAGTCCACAATATGTATTACAGCAGCGAATCCAGGCAGGATCAACTAATTGCTAGTACATGCATTTAAATATAAGTACTTCAGAATTCTTATCACATAACCATACGTACACATTTTTATTTTAAGCAGGAATTAAAAAGTTTTTGTTCTCTTAAATTATTTTGTGTTATGGACCTTGTTCTAACAATTACATTTTACCAGTTAGTGCTTTATGAAGCATGATGGAATCTAACCAGCAACTAATATAAGAGCTCCAGTTTGCCCTCAGTACACAATCTTAAAGCCCATTAACATTTGTGGGAATTATATGTGCAACGTGCAGGGAGAATATAACCTTAAGCAAGTGAAAACTGAAGATACTGTATATGTTTGATCCGACTAATGCAGTCTAGATTTTTCACAGCAGTGTGTTACATCAACTGAAGTTTGTTAGACAGCAGGGAGACTAATAAAAAGAGGGATAGTATAAATAAGCTGAAACAAAGAAATGAACAAAGACCTTCTGCATTAACTAGGACATAATCTACAGATGTTTCTCAGTTGGTAGCAAACAGATTTCCACACAGCAGTTGCATACAATACAAATGTTTGCACAGAATCCAGCTGGACTAATATATAAAGAGATCTCTCAAGATTAGAAGCTTTAGAAAAGAGTCACTAGCTGACTGGAAAGAAGATGGGTGACTGAAGCTGCTGTCCGAATCTCCTGAGCAATAGATCAGTCTAAATTGTCAGTTTCAGGTGGGATAGAAGCAGAAATTCCTTTTAGCTGTGCCACCCCAGGCTATTTCTAACTTGCTGTTCAGTGATTTTGAAAAGATGGCAAGCTAATGAAAAATTGCAGGTTGTTGTGAAGTTCTGAGTTTGATTTGCAGACCAAAAAGGTTCATGTGTGGGTGTGTTAAACTTCACATATGTAGCCTTTATTTTCCCAGCCATGCTTTCCAGCTTACAGTTGTCTTGGGACTTGACCAAACTAATTTTAACTTTGACAACATAGGCAACTGGTTGAAACATAGAGGTCAGCAGGGAAAATATGAATGCTAAAACTAAAGAGATCTATTTTGAATGAGTGAATGTGAGTGAAAATGAAAGAATGAACACAAAAATCTTTTCAGTTTTATGCTTTCCCTAGCGATTTCCAGCAAGTTTCTTCATCTGAAAAAATACTTTGTAGCAATACAATTTTCTCTTTTCAATGACTAGTTCTGTATGCTAAGCAGTTAGAATAACCAAAACTTGCAAAACTAGTTTTCTGTTACATTTCCCTACACAATGGTTCGGGCAAAAGATAGCATTTCCAAATGCTTGGGAACGAATGAAATTCTCGATCTTTCAGCATGAGTGCCATGCTTTTATATTCTTATCGTTGGTCAAATATAACAATGAGAGGTTTTCCAGATGCAGGCACCATGAAAATCATCTTGCTGAACTTTGCTGTATAAAATGTACGTATCTTGCCTAACCTGGTTGTCTCCGTGTCTGTCTATGTTCCCTAGGGAACCACCTCTAGAAAGCGATAAATTTTTTCTGTTTTAGGTACCCATCTTCAGTGAGGGTAATTTACCTTCCGAGGGGCCTGTCATTTACTTTTAACATAAAGGGATCCCGTGTAGCTTGCTTAGAATTGACACCTAACGCTTTGATGGATAGAGTCAGAGAAGAAGAATCCACTGTCAGCATTCTGCACTAAACGCACTGAGAGTTTATCATGGTGTCAAGATGAGGAGAGTTAATCCACCTTGGAGCACTTCTGAAATTCCACATTTCTTTTGCAACGTTTTTAAAACATGCTATAATAATACAGTGACCAATAGCACCATGCTGAGTTAGCAACATTCAGGGAACTGTTTTTATCTGATGACAGTTATGAAGTTTGAAAGAAGATGAGGTCAGTGTTATGTATGTCATATCAAAACACTTCCTGACTACATCCTTCTATTTTGAAATAATAGACATTCTCTTATCATAACCATAAAAATTTCCATCCTCATTGTATTCTTATTTTTCATTAGCAAGAATATTTCAAAATAGAGGAAAAGAATGTGTTTTTGTCCTTGTAAGGGCTGATTACCTTCAGCATCTCTACTCAGATTCTCTAGATTACTCTTGTAGCTAGTATAATTACACCCTGGCTTCTGTGTACCTCTTTTCCAAGTTATATTTATAGTTGCTTAAAGGTTTGACAAGGCTTGAACAGTTTGTGACTTGCCCGCATTATTTTCCATTATCGCACATTGTTCAAAAATTCCTTGATGGCAATAATCATAATTGTTCTGCTCCTGTGTTGAGTTCTGTGTAAGATTCTTTGTCTGTCTTTTAAGATTTTCTTCCTTCTCTAGCAATTAAACTGACTTTACAGCAGTGTTGTTTACAATTAGCCTCTTGTTCATGTATGTTTATCAGCTCAGAAAATCTCCTCGCTTTTTGTTGATTGGTGAAATTCATTTTTGACATCCTGTAAAAACCTTTTTCTTTGATTTCCCTCTATTCGCTGGTTTCTTCTTTCTTTTTAAAGGACAGAAGGCAGTAATTATTACTGCTTTTAAAAATCCAGCTTGAAAAATCATTTAACTTCCTTGAACTTCCTTGAAATTCCTTATTTTTATGTGTTATTGCCAAGCATATTTTAAAAGATCCGTCCACAAGGTACCTTGAGGCCAGTGTTTTAATGCTAATTGACCTGCAGGTAGTAGTATGTGATTGCCTTTTTGTGTGTGTGAATGTGTGTCAAATGTGTATCCATCTGAGTGCCTGGTAGCGAGAACGGCTGTACCGATGAACAGCATCTGCTATTAATATAGCAGACGCTGAATTATTTTTTTTCTTCTACAGAGATATCGTTTTCATACTGCTAAGTGACTATATATATATGCTAATGCTTCTAATGGGGAATGCTTGATGTTGCTGTCCTGTGGCCTTATCATACTTCGACTATCTACCTAATCAGCAGTTATTCTATAACTCATGTGTTTTAAGAGTGGTTGCTTAATTTATGCAAATGGCAAAACTTCCTTAATTTGTATACTGCCAACATGTATCATGGTGAATAACGTATATAATGTCTTAATCAACATGGTTTACATTTTAGGAAAATCTTTAAAGTTTTGCAAAATTTAAATTGTGTGAAAGGTCTCTGCAGTGGATGTCAAAGGGTAATAAATTTGGTGTAGTGGCCCAACTAGTAGGATCAGACATGACTATTGCTTTTAAATCCAACTGCTTCTAGCTAACTGCTATTTTAGCTATTATAGAAGCATCATATGAAGACAGAGGTAATGAAAGCCAACTGATTTGCAGGTTTATCTGTGGGCACCTCCCAGTTCCTCAATTTTGGTGCTTTTCTGCTGAATGACTCTGCATACTAGACGTAGGGTATAGTGTGTTCACAGGTCTGGAGGGGCAATGCACTCCAGAAGGTCATGGTGGTCAAAGCATTATATTTGCCAGGTCTGCAGTTTTGGTGCTTGTAAATTAGCTGTAACTTCTGAACCTCAGCAGATTGTTGATGCTCTGTGGTCTGATGCAAACGTTGCTTGAGTTGGTGGCCACACTTTGAATTAAGTTCAGTTTCTGTGTTATGCCATTAAAAGGCATCACAGTCTGTCTTTCCTTCTGAGTGGAGGCTACTCTTTTGCGACTGGTTTCAAGGAAAGATCCATAGGAAATTTCCTATGATCCAGGTAAGGGCCAGTCAGTACACCCATCTGAATTTTTGAGGCCATATCAGGAAATGACAATGGCCAAGGTATGGGTTTGAGCATGTGATCCATGCTGTTTCACTATTCACTGTGTGATCCTTGATCTGGTTTTGCCCCACCCCAATTAGCACTCTCTTGGCCAGGCACAGCTAGAAAATAACATGGCAGAGTGACTGCTCCCATTGTGTATCCTGGAAAAACAACAGTAAATCTGGGATAGGATGCAGCCAGGAGGCATCCAGAAAGAAGAGTTTAGATAAAAAGACTCTACCATCGAGTACGCTGACTAAAGGAGCTCTGGTTTTCTGCTCTACTGTAAGGGACTTCTTGGAAGTGAAACAAGACATAGAGATCTAGCAGAGGAATTTATCATGCAGGGCTCATGCTGCTGGAAAAATACAAGAAAATTGCAGCTTTCTGAAAAACAAAAAACCCCCAGGTGCAGTTCTTTGAGACAGATTTCTCATTCCTGTTATTCCACATGTTGATGGAGGCCTTGAAACCACCAGCTTCAATATGTGATTCCGATTCCAATATTCTGGCAATAAAATTGTACTTTCCAAGAAAAATATCATCCATTACACGGTACTGGTAAATACCTCATTCTAAGAGGGTAGAGTTGCTCAATGATGACAGCTTCTGCTTGTCTCGAGTTTCCTCAACGTAATGCCTTCTCAAGGTGTGAAGTCTCTGCTACAAATGGATCCTGCAGTCGGCCATGAAGATTCCAATTATAACTGCAATTCATAAAAAAAAAATAAAAATTATGTTGCTATGTTAACACAGATGCGTCTTCCAAATCGTTGCAACATATTTGATTTACTGGTCCATTTTCAATAGGAAAAAATGGCTAATTATAGAGAACAGTTACAGACATTTCACCTCATGGAAGCAGAAAAGGTGCTGGTTTTCGTTGAGATGGTTTTGCAGTATCAACAGCCAGAAGCAGAAATATTGCAAGATTCCCTAAAAAGAAGCTTGTGTCATATTCTGCATATTTTTTTCCTTTATTCAAGTGTGCTAATAATCTTTGTAGGCACCCTGAATTAGTTTTGTTCAACTACAGCATTACCAGCTCAGTTCCTCCTTAAAAATAATAAAAGCCTTTCTAATGTTCATTTGGCTGTATCCACTTTCCATGTCATTCTACAAGAAACATAAAGCTAACATCTGAAATGTGTGAGAAAGAGAAATTCTAAGAAAATCTAGGCAAGATAAACATACACTCCTGACCTCAGCTTATCCAAGCAAGGATGCCAGTGCTAAGGAGATTAATGTACCATATACACAAAAACCTCACACAGTCAAGAAATATTAGTCTGACAGTGCAGTGTACAGACTGAAAAATAATACTAAAAGAAACTCACATATAGTATGTATCTAGAATAACAGAAGCCATTTACATCTGTTAGTCCTAGACCGCACTAAATCAGTGGAAGAAGGATTGACTTAGTTACCTTGCTGTAAGTTCTAAGAAATGGAAAAAACCACAGAAAAGGACATGGTTTTGAGGCATGTAGAAGAGATTCAACTTTGGGAGCCTTTTGGCTAAAACAAGCTAAATTACAGATAAATGTTAGTTGGATGTTGAGCAACAGAGGTACATTTTCAAAGCATGAACAGTAAATATACATTGAGGTCTAATACCGTTGGATCTGATCTGTAGTTGGGAGGGGAAAATTGAAAATAATGGTACTGGAATAGGTTGTGTAAGTGACTGAATATGGGTCCCGTTCATTACAGAAATATGCAGGCAGGGGACATTTTGGATGAGTAAGTAATTTCCATTCAATACATTGCCAACGGCATCACAGTTCTTGCAAGAATTAGTAGAAAATTCTGAGAATTTTGATTTTGGATTGTCAACCTAAACTACTTGAAGAATGACTGGATGAAGTTTCTTTTTCCCCCCTTGAAAACTCTGTAATGCTTGTTTGCTCTGTTATAATAACTTTTTAGCTTGCCGCAAATACACAGGCCAAAATAGATCTCCTTTCTGAGTAAGAGAAGAACGACCCCCTTGGTTTTGGGAGACAGCAGGTATTTTCTTCCAACTGTTGTGAGAGGTAAGTTTTCACACATTTGCATTTCTGCCTTCAGAAAAGCAATGAAACATGTTTACATTCTGGTCCTCCAAAGCCCAAAGTAGGAACTTTGGAAGAAAGTACATGCCACATCTTCCTAAGGGGCTTAAAAAAGACCTGTTCACCGCAGCCCTGCCAATATAAAGGACAATACTCATTGTGTCACAGCACTGGTGTTCCGTCCCCCTCCTGATTATTGCTAATGTGTGTGAAATGTCTTGGTAAAAGACAGCATTTCATGTTGCATTTAAGACAGCCTAAAAGTAGTGTCATGATTTTACCCCGCAGCTCAGGTGAAGGACTATGCGTCACTCAGCTCCAGTTACTTTCTCATTTGGCTCATATAATGGTATCTTTAGAGCTACACTTCTTCTTAGACAATCCAATCCTTAATGATATTAACAACATAAATGTGTTCCTAAGAGCAATAGGAGCACTTGCTGAACTTCTAAAGCAGGAAAGATTTACAGTCCCAAAATTTTGGGAAGAAATCACAGGGGATGCTTGAAATAAGTTTATTGGATTTTGCTGCCAGAGAACACAGAATTAAAGCAAAGAATAAGGGGAAGAAATTCAGCGTTTTAGTAGAAGTGGCAAGTTTATGATTTTAAATGTGAACCATGATATATAAAAAGTTTGGCCAATGTTTGCATTGAGTTGTTTGGCCTCATTTACATTTAAAAGTCCTGGAATGCAAGCACACAAGCCAAAATCAGTTTCCAAAGACATTAGGGAAGATTACACCACTCTTGTTAGATCTAATAGCCTATCCTGAAAGGCCCTAAAAGGACTGAGAAAATATTGCAGATCTTTCCCCATACATGGCCCCCAAAGTACATCCACTTGGAGGGAAACAAAGTGTCCATCCCACACTGGCCTTTGAATAGCAAGTTAATAATAGACCGAGGGTATATATTTCACATTGCAGAAAAAAAGTGCTTTAATAATAAAACTCATATATTTATCAAGCATCTAATGATGTCTAATCCTTAAACAACCTGATGAGTAACTTGATTATCAGCAGAACAAACAATCTGAAATTCATTGCCCCCAGTCAGATAACAAAAGCCAACAAAAGCAGCTTTCTGTGAATTTACCCTCAGACAATTAGCAGATAAATGCACTATCTTGCTAAGATCTCTCTTCAAAACATTTTGTCTTTGATTAACCTTTAATTGTTTAAATTTCAGCTGGAGTTGTAAAAAATGACAGGGAGTTGTGCTGAACACAGATGATTTTAGAACATATAGTATTACAATTACTTTTTGTAAAAATAATCATACTCACTATGCAAAGAAACTTAAGAGATAAAGTGTTTTTCCTCCTGAACTTTCTTCAGGAAAGAAAAAAAAAAAAAGAGGAAGAAAATCTACTCTATACGGTTGAAATAATCTCTTTAATATTGGTACCAAAATAGCAAAATGCAGTAATTACATCATTATTTTGTCAGTCTCTGTCAATCCATTGTAAGAAAATATTCTCTCTCTCACCCTTTATCCAGGTCTTAACACCTTCATAATGTTGTTATCTCTATTGTCTTAGAGCGCATGCTTTTCAAGTCAGAGATCTGTCTTCTACTTGTCTGTAAAGTGCCTACATATTTACTGGGTTATAGTAGTAAATCAATAAAAAAAGTAGGAATTTGGTATCTTTTGTAGTTCTTAGTGCCCATAATAATGCATTTACTTTGGCAAAGCAGACTATCTGTATTACACATAATTTTGATATCTACTTCAAATAGTGAACATTTTTATTGACCCTTATTAAATACAAATCACACTCAAAGCTCACCCATCAAAAGAGCAAAAGGTTATCTTTCCTGTGCAGTGGTAGTACTGGACAGCAATCTGTCCAGTTTCTCCTCATAAGTCTTTTGGCCTGCATCTATATTAATAAATTAAACAGGGCCGGAGAACTTTTTCTGGACATTGGAATGCAGTTGTCTATACTGTTAAATTATAATACTCCCTTGTATGTTTTTTGGTTTGTTGCAAAAAGCACTCACAAACGGCTCCCAATGACAGTTTGAGAAAGGGACAATTCCCAAAAGACAATATGGATATATCTTCTGGTTTTGGAGGGTATGAGTTTAGTAATATGGATGCAGAACTAATAATGAATGCCAAAGAATGATCCCATTAGTTTGATCACAAGTATAGACACAGCCTTAGTTGGTGATCAAAATACCAAGTAATTTCTATGGATGAAAATCTAAGTTTTTATTCTAAAAGCTAGAAAAATCCTTGAAGCTGGTAAAGATGCAGTAGGATTACTTTGGGTTCCCTGCTGCATGGCCATGTGATGGTGATTTCTCACAAAGTCCCTCTTTTTTCTCCTCAGGAAAAATCTATGAGAAGAAATTCACAAATATTAAGTGTTCTGTACAATCTATTCTTCATTTTCCACTAATAGATATAGTAACAAACTAAATTTATATCAAAAAGTTGTATTCTATGTGATACCACAGAAATCTTCAGAAATAGAAGAGTGATCATGACAATCTAAATCTTTATCCTTCTTCATCTTTACATACAGTGGAAAATCAAAGGATATTTAGCTAGTGTGTTATTAGGTAATCCAAGATGCATAGTTAATTCCAGGATCACAGTGTAAATAGTCACAGGTCTTCCGAATCTGCAGTTCATTCTGGTGAATTAACGAGACCATGAATCTTTGAACATGGATTCATTCTGTCTGCAAATTTAGAAAGACTGTCTCATATTCAGGAGGAGTTCTTCGCAGGTTGGTCTCACTTATTTTGTTGCTTTTTTAAAGATCATCAACCAAAGAATAAAATGTAAGAAATATACACAGAAATACAAAAAGTCTAGAGAGTACTTTATACCTTTTTAGTGACAAGTAATTTTTCTGGTATAGATTTCAAATAGCCCTACTTACTGCAGGAACGCTCTTTGTATGCAGTGTTACGTAGTAAACTGAGAAGATGCGAGTAGTTTAACTAACTGACTTAATTTCTTTATTTTGCATTAATATGAGACTCTGGATATCGAAATAACTGTACAAACTACACACTAAATAGAAATAGAGTCAGATTTAAATAGAATAATATTAGCAAAGATATTTAAAATTATTCAGCATGTATAGATACATTTCAAGTAGTCTTCACTTTTAACATTGCAGTTTTGCATAGCTGTACCTGGAGGTATTTTGCAACAAAAGTATATCAAGGTAAACAGAGAAATTCAGATACATAATATCTAGAGCTCTATGATTCCCACTGCAGAAATCTCCATAATTATAGAGATTATAGAGATTGCACACTAATACTAATTCTCCACTAAAATTGATGCAATTAAAAGATAGTAGTAGTTCTAAATTAAAACCTCAAATTTGCACTTGAAAGATAACAATTAGATTAGTCAATAAAACTTTGTGAAGTAAAAACGTAATCTTTATTTTTTTCCCCATGGAAAAACAAAGGAAATAAAGAACAGAAGAAAAAGACAGAAGGAGCAATGTAATTATTTACAGCGTAGCTTTGTTATCCTAGTCACTGCAACATTTCAATTCTGGATTTTGGGAACATCTGTTCACACATGTAATATGTATATCTACACTGCCATAAAAGATAGATGATAAGTTAGGCTTCCAAACTGCTGCTGCTTGTATTGCTGAGTTTGTCGGTTTACAGTATCTTCTGGGTATGCATCAGCCAACAGTGATGGAGGAGGGAGAAGAGTGAAATGGCAAAACCAACCTTCCGGCACTGTGCAGTATTGGGATCAAAGTTCACTTTGAATTCCCTGTATAGGTGCCAATATTGATTTTCTGCAGTGGTGGAGAGCAAAGTTATGAAAACTTTTGTGAGAAAGGGTTCGACGTTAAAAAAGAAAAAAAGGATTGAACCACCACAAGGTTTAAAAAATAAGTTAGAGAAAAACTTGCAGGAGAAGCTTTGGTAGAGTTCATAGGCTGTAAATGCTAGAGCTATTTTTTTGTAAATGAAGCATGGAGAGATAGGAATTTGATGCATGTGTTTGTTCTCCAAGCAACAGGGATATTTTAGCATTTGCGGCCTAATGTCTAATCCAAGAAAATGGATTGCAATTTTATTTAGTTATCACCTGCTGTGTAGAGACCTCGTTACAAATGCAAGGATCATAGGGGGTGTTGTGGGTATATGTATTTTTTCCCCTTGTCGCTTCAAACGTAGAGGAAATAGCTCTCTCCTTAAACCTTAATGAGTCAAGGTGAATTCAAACCAGATGTTTTCTGGTTTTATTCCCACTTACAAATCATAGCTCCACTTGCTGCATAGAATGCCCTACATATAATGACCAGCTAGTGTTCCCTCTTTTAGGAGTGAACATTCATGGGTCAGGCTCCAAGCTAAATGTTTATTTTTCTAACTGTTTTATAGTAGAGTTTGGTTAAAAGACTTGGCACAGTGCACTTCAGTTTAATTTTAAGCTTGACAGCAGTGCTGGCCTCAGAGTGTGTATGTGTGTAATTTAGTTGCTGTGCTACTGGAAGTCTATGGAAGATTAATGAATGGTAAAGCTCCGTGGCAGTTGTGAAGAGATGCAGGATAGAGCAAACCAGTTACCATCTGTTCAAAATGTCTCCTACAGCTCTTTTAAGGAAAACTATTATCAGCAGGAGATAAAGGCATACAATAGTTTTAAATATTAATATTTTTCTGATGTCAGTGGGAAGTTCTGTTTCTGTACTTACCTTCTTGGGGCAGCAAGTGTCTCATATACATGTATATACACATGCATACATTCGTGTTTATGTGATGTATGTTTATCTCTGCTTCTAATGTGGTATTTTAAAAAACACAGGAAAAAATAATATAAATCAAAACAAAACAAATACTAAACTTGATAGTTCAAGTCATTTAAAAAGCTACCATAAATATTATTTTCCCCAAAATAAAAGGGAGATATTTACTTCCATATAAACTATTATATGTAGAGTACATATTGATTAAAATAAAAGTTGGATGGTTGCATCTAAAATTTAAAGCTATGTGATTTTATATAACCTCACCATGGGACACCTCCATTTTTCAGATGGATTTACTAGGTTTAGTAGACACTTCACAGCAAAATTTCAAGTTAGAGATATATGTTGCCAGACCATAAAATGCTTACGATTTGATTAACCAGCATTTCTCTGTATCTTGGCTTTCAGAGAAAGAATACAATGAATGGGAATCATAGTTTTGAAGAGGCTCTGAATCCGATTGGGTTGTCAGTGTCCCTCAGCAGATAAAGATAGATGCAACTTCAAAAACTCTCCAAATCTGTCAACGTTTTAACACTTCCTATCATGCAAATATTTCATGTTCTGTATTATGTAGGGGTTAATTCTGTTGTTACAGACTTCTTCAGTAATAAGCAAGATGGAATTTCTGCCTCTTAACTTCAGGGAAGGAATTCTGCTTATCCTAACTCCTTTGAGTGGGATCAACTTTCAGAATAAGGCATCTGAATTTAAGCATTCACACAAAAGAGTCTGCCTCTAAGCAGAGTGTCTAAGCTCCCCTTACAACCAATACAGTTCTAGACGGTAGAGTCACTGAAAACTGGAGAGTTATTCAGGTGATCAAATGTTGGTGATTACTGTAGGATGAGACAAATAACTCTTCTGCACCTCATGGACTACAGTGATCAGAGAAGCAATTAAGCTGGTGACACATAAACATCTAGTGCAATTTTATGTGCCATGAGGTTATTCCACCTGGCCTTTAACTGCTTCTTCAGAAGGATTCAAGTCTTCTGCAAGTCTTGTTGGCTCTCAATCAAGGTCCACATTATTGCCTCAGACAGCTTAGTGCATCTCAAACAGAACGAGATACCTGTGTGTGGTTAGTTGAATCCCACCCTCGTTTTCCATTGAGTTAATAGGAATTTAGGTCATCCAGATCCCATGTAGCTGTAGACATCTAAATGTAGATTAATTGAGTCCTGTTCAAACCAAGACTTAGTTGATCATCCTGAGCTTGACTTGTATGAGAATTTAGTACTACTTAGAATGTCCAAGAATATCTGCCAAGGCTAGCAGATGTTACTGAACTCCTGGGAGAGATGTCTGGGGCTGCTGATGGAGGCCAGAAGTAGAGTCAAGAACATTGCAAAAGAAACATGTGGACAGCTAAACTGAGCTTTTTGCTTCCCTTTACACATGGTGAAGGGAAATATACACTCTGGAAGATGTTGGTTTGCAAATCATTGTAGATAAGTGTTAAAGAAACAGAATAGCAAACCATAGATTAAAAACTTTTCCATTGGATTTAACTTAGATAATTCCTGAAACAGGTGAATAAACTTAGAAGTACAAGTTATGCAAACCAGTAGTAAAGAAATAGCATTAAAGTTGATTCTAGGATGGTGTTCTGCATGACACCACTGAATCAGGACTCTGTGTCTTAGGAAGGGATGAACTGCCCTTCAGAGAGGTCTATTTCTCTTTACTGACTGTAGCAGGAACCCAGAAAAATCTAAACTATCTTTTTCAAGTATCTCAAAAACTAGGTAAGACTAATCACATCCATATTTTGTAAACTTTCCCTGTTATTGTCCAGCTACCTTTGTTTACTCTTAAAAAAAAAAAAAAAAAGTAAAAAGTCAGGATCTTTCCTTTCTCCTTTCATGAGGATAACCTTATTTTGCCTTCAGATGGCAATCCATCAACTACCATAGGGAGTGCAGAGATAGTATAATTTTTTTTTTTTTTTTAATTTCTGCATTTTAAAATAAGCTTTCAGAATTAGTGGTGCTGTAAAAACAGCATATAAAGCATGTACATAGGTCTTTCAAGAGGCCAAAGCATGCACAATGCAATAAAATTATTTATATTTTATTTCCCTCACTTCTTGTAGAAAATTGTTGTGCCCTTTAATATATTCTGAGACTCAGAGAAGATAAACTACACAGTTTATATTTGTCTTTTGTCTTGTATATTGAATAGCCTTGAAGAAGATCTTACATCATGTCACTCAGTCCACCAAACATTTAATATTGTAAATTAAATCAACATTATTTTTTGTAATTAGCGAAAAAAGGTTTATTTGCTGTGACATGTAGAATTTCAGGGTTTTTTAATCCTTCACACAAAGTACATTATCACATTTGAGCAGAAAACTATATTTTTCAATTAGAACACTGTATACAGAAAATTATAATAACTTATTATTCTTGATGAATGGTAAAATATTCTTTTGACATTAACTAATCTATTCATTTTTTTCTTTTAAAGTGATTAGAGGCTACTAAGGAGAAGCATCTTTGGTTAAAAAATATACAGTTTTTATTGTATTTGTCTTAAAAAAATTGTGTAATTATTTTTGTAGTTTAACATATGTACAAAGTCTACTCTTTCTAAAAAGCCAAATTTCCACCTCTAACAGAATATTTACTTTTAATTAACTCTTTATATTCTTTTCTAACAAATGTAGTGTCTATACAACTGAGATATCTAGTGATCTAGTGTCTATGTTCCTTTTTCCTTAGACCAAATGATACACAGGACACTAAAAGCCAACTGGAAGACATTGGTCCCAGTTCAAGAGCCAGACTGACATATGTCATGAAATGAGAAAAACTGCAGGCATCAGAGACATGTGATGAAGTAACCATTCATGGAGTGACTATTACATTAGCCTGAATCTTTTAATTGTCATGGAGACAGGAGCTATTTTTACTAAATATTGAAGTCCAGAGAATTGCATCTCCTTAAAGCCCTATTTTCTGAAACCTGTGAAGGTCAAGAGTCTTTGCTGTGGGACTTGGAATCAGCCAGGGTCTTCTAGTGGATCTACTTCACATTTTCTTTGAAGTTCATACGTCAGAAGAGACCAAAAAGTTTCCAAATCTATGTTTAATTACAATGCAAGAAGAAGGAAAATTGCTTTTTTAATTGAATAAAATCTAGTCTGCTGCGTAGGAAAGATTCACCTTTCCCTTTCGTCTGGCTTTTCACTCAGCAGCTCCAGGCAGTTATCAATACTAGAACGACTCCTTTGATTACATTGGAAAATCTCCTCCTTTCTACCACCATGGCTTGAGTCTGCTTCCTAATATATTCTCTGTTCTTGCCAAGCATTTCCCAGGGTCTTCTCCTGGATGCAGTCTCACCTATCTGCCCACTAGAGGCATCTCCCCACTGTGCATAATTAGTTGCCCAGAGGAAAGGAGAACACTATTAGCAAAACAGTTTGTTCCCATTCTATCTATGCAACAGGTGTTAGGGATTGGTTCATAAAAAGACTTCTAAGTTCGGCTATAAGAAAAGCCGTATAGGACAAGATCCAGACTGCTTGTTTCCAGAGCCAATTTGATTATTCTGACACTTAACGGAAAGTGACAGCCCCAAGATAAGTTTATTCAGATTTTATAAATTGGGAGATTATGTTCTCTACGCAATTTATGGGAAGCAGTGTTTCTGAGGATAAATACAGTGTAGTCAATAAGACTAAGCAATATAAAATCATACATACAGAGAGACATTCACCTTTCTGCCCTTCTCTGCAGGTTAGCAATCTGATAAAGGTTGTGCTTATATAGTGATGTAATTAAGTCCTTGATCCTAAGTTTAATCACAGCAGACCTGCTAACACATCAAATTTATGTCCATGTTTGATATGTTAACATACACTAAGCCTGTCTACACATAGTCAGTTATGGAGTCTAAGCTGGGAGCTGGAATCTAACAGCTGAAAGGCATCAAGGAACAGTTTCTTAAATTACTTTCAGTTCTGAAAGGCTTTATGAGCAATTCTAGTTAATTCAAATGAAAGAGAGAAAGAGAGAGAGAGAGAAAGAAAGAAAGAGAGAGAGAAAGAGAGAGAGAAAGAGAGAGAGAAAGAGAGAGAGAAGAGAGAAAGAAGAGAGAAAGAGAGAGAGAGAGAGAAAGAGAGAAAGAGAGAGAGAGAGAAAGAGAGAAAGAGAGAAAGAAAGAGAGAGAGAAAGAGAGAAAGAAAGAAAGAAAGAAAGAGAGAAAGAGAGAAAGAAAGAGAAAGAGAGAAAGAAAGAGAAAGAAAGAGAGAAAGAGAGAGAGAGAGAGAGAGAGAAAGAGAGAAAGAAAGAGAGAGAAAGAGAGAGAAAGAAAGAAAGAAAGAAAGAAAGAAAGAAAGAAAGAAAGAGAGAGAAAGAGAGAAAGAGAGAAAGAGAGAAAGAGAGAAAGAGAGAAAGAGAGAAAGAGAGAGAAAGAGAGAAAGAAAGAAAGAAAGAAAGAAAGAAAGAAAGAAAGAAAGAAAGAAAGAAAGAAAGAAAGAAAGAAAGAAAGAAAGAAAGAAAGAAAGAAAGAAAGAAAGAAAGAAAGAGAAAGAAGATAGTAAAGTTCACAACTAAAAATTTAACTTTTTTTTTTCAAATGAACTGGGAGTTTCACACCACCAGTTTCAGTGTCTTAGCTGGGAATTGTAGCTAATCAAGTAAAAACCAGCTTCCTAAACAACACTCAGCTGGAAGTCTTTGAACTACAGACCTGTTACAGTCCTTTATCCCTGAAGCAGGAAGGGTGGATTTAGTTTCTAATTCTGAGTGCTATCAGTTTACCTTCAGTACTATGCTTACCTTTCAGAGAAGCTCCAAATTAAACCATGATACATTTTATTAGGTTGATGGTTCAGGTGGTAAACCTCAAAGCAAAGATTTAGGGCCCTACTGAAATGACTGCATAAACATGTCTTTAGAGCTGTTTCTTCCTTCTGGGGATCTAGAGTTCGGAGCTCTCATGTGAAGGCACATGATTAAATAAACAGATTTTTTTGGTGTCAGAAGACAAGCAGAGGATAATGTAGTAGGGGCAACCTTTTGTAGAACAACTATGGGACTGAAGTGGTGACTTCAAAGCTCCTACTAGCAGAAACTAGGAGATGGAAGGAGGCTAAGGGACACCTTCCATCTCTTCTGTTAAAGTTGGATCATGGTGAAACCAGGAGGCAAGAGAAGAGGATTAAGACAAGAGAAAGCAATTGAAAAGTAGCCATAGCTCAGAAGTGTGCTAGTGTACTACTCTTAGAAAGAATAGTTGCAAATTCTTCTCCTGTTCCACTTTTATTCAGCAACTGTCTAATATTAAAATAAATATACATTTCAGGGAGCAGTGCTGTCTGTATGTAATGTGTTCCAAATTGAAATATACATATATACAATTATATTTTTATATATATAAAACTGTGTGTGTGTGTAATACTTTAGGCTGGGTAGAATGCAACTGTGATCTGAGGAATGGTTTACCACTCTTGATCTTGCTGACTGAGTATTGATCAGTAATTAATTCAAATAATGCAGCAGTTCACTTTTAGGCCTCACAAAGTAAATTTAGCAATGAGAACCTTTAGGTCTTGAATCACTGGCTTCAGCTAGCTTACTTCAAATGTATGTGCCTAAATGGCCTTGATGGTAATAAAATTACAAAGGAATATAAAGACAGGGACAATAGGTCAGTGTGACCCAGGATTTTCTCCCAGGTTGCTAGGGAAAGAGTACAGGAGCAAGGAAACAACTTTCCTGGTTTGCTCTCCCAACTTACACGAATGAATGGCTTTGGGAATTCTCGAACTTGAGTATGAAGTCAGGCATGACATTTTTAATAGTCCCAGTTGGACTTATCTTCCATGAACTTGTCAAGTTCCTTTTTGACTCATTTAGACATCTGGCCTTCAGAACATCCTGTGGCATTGCGTTCCCTTGTTTAATTACATATTGTATGAAAAGAGCTTCGTCTGAGAAATTGTATGTCTTTTCCCAAAAGGAAATCCCTTCTAAAAGAGGGGTAATATCTTCCATTAGATCAATAACCAAGCTGGAAAAATAAGACTTCTGTGTGTCTGAAGCCCAATCTTTTTGTTTGTTTGTTTACTTCTTGCCAAATATATTGTCTGGTTTAATTACCTTTTCCATAAACCTTACCCTGCATTTTCACTTAGAACATTGATTGTATTTAACAACAATGCAACTGTGACTCCTAGCAAGAGATACTTGAAAATGCTTTATTTCTAAAGTTTGTGTCCTGAGATTTCAACAGATGAATAGAATTTGGTCTCCTATTCCTTGGAGATTCCCAACTTTAAATTTGCTTTATCAACTGTCATTAGTTATATGAAGTTAAATAAAATATATGTTTCAAATAGCACTTTTTATTAGTCAGATGCATTTAATTTTCATTCTTCTTTGTAATTTTATGAATCAGGGTCTATTTTTTGTCTTGATCCTGGGCCTCCATTGCCTCTTAGAAAACAATTCCCATCACAACATTGTTGGCAAAGGCCACATGGTGTTTTGTAACCAACCTCACTCCACAGCTATTCATTCACTTATAAGTAGGTTGGATTTAGCCCTGATCTTTGAAAAGGTATGCGATGTGTAATCAAATACATTTTGTAAACATCAGATGTTTAATCCAGTTCTGCATATTCTGGCCAGAAGATTCCGCCAATAAGGAAACCTTACTTAGTGACTAAAATTGGAAAGCGCAGATCAGAAAACCAACAGCAGCACAGTTCAGCCACACAGTCCATTATCTACCAAAGGAAAGGCTTTTTAATGAGATTTCCTTGACACTGGTGTTGTTCTATCACAGCCAGGACTGCTAATGTACCAATCAGACTGAAGCAATGTTGCTGCCAGCATTCTTCCTTAAAGAATGCATTTTTCGTTATGCCCTGTTAAGTATTTAACAGGTTTGCATTGTACACAAATCCTCACAACACAGTTTAGTTTTTCATATGAAATAAATCAGCCTTCAGATATGAAACGCGGTTCATTTCAATGAACACGCATTTTTTCTTCCAAATGTCAATATTAATGGGGATAGAGGTGAATGGGTGGCTCTAATAGTTTTTCTTTGTTGCCCTTTAGGAAAAAGCTCTCAGCTACAGAATAATACAACATAACACCTTAGTTTCTCCAAGTTATAATCCTCTCAGCCCAGGCAATTAGGGTAGCTAGCACAGATGAGTGTAGCACATAGAATGTTGCTTCTACAAAACCAATTTTACTTGTTGTGTGGGCAATTAGGAGTTGTGGCATGTTTAATTTATTTAGTTATCTACAGAATTTTAGCTTTTCTATTATTACTTGCTAGTTCTGAAATTGAACACAGAGAATATTGTGCTGGGCATGTAACAATGAGAACTCATGCAGAACTGTCTTGAGGAAAAGAAATATTTTAATTTTGTGTAATAATCTAACTCTAGATGTGGCATAAATTCTATACTGAAGTCTGTTTTAACAGAGTTTATGAAATATTTCCACTTAATTAGGTGAGTTCAATTTAATCTCAAGAATATTATAGAGGCGGCATGGTCTGATGGTTAAAGAATTACAGTAGTATAGGGTGTTACCAAATCCTGTTCTGCTATCCCTTCATGCTAGGATCTTTGGCAAATACTGACACTCATTAAATGAGTTATGTAGAGTCCAGGTGCCTAATTTACATTAAATTCATAGCAAACAAAATGTAGTCTTAGGAACAGTAACAGAGGCTTTCTTTTTCCCATGTAGGTGCCATAGAATATAAAGGCAAAACCAAAACCAAAATAAAACAAATCCAAAAAAACAACAGTGTAGACTTGCTCTCTACCTCTGCTCCTCTTCCACTAAACTCTTCATCTCTTTGCTGCATAGTTTATCTACCTTACTGAAAGAACTGAAAATGCCTCTATTTGGTATAGCACAGTGGTAAATTCATTTTCATAGAAGTAAGAGAATTTAATTTTGAACACTAGGAGAAGATGAGGACATTAAAGTCATGGCTCCACCTTATCAGGAAAGCTCCTACCTTATATTATTTCCAGAACTGTGTGGTGTGTAACAGTGATCCCCGAGAGTAAAAGCTCAAGAAAGTCACAAAGACCTTGAAAATACAGATACAAGACAATACCTAAGGCCACAAAGGTATAAATGCAGATCACATATGGTCATAAAAGAATGAAACTTTAAGAACTGGATAGACCTCAGTTTAGAGTATAACAAGGAGAACAAAACCCCATATATCTAACATATGTAATGAATCTCTCATATGGTGAAACATGAAGGAGATAACACACATACATCGCAGTCTGTCACAGCTTCTACCAACATGGGGAAAAGGGAAGGCGAGAGGAATTGCTGAAGTATTGCTTCTCTCGGTTAAGGACACTATGCCTGACCTGGATCACTGCTTACAGAAAGTACTGCTCTTTCAAATGCTGTTTGTTATGTTTTGCCTAAAGAGCAGAGATGAGCAAGGTTCAGTGCTAAAACATGTGCTTTTACCTAGTTTTATTTAATAGTAGCCTGTGCCTAAATTCTCTGCCTCGGAAGTGAATAGTATGTGTTTCTCTTACAGCTTTTCTCCTCTGACTAGACTGACAAATTGTGTTCAGGATTTTGAGACACTTTTTAGACAGCCTGTATTTTCCTGAAATCCTCAGCTCCCAAATTAAGTATTTGACTATAAAACTATCCATCCTGGAATTAGACTTGAAGAAAACATTCTGAATAATGCCAATATTTAAGTAAGTTCCCTTTTAGGTGGTTGGATTCCTAACTTTGACTAGCAGACAGCTTTCCTCCCTTAGAAGATTAATTTACTTTCCACTTTCTTCTGGGAATAGGCATCGCAGCCCTTTCTTTGAGAGTTTGGCATTTCAGACCACTCTCAAAAAAAGAAGGGTGGGTGGCAATGCTCTCCCCTCACTTTTTCTAGTAACCAGTAGTTAGGACATTTACTTGGAAAGATTGAATTCTTTGCTTCAGTGAGTCTTACTTTATGCATAGCAGAGCAAATTGCACAAGTGGGAATGAGAAATGCTTGCCCCAGAAATACATGTAGCCTGTTTTTTATTGTGTTCACTTGGGACATGGTCTCACATCCCATTTTGTAGAGAGACTTAGGCCTAGATTACCGTTTTGGGAAAGTTTCCCAAAATTATATAGGGAAGAAAAGTATTTGGGAATGATCTGCCCCTAGTATTTTCTCGGGGGAGTGTGGGGGGTGGAGGGGTGGGAAGTCATAACTCTGAGCACGTCTGTCAGTTCAGATGTGGTGCATGTGTTTGTGAACAATGCTAAAACGTAACCATGAAGTTGAGCATTCAGGTCTGTCAGGACATAGCTGCTGCTGAAAATGCCTAGGAGCAGACACTTACGGGATTACATCAACAAATATCAGTATGTTTATCAGCTAAATAAAAGCAGACCAGTCCTTCAACCTAAGAACAAACAGCGCTTATTAACTTGCATCCCCTCTACTAGGAGTTAGGTCTCTCTGTAACAGAAAAATCTGATTAGAACTGACCAAACCAGACACAATCAAAGAGTTAAGTACTATGGATGATCAGGGTCCTCTGTGGAAGTTTATTTCCTGTGTCCCATTTCCTCATAATATAACTGTAGATATATGTGCTGACCTTAGGGAGTTAGGACCATGGAGGAAATGTATTTGATTTAGCTATCTATCTGCACTCCTTCTGTGATTTTTTTCTTACACAATGTCAAATACCCAGATACTAGTGTGATGGTAATTCAGATCAGCTGTGGCAAAGGAGAAAACACAAAGATTCTGTGGTTAAGACAGGTGACCACTAACATTGTGGGCAAGCTGTCTCATGTTATGGGCAGATATCTCTTCAGAGGTGTTTATAATGGGTCATTCTTCATTTTCTTGGAGATAGCTTTGTTTTCAAAATGTTTATTGTCTCTGAAGTCAGATGGTGGATAAGAGAAGAGCAACTGACATCATCTGCTTGGACCTGTGCAAAGCATTTGACACTGTCCCGCATGACATCTTTGTCTCCAAATTGAAGAGACATGGATTTGATGGATGGAGCACTCAGTGGATAAGGAATTGGCTGGATGGTCACGCTCAGAGTTGAGGTCAATTGCTCATGTCCAAGTGGAGACCAGTGACGAGTGGTGTTCCTCAGGGGTTGGTACTGGGACTGGAGCTGTTTAACATCTTTGTTGGTGATATGGACAGTGGGATCGAGTGCAGCCTCAGCATGTTTGCCGATGACACCAAGCTGTGTGGTGTGGTCAACACGCTGGAGGGAAGGGATGCCATCCAGAGGGACCTTGACAGGCTGGAGAGGTGGGTCTGTGCGAACCGCATGAAGTTCAACAAGGCCAAGTGCAAGGCCCTGCACAGGGGTCGGGGCAATCTCAAGCACAACTACAGGCTGGATGGAGAATGGATTAAAAGCAGCCCTGAGGAGAAGGACTTAGGACCATTGATTGATGAGAAGCTCAACGTGAGCTGGCAGTGTGCGCTTGCAGCCCAGAAAGCCAACCGTGTCCTGGGCTGCATCAAAAGAGGTGTGACCAGCAGGTCAAGGGAGGGCATTCTGCCCCTACATTCTTGTGAGACCCCACCTGGAGTACTGCATCCAGATCGGGGGGCCCCAGTACAAGAAAGACATGGAGGTGTTGGGGTGAGTCCAGAGGAGGGCCACTAAGATGATCAGAGGGCTGGAGCACCTCTCCTGTGAGGACAGGCTGAGAGAGTTGGGGTTGTTCAGCCTGGAGAAGGGAAGGCTCTGGGGAGATCTAATTGCAGCCTTCTCGTGCCTGAAGGAGGCCTACAGGAAAGATGGAGAGGGACTGTTTCCAAGGGCATGTAGCAACAGGACAAGGGGTAATGGGTTTAAACTGAAAGAGGGTAGATTTAAATTAGATATGAGGGAAAAATTCTTCACTGTGAGGGTGGTGAGGCACTGGAACAGGTTGCCCAGAGAGGTTGTGGATGCCTCCTCCCTGGAAGTGTTTAAGGCCAGGTTGGATGGGGCTTTGGGCAACGTGGTCTAGTGGAGGGTGTCCCTGCCCATGGCATGGAGGTGTTAGAACGAGATGATCTTTGAGATCTCTTCCAACCCAAAGTATTTTATGATGATTTTATGAAGTCAATGGGAGATGTTCTTTGAACATTTAGGATGGGATTTTGTGATTCTGTGATTCACCTCCACTAACTTAAGATGTCTAATTTCAACCCATTTAGGTGTCTAACCTAAACTATGTTTAATCTACTCTATTAAATCCTAAGTACTCTGACAATCAGGTCCATGGTATCTCCATTTGGGCAGCCAAAATAAACATATCCCTTGGCCTCGATCTTTGCCTGTTAGAGTTGCTCATTTGTAAAATGAAGACAGTAACACCCTTCCATTTCACTGGGGAAAGTTGAGAAGTACTTCGGGCATCTCTAAACTTTTAAGTGCCTTCCTGTGTAACCTTAACATTCTTCCTACATGGTGTTGTGTGTAATAACAGGGATAAAATGTAGCTTTTGCTACTGTAACAAGGACCTTGGAGTCAAACTTCTGCTGCTTGATCTCTGTCTCCTAGAGATTTGTTTGTAATTTCAAACTGCCTACAGTTCATCTCATAAGCTCAAAGTAAAAAAAACAGAGAAGAAAGAAATAAAAAATTGTAGAGACTTATCACAGACTCAAATCTTTGCTCAGTGTATGTGTCTCCCCAGAGAATACTTCCTGGATATTTGAACCTGTCTTGAGCTGTTATAAGCTTCTGCTCATTATGACATTAAAAATATTTTTTTTCCAGAGCTTAGAGGTAAAGCTTCTGTTGTTCTTTTCGTTTTAGGCATTTGTTTCTGTATTTTTGCTTAAAGTTTTCTAACTACCTGAAGGAATAACCTTGCTCTGACATAATACCCGTTCCATATGGGTTTGATCTATTCATGTGTATGCCTCAGTCTCCTCTTTTTGTGGCAATGTATGCTGAAATGCACTACTGACATTTTTAGGGGGGAACCATTATTTCAGGTTGTATCTTTTTCATATTTTGAGAGCATGGGGAATATTAAGAGGCTACATATTCAATGTAGCAGCAATAATGGCCCTGCTGAATATGATAATATTTTGTGATTGTTGCATGTTAGACAGGTACTTGAACACACACGACCTATTCATACCAAAAAGCCCCCATATCTACTATAATGCTACAGCTTTTCACACTCCCCCTGCTGAGTTTCTAATGCAAACTATCACAGTGTGTGGTCGCCACTACTGTAAACATGCATTCCTTTCTCATTGTGACTTTATATCTTCTACACTGATCGTAATGATTCCCTGTCAGCTCAAAGCTGTCAACATGCTCCTGAAAGGACTGGCAGTGGCAGCAAGGGGAAAAAAAGAAAAAAAGGGAAAAAGGAAAGGTCTTGGATAGCTAAACAAAATAAAGGGTGACCAGAATCAGGAAAAGTTCGAGCATCTTTTATTACTTAGTTTCATGTAAATGAGCGTATATTTATATACACTGCTTCCTTTCCTTTCTCTGCTCTTTTAAATTAATCTGAATAATTTAACAAAGGGAGTAGTCTTTTCCCCTCCATTTCATATATTTTAGAGACATAAAGATGCGTACATCACACAGCCCATCTACTTCATCAGTTTCTGTCCTTGTCAACGTCAGTTTGCATTCATTATATTCACCCAGACCAGTGTAATGTCAGAAGTGAAGCAGCTTCCTTCTTTTAGAAAACTTATTCATAGTTAGTATCACTTAACCGTATGTATCATTTAACAACGGCAAAGTATTGGCGAGAATGCCACATTCTTTTTGCACAGAAGAGGACACTTTATTACAAGAAAGAAAATAATAATGTCACCAAAGTTACTGTGTTCCTCCTTCATCAGCCACAGCAGGAAGCAATACTTCATGTGGTAGTTTAAATCTTCTTCAGTGATTTGACAGCTTCCAGCTGAGTAAAAGTCCACATGTTTAGATGGATTTAGAGGACTTGGAGCAGAGCCGTCGACTTCAAGAACTTGGAGCTGTGGCACGAGCGCGTGATCTCATGTCTTTCACACAAAACCCGTTATATGATTGAGTTGTGTTATAACCATGTTTCATTAGAAAGAAGCAACCATGTTAGTTTTTATGAGACAGAGGCAGTATTGTCATTATCTAAAATACAAGGAATTTCAGGGTATCCAAGTGTGGGCAATCTTTTTCTCAAAAATATTAATTTCTCTGTCAAAGTTAAGGAGAAAATGTAAGCAATGATAGTGTTTCTACTACAAACCTGTGCCATTCAGCTATGAAAAGTTCTTAATGTACTGGCCAGTCCAGGACCAAACTTGGCCATTTGCTAACATATCCAATGCTCCAGAACAAGAAGTACAGGAGGTAAAGAAACAATTATGTTGTTCTAGTGACTGCTAATGTCTACTCTCATTAATTACAGCAGGGATGGGAAGCAGACAGCTTATCCACTATTAACTTGAATAAGCAAGTGATCAATATGTTTGTTAATTGCACAAATAGCAACAAATACCCTGGGTGCCCTCCCGTAAGGTACCAACTGAAGAGAATTTTTGTACTGCTGCTTTCGTCAGACCAATCATACTCATAGGCAAAGCAAGCACAGAACTGATGTTCAATAGACTAAATTTAATGCCGCTCAGTGATAATCAGGGCCTTCAGATACAATACTAATAGTAATGTCAAGCACTATTATATTTTCAGATTTACGTGAAATGATTGAAATGCTATTTGCTATCATTTTTTGTACAAGGTTCATCCAGTTGTTTATGCAGTATGTCGATATTGATTCTACACCGCAAAGTGCTTATAGCAGGGGCCCAGTGGCTAGTACATCTAACATCTCCAGTGACAGAAGCAAGTGAGTTATGCCAAGTGTTAGTGGCAGCACGCCAAGCCATCCCGTACAGAGTTCATCTTTGCTGTGCTAGCTTGCTTTGTACTGTTGTGGGGTTTGTTTTGTTTTTTTTTTTTAATCACTTATGTTTGTCCTGAATATTTTTTCCCTTTACCTAACACAGAATGCAAGAAAAACAGGGGCAGGCAAAAGTCTTTTTGAAGGCTCTTTCTCAATGAGGAAAAGATACATCTTGTAAAGATACTGCTCTGGAGTCATTACATGCTGTTATATGTGATCGGTGCTGTGTCATTTAGCAAAGTGTTGCTCAGTGGGTGCAGCAGCTGGTATATATGATTTTCTATACCACCTGCAAAAATATCCCATACCATATAATCAACCACCTGGATAAAAAAAGAAGAGTAGCAAAACACTGTTTATTATGTAGCAGCACCCATATTTTCCCTAAACTTGTGAGTACATAAACAGACTTTGATAGTACAAAAATGTGTACAGGATAAGGTTTGTTAAAGCTTTTCTGTTCAATAAAGCATATACTGCCTGCTGTTCAGATAGTATTGAACAGATTTGCTTTATTTCTAATGAAGGTGTTTGGGCAATTTTCTGGCACAAATGAAGTAAAATTATGTACTTAAAATGTTCATTAAAAAAAAAAAAAAAAAAAAGCATTCAACCAGCCACCACCATTTTCCTGTAACAGATTGGAAACTACAAAACATACAAACAGAACCTCAGTGATAAATTGGTATCATTAGTACTGTCGGGATTACTCATTTGCTTAGAAAGATCCTGTCCAGTGGCAAAATTTCAAACAACTGTTTTAACAACTTCTGATTAACAAGCTGCCCTCTAACATCCACAAGAGACATCTCGGATTATCATTGCTCAGCCAGCTCCCTCCCCACAGTCCCTACTGCTGTTACATTCCTTGTGGTCGCCATGATTCATGTCCATGAAGATATAGCAGTTTAGTCCCACTGAAAATCTGGCACTTGGTCTTCAGCATCAAATCCAACACACCTAAGTAACAGCACTCTTCATGTGGACATCCACCTCTTCAGTCTAATATATAAGGATTTAGCAGATGCAAGGAAAGATTTAGAAATTGGAGCTATCCTTTTTGCCCTCATTAATTTAATTTCTATTTTGGCAAATGTGGTACTACCTAATCCTTAAAGCACTAGAGGAAATCTAAAATTTCATATGTAACAGTAACTGACATAAGTAAATGTTGTAAACTAATAAATGGACAGACTAATCAGCTGGAGCAGAGAAGGAATATCCAAAAAGACCATGGATTACTATGGATTCTGTGATATTTTGGCATTGTGGTTAAGTTCTTAAGTTAATCTGTAATTTATTTCCACAACTGACACCTTGGTTAGACCTGCATTAATCAGATCCACGCAAAATCAGAATAGAAAAATTTAAGGTTTCATATAAGAAACTAAAATATTTTCTCAAGCAATGTCTTTCCGTTCAAGCACTGTGTTGACTTGTTTAGGTATCTGAGTTAGCCAGGAGCTATCTTCCTGAAGGCATTGAAAATCACCTAATCTGTCTGCATGAGGATTTTGTGCATCTACAGTAAACAACTGCTTCATTAGGAACCTAAATTTTAGTCAAACATTACTGTCCAGATGAGGCTAGGGGGACCACAGTGAAAGTATTTGGGTTATGACAGTTATCTGCTGCAAACATTTGGAAATGTCTTGTTGGTTTTGTTTACCTTTTTATGCCCAAATTCTCAGCATACTTCACAACTGATGTTTTCGAGGCAATATCATTTACTGAGCCAATAAAATTATAAAGTACCTTTGTAAGTGGACTAATTTTTCTTTCACTTTTACTACTGTGATAGTTGCATTTGGTTTTCATTTACAAAAATTATTTTTCTGTTATAGAAATAAATGAATTTAAATAGAAGAACTAAATGATAAAGTGTAGAAGGATATGGAGTCTTCAGGCCACCTTCAGGTCGCTAATTCATATCTGACCAAGTAATAAATAACTCAGATTTTTTACCATCTGTTGGTTCTTTGAAGTCCTTCATAAGATGAGCTGACAGTCTCAGTCATGGTTCTCATGGATCAGTAAAGTCATCATATGTGAAACTAACTGACATTTTTGTCTGTAAAGGCAAAAATTCTGTGGAAAAAAGAGGAAAAACATTTTAATCTGCCAAGATTGGTTTGGTCAGAAGAAAAAAAAAACAAACCTCAGAGGAAAAAAAGGAATATAAAAATCATAAACTGAAATATGGATAGAGGTTTTGATGGAGATAAATGGCATTTTCAGGATTATTCTTTCAGCAGTATTCCATTAGAACAATACACTAGTATGGACTACAAACCTTCAAGAATCTAAGACATGGGATAACACTAAACATAGGATGTCATGGAGAGGAAAAGCATAAAAATACCTACTGTCATCCCATCCTTAGGAATAATAGCTCATTCTTTTAGAGCAGTAATGGTTCTGTGTGCCTGATTTCAGAGAGCTTAAAAGATGTGCTTTTCTGAAAGCTCTTGTTTAGCAGTCAGGGTAGAATGAAGCCCTATATAGGTCTTTAAAGCCAGATATTCACCAATCAGGAACTTAGAACAAGATGTGCCACAGCAGGTCAACAAATAGAAAAAAAACCCAAAAACAACCAACCAACAAAAAAACCTCCAAAGCACCAGCACCTCCCCCCTGGCCTGACCAGTAAACCTGTTTTTTTACCAGACTTACATATACTCATTGTATAGCTGTGAAGAGAGGGAGATTTTTCAGGGTTGTCAGCTCAATATGTCACCCCAGTGAAAAAAAAAGTCTCTTTAGGAATCTAAAAAAAAATAAAACTAAAACAAAATGAATAGTGCTAAAACACTAATTAAGTCTGTTTTCCAATTATGTTAATGAAACTACAAAGAAAATGCAAATCTAGAAGTCTCCAGAAATTCTAACAGTTGTGGTGTAACACCATGGCTGGTAGTCCCACAGCAATACTTCCACAGACCCCCAGGAGAATACCATATTAGTGGTTCACAAATATGCATTAAATTAATCTGTTTGATCAGTAAGTGTTTTCTATTTTTTGGCGAACAGGGATTTATTTTGAACTCTATTCCATGGGATCCAAGAATTGTGACGTAATGCTGCCCTTTGAGTCACAGAAGTAAAGTGAGTGAAAAACTGTCACTGTTTGTAACACTAATAACATTCTTCAAGCCTCAAGCCATCAGCCAGCAAGATTCTCTTCATTTTAAGTAAGGTATAAGTACACTTATAAGTAGCGCTATTTCAGCCCACTAGAAGTCTAAGAGGTCCCACTACAGCAGTATAACAGTCACAAGACTAGTGATGCAGCACTTTAGGAGCGCTTTGCCTGCCTAATCATATTATAAACATATTCATAGTAGTCCCATGGAAGTCCAGGATTGCTTTTGTAGTAGGGTACTTATGCAGTACAAATGAAGCTCACTTTGTCACTAAGGAGAGGCTTTTTAACATTTTCTTTGGCACATGGGACTCCTGTTACTACAAGTTTTCCATTATGTTTTTCCATACACAAACACCAACCATATACTTTGTCAGATTGACCTTTGTTTGATATTAATTGAACAACAAAACAAACAAGAACAAAGGCAAGCATCCGTGAGAAAGCATGCAAGTGTGTATGTCTTTGCACTGTACTAAACACAAGCAAAAATAAACCAGCAGCAATCTCTGAGTAGAAAGAGGACATTCTTTTCATGTAAAAGCAAAGAGAGAAAACCGGATAATTTCTTATGCACGTTATAAGTGCCTCAGTTGAACTCCGGTTACGTTCATTTAAATGGTCGTCTGCAGGTATGTTAAACCTGACTTTATTCATTTACAGGCTCAAGAGCTCAATTTCTTGAAGGAAATAAGTTTGTTTGGAATAGACAGAAATAATTGATGATCTATGTATCAGGGCCAAGACTTTTTCTCCTTGTGTCACTTCATCCCTTTACTCTTTTAAGTAATACAAAACTTGACTTTAAGTGGTCTTGGGTGTGAGGGATGCAGGAGGACCTCACTGGGATACTCAAAAGTGCATCAGGACATGAAATACTGTTATTCTGTTGATACAGGTCTCCTTTGAACATCCAGCCTCCCGAGTACTTTTAAAAAAGCTAGTAATTACTTCTTTAGGTACTTGACATGATGAAAAGGGGGCTCTTAGTTTTTCAAGTGAGCTCCCTGAAACTCTAATTCCTGTTAAATCTACAATGTGATTAAAGCTTCCTCGCAGCCTTTTGCAGAAGTACTGATTAGCCCTTGGATACTTCTCACGACTCCATTGCAAACTATAGCTTACGCACTGTCCACGGATTACTACACGGAGTGTTGGTACTGGTTGCACCTACGTTTCAGGACTTGGCCTATAAGCCATTAAATGTTTGGGTTCTTTTAGATTTTTAAAATATTTTTCATGTCTGTAATACATATTTATAAGTATACTTTATATATAATGTGTGCATATTACTAAGAATAGCAGAATAGCAGTGTGTAAACAAGAATGAAGGAAATAACTAATATAAAAACTAATACAATCATAAGAAATTTTTAAGGGTTATGAATTTCAAAGGTTGGGTATAAACACTTCCTTAAAAAGCAAGATTCTTTAAAGTTCCTCAAGTAAGGGATATTCTGGTCATTCTTTTCTTTTTGGTTTACTTCTTTTTTGTGAGCCTTTAGAGTAAGTGTTTGAATTCTGTAAAAGCCGGTATTTATTCTTCACATCACAGTGCTAAGGAAGATAACAGAGACACATTTCAACGTTATCCTCTCATTCTGCTTTTAATTTCCCATTCAAGTAACCAAACCTGGGCCATTGGGTTTTAACACATACTCCAGCATGAAAACCACTGCAGTTTTCAAATTCAGTAATCGAACTGGGAAAATGGACATCTCTTCACATGTGAGTAATTGCAGATTCTTCACAGTACCTCCTACATTGGAGGTATAAAAGTCAGTGCTATTTTTTTTAAATGAGAATGTAATGAGTCATTTTATGGTGTCTACTACAGCATTCTTTTCTAGGAGTACAATGATTTCTTCTCAGGTGCTAGGAATCTGAAGATGGAATAGGAAGGTAGGAGTTAGAATGATTTAGTTTTATGAGTGCTTTTTCAATGGCTTCTCTTATATGCATACATCACAGTTAAATGTTTTTGGAATACTTATTGGTTGTTGTCACATAATGATTCTTTTGAATATGCAGTAATGTGAAGTTACCCTAGTGTGCGTCCTTTCAGTACTTGAAAGTATACTTGTGGGAGTGTCACATTGCAACTGGATAAAGGTTGAAAGAATCATAGAAGTTACAAAAGGAAAAAGCGTATTATTCACTCCCCCCTTCCCTCACAGACTTTAGGTAGACAGTCCAGCTGGATTTCCTCTCTCCCCCCTAGAGATTCTATACTAACATCTTTTTCCATTCCAAAAAAAGGATCACTGAAGCCCCTTATTTTTCCAATATTGCCTTTAAATCCCTCTGAATTAAAGGTCAAAAATATAACTGATGTAATGCATCAGAATTGATGTCCAAGATCATGGTTCAGAAAGTGGATGCTTAAGGAAAGAGTGTGGGAAAGAAGCTATCTATTCAGTGATTTTTCCTTAGTGCACCACCAGAGCTTTTGGAAGTCATCAGTTAGGGGCTCCTTGAACTGAAGATAGCAGTGATGCAGAACCACAAATGGTCTAATCCTGATCATTTTGTCCAGTCTGTTTCTGAACTAGGTTTCCTTGTTTCTTGTCATTTATCCAATGGTTCACACTTAGCCACACACTTGTTAACTAACTCATTAACTATGTTATAGAATCATAGAATCACAGAATATCTCAGGTTGGAAGGGACCCATAAGGATCATCGAGTCCAACTTCCTGCTCGGAAGCAGAAGTATAACTGGTCAGAAAGTTGGTTTTATACCATAACTTTACGACTCATGATCTAAGAGATGCCTGGAAAGCATGAGAAGTATTTGAAGGTGCAAGTTCTGTTCAGACAGCACTGAAGGATTATTTCAGCTGCTGGGAGACAAGCCCTGTACAGTTTTCGACATACTGACTTTAGTGTTTCCTGAAGTGCTCTCAGAACCTCATTCAGGTTTGCTTTGGAAGGAACTAGTTCATTCATTACAAAAGGGAGAGCCCAATAATAATGTGCACTCAATGTAAAGATAAGGAGTTCTGCACACTGTAATGAAAAAGGGGTCTAAATTATTTGGCTAAATAGATGCATCCCATTCGCTGTATCACTATATCCTTTTCAAAGTAGGATAATAAGAGAATTGTGCATTACTCAAGAGGAATATGTACTATGCATTTATACAGTAGCATAATGGCATTTTCTATTTTTTTCAGTATTCTTTTTTTCTCATAGTTACTAAAATTGTGTTTGCCTCCATGCTAATGGAGAAACAGGTATCTGTTCACAGGGCGTGCCAAAATCTCTTTCCTGAGAGCAGTAATATCTAATCTGAGTCCATCATTTTGTTTGCACAGTCAGGATTCCATTGCACTTACCAATGTGGTATATCACCTGCTATTTTATCACCTGTTCACTTTTTATTTGTGTTTTAGCAGAAATCTGGAAAAAGTTGTTTATTTTGTAAATTTGTCACCTTGCTATTCACATACTTCTCCACTGGCAACCTTTGTGGAAATCAACCACCTATTTCTACCTTTTAATCATGTAATAAACCAAGACATGATTACTCTCCTTATCCAAAGACAGTTTAGTTTCTTCAAGAGTCTCTGGTGAGGAGCCTTTTCAAAAAGTTTTGGAAATTCAAGTGCATTATATTGAAGTATACTTAGACACATGATGATTCACTGGCTCTTGTAGGTCAAAAGTCTTAGGTTATACGATCAAGACTGTCTGCTCCACAGAGGAGCTCTGGAGACAATGGCAGGAGGAAGAGCCCAACTAATACACTGCTGGACTGATCCCAGGCCCATTACAGGGCTCATCAGACCATCAAAGGCCCATCTCCACAAACCCAGAGGAGCACAGGGCAGGCAGGACCCAAATTCCAGACTTCCAAGGAGTGAACACGTTGTCCGGGCCCCTCTCAGTGCTGTCCCAGGAGAGCCATCAGCCCCGTGGCCCAGGCATAAAACCCATCAAGATGAGTCATCTTGCACAGCGCTCCAAATCACCTTTCAGACTAATTGCTGCCTAGGGGTGGGACACATTATGGGATGCAGGGGAAGAGCAGTTTGGGATTATGCAGGATTTATTACAGGATGCTTAAGGAGTAATCAAAGGTAGGATAAAGGAGAGGCTTAGGTGAGGTGATTTGGGGAGAAACAAGTGTGGAAAAATAGAGCACTAAGGGGACAGAAAGCACCAGTTATGTATAGTTAGTCCATACACTTATCTGGCTATGCTCTGCACCTGACCAGCACAATCTGTCTTATCATCTTATTAAATTCTTTTTTAACTCTTTCCTGGGTTAGAAGGGCGCTCTGTTCTGTGTGCGTGTGCGTGTATAGGGGTGTGAGCGCAGCAACGGGAGTCAGACCACAGGCTGGAGGGTTTGTGTGTCCGTGGTCCCAGCAACTGTATATACCTATATACGTAGTGTATAAGTGTGCTCTGTGTGCATGTGCCTGCTGGGAATACATCGTCAGCCTCGCTACTGGTTGCATCTGGGAGCATGGAACAGCAGCAGTCTTGCCTCTCTTGTGTTGTTGGATCCAGAATGATATATTTTCCTGCAATGAAAAATAGCATAATACTTTTTTGAAGCTTACTAGTGAAAGAACGGAAAAATAAAACGAAACAAAAACTTTGTGAATGCTAGATTTTGACCTGAATGGCCACTGCTTTTTCCTACTGCAGTCATTTAGTCCTCTGCAAAATAAATAAATGCTATCACGTGGAGCTAGTAGCATTGCTATCTTCTTTTTATAATCACAAATGACTACTTAAGGTGCACCACAAATAGGTTTTCAAGAACATTCACTAAATGTGTGAGCATAATGAGATTTTATGCAGCTAAATAGGGTGAATTTCCCTACCCATTCTTCGGACTACACCTAGATTAATCCTTTCAGCGTGGCGCAGTTTCCGTAGCAGAGCATAGCACTAATTTAAAGAACTAATATTCTGCTGGAACACTCTGATTCAGACTTCTTTACTTGACACATGGGACGATGCTCAGCGCCCATTGTGCTCTCCACACCAGATACGGTAACTGTCGGGTCACTGAGCATAAGCTCTTTCCTTCACTGTCTGGGGGGCTGCCTATGATAAATTTTAAACTCACAAAACATTTATTTAATATAGTAAGGGACTAGCTCCAGTGTCCTGACTAGCCGTTATCTTTCTCATTAAAATAATTATTGCGTCCAGTGTTGAATGTGAACTATTGTGTGTTATGACTGTGCATTTGTCTACAAAGTCATTGCGCTCTTGGAAGCTATTGTAGCTCATTTCTATAGGAAACCTTTTTATTATCTTGACTGTGAAGGGGAGTGGGGAAGAAGGGAATTCTGCCTTTCCCATATTCTGCATTTATTAAACATCATCTAAAAGAAAGCATTTTAAACGCATAAAAGCTTTTACATGCACTCTGCATCCAAGGGAACACATTTATTTTTTCTGCTACTTTAGCAGTATGTATGTGGTGATGGTATTTCAAAAAAAATAGGTCAGGACCATTTTTAGCCTTAACGAAGACGCAACCATTTCACAATGCGCTGGGAAAAGTATTTGCCTTGTATTTTCTTGCATTTCTGAACTACAAGCAGGTGTCCATGTATTTAGAAAACTCTAAACTACATTATTTCCTATAAATGTTAGAAGTGACTGGAGATACTTCAGATTGCTCTAATATCTACCTGTTTATCAGGTGGATTTTCTTGTGCATTGGGCTACATTGGTTAAATTAAATGACCATAGAAATCACTGGCAGTCCTAAACTGATTATCTGTCTTCTGAAACATTTTCTTTTTTAATTTTTGGGTGTGAATGAAATTTTTCAGGCTAAACATATGTGCATACCCTCCAGTTACAGATAAAGTCAATTCTTTTGTACATAATAAAAAAGTCTCCAACTTCTTCCTACAAATCAAAAAAAAATTCCAACTTGGGCTATTTTGTTTATCGGCTACTCGTATGTGTCCGTAATTATTTCAGTCACCCACAGATGATGTTTAGTTTTGTCTTACATCTATGTTTTTCATTCGCTTGCTGCCTTTCGCTAGGACGGTAGCTCTCTGAGAGTAGGCTTACTTTCTTGTTGTGCATTTAACACGATGAAGCTACCACCACTGGCTGGTGCTTCAGGGCCGTGCAACAGCACTGGGTATGTGGAAATCTGATAATATTTTTAGAGACAGGCAAGCTGAAAAAGAACTTTCCAGGCTATTTTAGAATGAAGGTACCTTATTCCTCTGAAGTTTTATTTCTGAATCAAGGATGGCAAGAGAAAAATCAATGCAAATAACCAGTTTGGGATTGAGTCTAACAGTAGTGATATGACTGTCATGGAGAAACATAGCTGGCTAATGATATTGGCATGAAAGTCAGAAGGCCACAGGACACCCACTGTCTAATTAACAGAAATAGAGGTTATAATGACCTGATCTGAGTTTCATTGACCACCTCAAAGGTATTTTCTTTTTGCAAGCTCTGTATTTAGACATTACTAATTAAAAGTATCAAAGACAAGTTAAGATGAAAATCAGGGAACGCTATTTGTACATTTACAAATGGTATAGCAATGTTTTAGGACAAAAATTAACAAACTAACCTGCACACATGCACTTTTAAAGACAATTACAACCTGGATTTATTAAAAAATATTTTTGCATTTATATACTGGTGTTTCTTGCCAATGTAACTGGTCACAGTAAGCACAACCACTAGATGAAAATGTTGAATTATTTTACTATTTCATAAGCAATATAAATAAATAATTTATGTTTTACACAATATTTATGTGCACATACATACATGTGTAACTCTGTAAAATACACTGCAAATTATTTTGCTAATCAATTCACTGGAATGTGTGATTGAAAAAGGCTTCAGAGATTGGGTGGTGTAGCCTCCTGCACTGAAACAGGCTCAAAAATACCTGTAATGACTTTCATGTATATTATTCAAAAAATCAATATAAATCCATTTCAAATTAAATCAGAAATTATGACAGCAAGTATTTTATTGCCTAACTGAACAACAAGCCATCAAAGTAATTTAAATTAAGGAAAAAAAAAAAAAAAAGTACTGCCCCTAGTCTGCTAAGATGATGGAAGATACTGGCTAAGTACTTAGAAACAGCATGTAGGAGTGTTTAACTAAGTTTTAAGAGCAGAAAAGTTCCTTTTCCTCAAGTGAAAAAAATATTTTTCCTTTTCATCAGAAACTGACTAGAAGTTAAAGAGGCAGGATGCTTTTTTCTCTTCTCTTCCATGAGAAAAAAAAAACAAACCCAAACCAAAAACCCAAAAAAAAGAACAAGTTGCATAGGATGACAGGTATTGCATTGTGATCAATCAGCTCTTGAAACACAGAAGATACTTTGTTTTGCCTAATAAATCAATCAGTTTCCAAGGCAAAATTAATCAAATATTTTTTAATTCTTCTTTCTTGAGCACATTTAAAGTTTTACTTAAATAATAAAACCCTTGTAAAATGGCATTTTAAACATGTTTAATTTATTTTTATTTTCATTCAAATTTAGTAGCTATAATTTGCAAGTAAATGAAACGTTTCCAATATTTCCCAGCATATTAAAAAATAAAAAGAAAATCAGAAGACTGAATAAATATTTTTTGGTCAATGGAACTCCCTAAATAGATGTAAATAGGCAAGATATATCTTCCTAGTTGGCAAATAGAAATAAATTAGCCTAAGCCTTCAATAGGACAGTCATTAAGACATATGAGGGTCAGATTTATCTTACCGAACATAGACATTTAGAAGTTGAGGGTTCCCATAAAGTAAACAGAGAGCAACAGGCCCTTCTGGAGGACATTTAATCTGTTATATATACAAAATCCTCTTTCTCTATGCTGAATCTACATGACGGGCTTGGATTTACACAAGGTAGTATTTTAAATGTCTAAGGCGGCTGAAAAGATTCCTACTGACATTTGGTTATTGATATTAGAGGTTTTGAGGCTTGCAGATTTAGATAGCAGTAAAAGTCACAGGCAAGTCTAGTTCCCTGCTGAAAACTGAGACCAGCAGTGAAGTCGCATTGTATTTGCCCTTCCAGTTATTGAAAAGTAATTTTCAGAGCTCTTCCATCCTCTTGTGGTGGGATAATAAAATGGAATCATGACTTTTCTTCCTCTCCCTCTTAACATCCATAGTTTAGCTCACCCTCAAATACTGCTTGTGGACAGGTTTTGGTGTCTTTTTAAAAATGTTAATATCTGCAGTTGTACAGACAAATCTTATGACACAGCAACTGAAAGGAACTTTTCTTACCACTCCTCAGTGTCACTGAGTAACTAAAGGCACAGAAAAGATAGATTTTCCTCTATTGTAAAACTGTTGTTTATGATACCTGGGCCAAAATTTGACTGTCCTTTGAATCAAGGTGGATCTAAAATATATTGTGTAGAGATGAAAAGCAGACACTAGCAAGAGTTAATTCCTGAAATCTACAGCTCCTACAATATGTCATGCTAACACATATAGCACATTTGCACACTCGAGTGGACACTTTCTGGTGGTTGACAGAATCTAACACCCTTTTTTCTTTGTCTGATTCATTGCTATCAGACTGGTTAGTTCATGTGTCTGTGTGCACACTCATAAATCCTCGTGGTTTTTTTTTCTCTCCTTCTAGGAAAATTCTTACTCATTTGATATAACTTTCAGTAAATGTCTTATCATAACATCCTTTGTAAAAAGATGAAATGAAGAAATGAATGAAATAAAGACAACTAGTTTTCACTGTTACTTAGTCACAGTTAAAAGGGTGGATATTTAAAAAAGGAAAGTATTTTTAGCAGAAAGACTGAGAGCCTTTTTCAGAGGATAGATTTCTGTGATCCTTGTTTGCTTTACTACTTGATCATTGTTAAGTAGTCTTATTGAAACTGTTAAAAATATTTAAGTTAAGTACAAGATCAGTACTCTCGTCAATCTCTTTTATATATATTTGTTCAATCAAGTTTGAGTTGCATTATGTCTAAGGAAGGACCAAGGAAGATTCTCACAATGTAGTGCCAGAACTGTGGGTAAAGGAAGATTCCCTTAATTGAAAATGAAACGTGTATTAGCAGTGTGACATTGTGACTGAAGTAAAATAGGCAAAATTTTACAAAAAGAAAAACATCCTTCCTTTTGATTTTTTTAAAATAGTCAGTAAAATTTAATAGGGAACAAAATCATCAGTGTTAATTGTGCTGGTTATCAAATAATCTGCTAGAATGTTTCTACTGATCTGTATGAAATCATTCTACAAGAGAAAGTTATTTGTAATTTTACACATGCTTTTGCTATCATTTAGGTAGCAGTGAAAGTAATAATCATGTTTACTCCCTTGTATTGCAAATATTTGTCTCATAATCAAAGACTTGTCTCTAAATTTGATGGAAATCAACTTTGTAAGTGAATGCACCCTCTTCCTAAGAATGCTTACAAATTCTTGTAACTCAGCTTAGAATTTTTTTTTCATCATTTTTTTAAACAATAAAAAATAAGCCTTGCTATTGAAAGGGAAATGTTAACATCATTTGCCATTAGTCAGAAGTGTAACTTCATTAAAGCAGAAGGCCATATAATCCCTACAGGAGCTCTCTGCAGGAAATACTTTATTCTTACTTAGCATATCTGTGAATTCTATCAGCATTACTGTCTTTCACAATGTTTGTTTCTTTTGAATATTTATGAAGGACTGTCCAGTGACCTGCTTAGCATCTCCAGGTTTGTTCTGCCTTAACAGTCTCTCGAGTAGAGTGCAATCAGAAGACTCATTCTCCCTCAACAGCAGCGATCAATATGGCAGAGGCCAAGGAAATGTCTGCAGAAAAGAGATTTCTATCAATAAAATGGAAGAAGGAAAGCAAAATATAGAATTGGGCTATAACTCACCAAAAAAAAAAAAAAAAAAAAGCCCAAACACCTAGAAGATGACAGTCTCTTCTTTGTTAATCTTTGTCTAATCAGATCATTACATTATAACAGGTCACCACAAAAATTCCCCACAGAAAAAAGAGGTAGTACTTTTTAAAACGAATTTGAAAAGCTTTTGAGATCAGACAAACAGTGTTTCATCATGGCTTATTGATAAAATTTAATTAATGATTTAAAATTTTGAATTCATTTAACTAGCACCAGAAGGTTTGATTTTTTTTTATAGCTGGTTTTTGGCATCTAATTTTACTATATTATTGCAACTGTTAATGAAACTTAATAAAGTCAAGCACTCAGTCACTGTTATGTTATTGGTTTTGTTATCCTGAAGATTATGCCTCAAATATATAGATGTCACAGACAGTGGTTGAAAATGTTGATATAATACTAAGGTAGGTCTGTCATCTCATTGACTTTATAACCTCTCACTCCCAATCGATTAATTCCCTTGTAATTGACAGCATCTTTACTTACTTTGCCAGATTTTTTTGTTTCTAATGCCTCCAGAAGGTTTTACACCCACCTGTTTGCATGGGGGGTGGTTTGTTCTTTGCTTTTAACTTTCATCATGACCAGCCATCCCCAGTGTTATGTCTGGACCCTCCTCATATATGTTCACTTAAATTAACAGACCGATCAGAATGCAGATGTAGTGTTTCTGAAGATAACTATATGTCATGTAGCTATCACTTGAATGGAATTGATCATATTATTAGCATCAGAGTTTCCAATGAAGAATGCATTTCATATAATTTCCCAGGAACTTTTTTAATTATTATTATTTTTGCAAATGAACTCTTAGAAAAACAGAATTAAACTCTTCCAGGAAATATTTTGTCCTGTATAGAATGGATAGCAGCACAAAAGATACAAAATTCCCCCCTAATTAAATCCTTGTCTAAGCTCTAAATTTCTACCATTTGTAAATTTGGTACTGCAAATATTTTGCAAGGTCAAATGGCCTTCTTAGCAATGCTAAAATGTGTTTGTCTAACTCTGAAATTCCTACTGAATTCTGACTTCAATGTTTACAACCTAGATTAATTATGATAGATCTGAATTAAAGTTCTCAGGGTTTTGTTTTGTTCTGTTTTTCTTTCTTTCTTTCTTTCTTTCTTTCTTTCTTTCTTTCTTTCTTTCTTTCTTTCTTTCATGCCCCTTTCTCCCCCTTCCCTCCACCTCCCCCAGTCTAAGATTTCTGGAAACTAAAAACAACAGTTGAAAATGGTTCATGATACATTTCTAATGTTACCCATATTAGCAGGAAATATTAACAAAATTTAGGGTCTCAGAGTAAGCAATTCAGCAAGAAAATTAAAGAGCTGAGCGATTTTGGTGAAAACAGATGTATTCTTTTAAGTTTTCTGGAAGAAACGACAATCGAGACTACTTCTTATTTATAATCCCAAGTCCCATTCCCAAACCCCATTCTGGTCTCTATCCAGAGATAAATGAATAAATCCAAATAGATTTTTTTCTTTTTTTTTTTTTTCTTTCTTTAATCATTACTATTTTTATTTGTGGATGACACTAGTTGTTTAACATGCAAAATGTAGAGATTCCACCTGCAGCCCATGGAGGACCCCACACCGGAGCAGGTGGAGACACCTGAAGGAGGCTGTGGCCCGTGGGAAGCCCATGCTGGAGCAAGCTCCTGGCAGGACCTGTGGACCCATGGAGAGAGGAGCCCACGCCAGAGCAGGTTTGCTGGCAGGACTTGTGACACTGTGGGAGACCCACGCTGGAGCAGTCTGGTCCTGAAGGTCTGCACCCCGTGGAAGAGACCCACGCTGGAGCAGTTCGTGAAGGACTGTAGCCTGTGGGAAAGACTCACGTTGGAGCAGTTCATGAAGGACTGTCTCCCGTGAGAGGGACTCCATGCTGGAGCAGGGGAACGATGAGAGGAGTCCTCCCCCTGAGGATGAAGAAGTGGCAGAAACACCGTGAGATGAACTGACCGTAACCCCCGTTCCCCGTCCCCCTGTGCCACTGAGGGGGGAGGAGGTTGAAGCCGGGAGTGAAGTTGAGCCCGGGAAGATGGGAGATGAGAAGGTGGGGGGAGGTGTTTTAAGATTTGACTGTATTTCTCATTCCTCTACTCTGTTTTGGTTAGTAATAAATTAGATGAATTTCCTCTCTAAGTTCGGTCTGTTTTGCTCGTGACGATAATTAGTGAGTGATCTCTCCCTGTCCTTATCTCGACCCACAAGCTTTTTGTTGTACTTTTTCTCCCCTGTCTAGTGAACGAGGGGAGTGACAGAGCGGCTCTGGTGGGCACCTGGCCCCCAGCCAGGGTCAACCCACCACAGAATATTATTATGTATTATATAGATTGTTATGAAAAAACTTTCACTTCAGGAAAAAAATTGAAAACCAGTCACGTTCATTTATAAAATTAGAAGACAAAACCAATCGTTTCTTTGATCTAAAGCTGAGAAATGTTATTAGATTTCAAAACAAATATACATGGATGTGGACAGTTTTTATACAGAAGAGGAAAAAAAGCATGGGACAATAGCAAACGCAGGAAGGAGGGTGAGAAGTTTGCCTGAGAAGTCTGGATAACATAGAAAGCTCCACGTGAGAGCTAAGTGAGCTTGGAGGTGAGAGAAATGCTTTTCTGCTGTTTGACTTTTGTCTTGTTCAGAGACACAGAAGTTTGGTATTCTTTGTAAATAAAGACAGTTTTGGCAGAAATATCCTTGCTTCATCTTGTAATTCTCCTCCTAAGCATATCAGTCCCTAAGTTTTTCTTACGTATATGGACTAAAGTCCTTTTTTTCTGAAAAAAGAGCCTATACAGAGTATAATATAATGGCATATTTGCATTGGTTTTGGCTGAGATACAATTAATTTTCTTCACAGTAGCTGGTATGGGGCTGTGTTTCGGATTTGTGCTGGGAACAGTGTGGATAACACAGGGATGTTCTAGTTATTGCTGAGCAGTGCTCACACAGAGCCTTTTTTGCTTCTCACACCACCCCACTGGCGAGTAGGTTGGGGGTGCACAAGGAGTTGGGAGGGGACACAGCCGGGACAGCTGACCCCAACTGACCAAAGGGATATTCCATACCATATGACATCATGGTCAGCATATAAAGCTGGGGGAAGAAGAAGGAAGGAGGTATATTTGGAGTGATGGCGTTTTTCTTCCCAAGTCACCGTTACACGTGATGGGAGCCCTGCTTTCCTGGAGATGGCTGAACACCTGCCTGCCCATGGGAAGTGGTGAGTGAATTCCTTGTCTTGCTTTGCTTGCATGTGTGGCTTTCACTTTACCTATTAAACTGTCTTTATCTCAACCCACGAGTTTTCTCACTTTTACTCTTCTGATTATCTGCCTCATCACACCGGGAGGGAGTGAGAAAAGGCCTGTGTAGTGCTTAGTTGCCAGCTGGGGTTAAACCACGACAACCTCATTTTTCCTAATATCCAGTCTAAACCTCCCCTGGCACAACTTGAGGCCGTGTCCTCTCATTCTATCACTTGTTACTTGGGAGAAGAGACCAACACCCACCTGGCTACAGCCTCCTTTCAGGTAGTTGTAGAGAGTGATAAGGTCTCCCCTCAGCCTCCTCTTCTCCAGGCTAAACAACCCTGGTTCCCCCAGCCACTCCTCATAAGACTTGCTCTCTAGACCCTTCACCAGCTTCGTTGCCCTTCTCTGGACGCTGGCTCCAGCACCTCAAGGTCTTTCTTGTAGTGAGGGGCCCAAAACTGAACACAGGACTCGAGGTGGGGCCTCATCAGTGCCAAGTACAGGGGAAGAATCACTTCCCTTGTCCTGCTGGCCACACTGTTCCTGATACAAGCCAGGACGCCATTGGCCGCCTTGGCCACCTGGGCACACTGCTGGCTCATATTCAGATGGCTGTCAACCAACAAGAGAATTTTGGCTTTTCATGACCACACATGGCGAGACCCTTGTTTTCTGTAACTCACAAGGGACTTAACATGCAGTTTCAAAATTTGCTTAAGCTGTGCTACTGCCAAAACCAGTCTGTGTAACTGGGGGAAGCTCTGCTATTCTTTCTACTTCATTCAGGACTTAGACGTCTGTTGGTTTCCATTTTACAGCTCTAGCTGTCCATTATCTGAGTCAGCTCATCTCAATTTCTATGACACACACAAGGAAGAAGAGGGATGTATGAGAAGGTGGCTGGAATGAAGACAGACAGGAATTTTTTTCATCACCATGCTGTAGTTAGGAACTCTTAAGCTGTTTTGGAAACCCGACCTAATGCATCTTTGAGAAGGATATTTTTATGGGTAGGAATTACATCCATAACTAGGCATCTAAATAAAGGGACTGATTTTTTTTTTTCAAAACCATAACAGAAAGTCTAGTCACTATAATTAATCACTACAGGAGATTCCCTATGGGAGCCTCATAAGGCATTTTTAAAATGGCCTATTTTATTTACCTAACTATGAAGATGAAAATCTAAATCTAAGATCCAGTTATTTCATTCTCCTTCAGTTTTGAGCAATAGGCATAAATAACAGCCATCCTGACAAAATGCTGCAATGCTGGTTGAGTACTGACTCACAGGGAAGCTTGATACGTGGAGGATGACCAACACCACTTCCTACAGTAGTCTTTTTTTTTTTCTTGGAAGTCTGCCATACAGGTATTGACCAGCTTTCATGCTGCTCAGCTTGTAAAAGCTGACAAGATCACAGCCCAAGGTTATATGACTGCACTTCATATAAATCCTGCAGACTTTAGGTGATGCTACAGAACAGCCAATAAGCCATTCTAACAGAAGCCCACAATGGTCTTTACACCTTGGAGAAGCTGCATACTCTTTGAAAGACAATTATCAAAGTTTATAAGGAAGGATAATATGACACTGTTGAGTGAATCCAAAATATTGGTAATAGTCCTTTCACATTAATAATTACATTTATGTTAGTTTAGAACTTCATACTTGCTCTACTTTTATTGTTTACAAATACTGATGATAAATTATCATTTGGAGTGACTGAAATCCAGTCTGGTATATCTTTGCACGTTTACAGGGAAGTATCCAGATAAGAAAAAAATCAACTTTGTAGTGCCTAGTTACAATAGCTAAACAAACAACTCTAACTAGGATCTTTCTACAACTGATGGTAAGAGTTACACGATGAAGAGAAGAATGGCAAGAAATTGGTAGATTGAGTAATGCTTTTGTCTTTTTAGGTAACAACCAAAAGATTTTGGGGAGAAACAGTCTGTAAATGAAACCTTGCCTTCTCTAGAGCCTAAGAACTTGCAAATAGGATTCTTTTTCCTCAATCCTCTTGTGATACTAGGAGACGAAGTTAATTTTTTAAAGAAAGATAAGCTTTCTAATTTTATCCAGTAGTTCAGTGGTTAAAATTTACCTCCAGATTGTAAGAATCCTGGATTCAGCTCCTTTTCTGCCTGAAGAGGTTTACATATTTCTCACCTGTTGTGAACATGCCCTTTTCTGCAGAGTATTTTCTAATATATGGTGAAAAGGAAGAATGCACAGTTTATCCTAGTTTTACTCAGTCTAAAAGAATGTAATAGTCTTTGAAATAAATGTGACAAAGTGGATAGGATATTTACAAAGGGAGAGATGAGCATTGCTGGATGAGCACAGACGAAGGATTCAAACACAGGCAATATATACTAAATAGGTTACAAAAATTACATCTATTCTCTACACAGTGATTGTACTCATATAAAATTATTAACATTTCTAATGGAATGGCTGTTAGAATCACAATATCATTCTTTTTTTTTTTTTTTTAAGAAGAGACCTTAACCTGTTCATCAAGGCATATTCTTGGGCAGCTCTGCTGGAAACTTGTCTGTTGGAAACTGAGGCAGAAGTGAATGCTTCAACTATTATGGCAATATTAACACTGGCTCCTGATCTGTTATGAGAGCTCTGAGATTGTTTATTAGACTGAGTTGTCCAGCAGACAATGAACTACCTAGTACAAGTTTAGGTGCAGGGGAAAATTTTGATACCAAAATTCTTGGTCTTCAATAGTTTCAATAAAATTTTCATTTAGTCCCTGAAATATTTTGTGGCTCTTCTCCAAAACGTGTGGAAGAACTAGCAGGAAGGTCTCTACAGTTAAATTAGTATGTGGAAAAAGCACATCTTCAATGATTGCTATTAGAAATAAAAAGACTATATTCTAGAATTATTTGATTTCAAACTATGACTAACTCATTGTTACAGCATTGTGTACTTACTTCACAAGTGAGTAATATGACGTAAATAAATATTCTTTTTCACACAAGTCACATTTGGTACAGTAATAGGAAAAGCTTCTTAAGTTGAAAAAAGTGAATAATAATGTGAGAGACAGACAGTATAGTAGAATGTTATATAGATTAAATGTAAAATAGTGTTCCAAATTGCACCTTACACCTGAGCTGGGACTTGCCACTTCAGACATTTTGCATCAGAAATACATTCCTATTTCACAATTTCTCATCAGCTGTGTACTAAGGCATGAAGTGCTCCACTTAATACCACAGTTTACACAAATAAACATGTTTGATTTTGATGAATCCTGCGCTTGCTTTTTGATGAATACTATTGAGACAGCTCATTAAAAACTAGGTTTTTTCACTTTGGTCACATTACTATCTAGAACAAAGTCAGACTGCTCTGAAAAAAAAAAGTTATATAATGACTTGTATTTCACCTCTGCTTATTAAAACAACATCAGAGCCATGTGCTGTTTTTTTCTGAGAAGGGGATTGATGTAGTCATGACAGCCAATGCTGTCTAACAGATATTGTCAGAAGTTTCACTAGATGCTTTTCTGTTGGGGGGGGGAAGTTTTAGGCAATCAGTATGTTTCTAAGACTACATCTGTATGCACAACCCAAAGCGGTGTTGGAATTGCTGGTATCAACTTTGAATATTCAGGTTTGAGGAGAAGCAGTATAGCCATGGAGATGGTGTTATGCCTAAACTCGCAAAACCTGCAGCTCAGTACAAGCAATGAGCCTACTTGGAGCTCTGCACTAGTGTGACTATTCTGCTTGTAGTAAGGAATTTTCTCAAAGCTTGTATGAATAATTCTGTTACATTACATTGTTTGTGCTCCCTGAATTCACACTTCTTTAAAACAGAAGTTTGGATAAACAAGATTTGCCCTTTTCTCCCTTCTTTCTTATTACAAAGATAATCTGAAATTTCTAAATGTTTGTTAAAATCCTTTACTGGCTGACTGTATTAATTTTCAATATTTCAGAGTCCTTCTTTAGTAGGGTTTGTTTAATGGAGAAGGCCTACGTAGAACAATATTATTCCTCCCATTTACTATGTAACTGAGAGACATTAAGTGGCTTGTTTGAAAGCTGTGATAAAAGTGGAAGCAGGACCTCAATCTCTATCTTATTTGGTAGTGTCGTGGTTTAACCCCAGCTGGCAGCTAAACACCACAGAGCTGCTCACTCACTCCACCCTGGCGGGAGGGGGGAGAGAATCAGAAGAGTAACAGTGAGAAAACTCTTGGGTTGAGATAAAGACAGTTTAATAGGTAAAGCAAAAGCCACACACCCAAGCAGAGCAAGACAAGGAATTCACTCACCACTTCCCATGGGCAGGCAGGTGTTCAGCCATCTCCAGGAAAGCAGGGCTCCCATCACGTGTAACGGTGACTTGGGAAGAAAAACGCCATCACTCCAAATATACCTCCTTCCTTCTTCTTCCCCCAGCTTTATATGCTGACCATGATGTCATATGGTATGGAATATCCCTTTGGTCAGTTGGGGTCAGCTGTCCCGGCTGTGTCCCCTCCCAACTCCTTGTGCACCCCCAGCCCACTCGCTGGTGGGGTGGTGTGAGAAGCAGAAAAGGCCTTGGCTCTGTGTGAGCACTGCTCAGCAATAACTAGAACATCCCTGTGTTATCCACACTGTTCCCAGCACAAATCCAAAACACAGCCCCGTACTAGGTACTATGAAGAAAGTTAACTCTATCACAACCCAACCCAGCACATGTAGGTCACAGAGTTTCTTAGGGAAATGAAAAAAAAAAAAAAAAAGTGATCTATGTAACAGTAAAGCTGTTCCTAAAATGGACAGCTCCTGATTTCTCTCTTTGTGGGCATATTTTATCCATAAACAAAAAGAATTATCTCACTTCAAAACATTATTTCTGCTGGGTATCACAAGTCAGGAAACATAGCAAATGGAAAGGCTAAGAGATACGTGTGGGTACCTTGATGGGAATTTCCCAGGCCTGAAGGCTATTTCACTGTGGTCACAAGTCACTTAGTTTTCCTTTTATTTCAGTAAGACTTTGAGACTTCTTTTCCTCCTTTGTAAAAACTTCAGGAATCAATCAAAAAGTTCAAAAACATTCAGATATTAATGGTTCCACCTGTGCTACTGCTAATTCTGATAGCTGGTGTAGAACAGAGCACTGAAATAACCCTGTGAACTAATTTACTTCTTTGAAAAACAGGTGTTATTCCACTAAAAAGGTAAGTGAAAGGATCATCTTTATTTGCCAATAACTGCACTCGGCAAGGGAAAAAAGAATCATTCCCATGATTTCAAGTCAAAACAGCTGTGTAATTATTGACCAATAGTTGGTCATATTTTTCAAGTATAATTTTCTATTTGAAAATTTGTATACATTGCTTTATCCAAATTGGATATCCTGTTTTCTTTGAAAGGCTGAATACAGTGATCACTGCTGAGTTATTATCTTGTTTTTCAATATGTGACATGACAAGAACCCAGAAGGTTGAAACATGAAGTAGTAAAATACTGTTGGCCCAATTTTGATTTGACACTACTGGAAAAATAATTTCTTCAGTGGAACTGTCTTTCATAGACATTGCTCTATGTGTGATGCTTATGTTGGTCTGATTATATACTTGAATCACTATAATGTTTAAGGAATTTGATCACTAAGCACTTAACAACTGAAAGCCATCCTCAGCTGATAACTGTTTTTTTAAGAATATAGCCCAATATAGATAGGTACTGAAGTGTTCAACACCCTTAATGGAGAATTATAAATGCACCTGGGGATGTAAGGACAAGAAGGTGAGAATAGAACTGATACTAGCCTGTGGCTCAGCTGCAAACATTTAATAAACAAGAATGTTTTTGAGAAAATCAAATACTAACAATTAAAAAAAAAAATTAATCTGCTTTTACAATTTCTGCTTTCAGGCAGAAATAGAAATAGATGTGCTAAATGCTGCTGGCAGTTATCTACCCACAATATTATTATGTCTGTGAAAAAGTAGCATAATGAAGATTTCACAAGAATAACTACTTTTGTGTCACTTACGATTAAGTTTTGCATATGGTTTTGCACATTATTTAGATAACTGATGTTTATTTGGCCTTTTTTACTAAAATGGCTTATGTCGAGATATTAGAAGCATGATCAGCAGGTCAAGGGAGATGATTATCCCCCCTCTGCTCTTGTGGGACACCATCTGGAGTACTGCATCCAGCTCTCGGGCCCCCAACATAAGAAGGACATGGATCTAATGGAGCAAGTCCAGAGGAGGGCCACGAAGCTGATCAGAGGGCTGGAGCACCTCTCCTATGAAGAGAGGCTGAGAGAGTTGGGGTTGTTCAGCCTGGAGAAGAGAAGGCTCCAGGGACACCTTATTGCAGCCTTCCAGTGCCTAAAGGGGGCCTACAGAAAAGCTGGAGAGGGACTGTTTACAAGGGCATGTAGGGATAGGACAAAGGAGAATGGCTTTAAACTGAAGGAGGGTAGATTTAGGTTAGATATTAGGAAGAAATTCTTTACTGTGAGGGTGGTGAGGCACTGGAACAGGTTGCCCAGAGAAGCTGTGGCTGCCCCCTCCCTGGAAGTGTTCAAGGCCAAGTTGGATGGGGCTTTGGGCAACGTGGTCTAGCGGAGGGTGTCCTTGTCCATGGCAGGAACTAGATGATCTCTGAGATCCCTTCCAACCCAAACCATTCTATGATTCTATGATTCTATGATTCTGCATCAATGTCTCTGTTAAATACTTGTGTGACAATAAAACTATCTTTCTCTAGTTTCTTTTCTATCCTAGGAAAGGATTGGGTTTTCCATGTTGGCAGGATTTTTGTGTTCGTTTGTTCACTTGTTCATTTGTTTGTACAGGTACAAATGAGTATGGACAGGTTCTTACAAAAGAAAATGGTTTTGAGTTAAAAATAGCAAATTCTTAAGCAGTGGGCAAATAAATTCACAGGTGAGGTTTATCACTGAATTCCCCTTCATGGAAAGGTTCATTACTCTTACAAGATTTTCTTTGCAATATACTATTTTATTGTTTCAGTGGAAAGCAACCAAACAAGGACACAGGAAGGTGTTGTATCTTAAGCAGGTCAATCACAGAGGACTTTGAATTGCTTTGTCTAGTTAGTTAAGAGCAAGTGATGGGTTTGTGGTGACCTACAAAGCTAAGACAATTCTGGTGTTTATTTGAAGTAATCGGAGCTTTTTAGGATATGTGTCTCAGTTGCCAGAGGGAAGCTAAAATAATGAAGTCTAAATCTTGTGTCTAGATCTGTGTCCAAAAGGACAGACTACAGTCATCTCTTAAGAATGTAAGGGGTAGATACTACGTGTTTGTCTGTTTTTATTACTCCTCACATAACTATGGAAACCAAAAAGACCACAAGATTGTAAACCAACTTGATAATGCCCACAGCAGTAGGGATTGTCATAGAGAAGATAATCTCTTTCAAATGCTATTCCTACTTGCAGCTATAGCTACCTGACTATCGTGTTGATTTGAAGGAATGACTATTTGAAGGAATGTTGATTTGAAGGAAGCTGCAGTAGATATCTGAAATGAAGGAATGTGGAGTTTGTGTTTCACCTCCTGATGTCCCACAAGCTTTTTGTATGTGTCTTGTGATAAACATTGTGAAGGTCTTGTGATACTTGTGATACAGTACAGAACAACAGCCAATACCCAACCATATTTAAGGAGGAAAAAAGGTAAAATTTCTAATCTCTTCTTACAGTCAGCTGGGGGAGTCACATAAAAATTTGGGTGCAAAATACCTACTGTAATGGAATATTACACAGAAGTATCACAGCATTTATCCCTTGCTCACAGACAAAAGCAGTCACCTACTAAAGATCATGTAGGTCTCTATTTCTTTAATTATGACTGCATACATACCTACTGATCCAAGATTTTGACAGGTGGCTTGTCATTTTTGTTGGTTTCTCTGGTATCACATATTAGAAAAGGAAGACCAGATACAGTATCACCCAATACTTTCAAAGACATCCATATTATAGACCCGTAAGCAATTCAAAGCTTGTATTTGGAATTATTTTTATCACAAGTTTTAAAGAAGGTCAAATAGGATGATTAACTAAAGATTCATAAAATATTTCACTTTAAATGAAGGTTTTGGGAAGCCATAATAATGGTGAATGCACTCCAAGTTGAATGTTACTTAAGTTTGAGAGAAATGAATTGAACACAAGTTTCTCTGAGGTTTGTGATAACTTTGCAGATTGATAGGCCTTGCTTATTTATTGACATGATAATTTTGTCATGTTGTTGTGATCTTTATCAGCCTTTATCTTTTAAAGGGTTACAAGTAGGAATTAGAAAATGGGTATAATAACAACAAAAACTTGAAAATCTTTAATATAAAAAAATGTTATATATTATTTTTCATTAGGATTTAGAAGTTAGTTACATTTATGTCCTTTTATTAACTTCCTTCCCCAGTCAAAAGTTACATTCAATAAAATCTACATATGATTTCTTATTATTTTTATTCTTATGATTCTAATTAAAAGAGAAAAGGAAAATATGACAGGTCACTGTTTGTTCATTCATGCCTTGAATGGCAGCTATTGTAGTGTCTGCCTTTTGAGGATTCCAGAGCTGTTTGGCACAGTGCGAATAAATGACCCTGACATTATCTCCACACTATTGATGTGTTGCGTGGAACCATAGGCTTTGTGAGAAAACTAAGCAGTGTATAAGTGCGCACAGAACTTTCCTATAGGATAGTTTTAACCTAAACAACCTTCACAAATTATTTGTAATGAGTCTTTCATGCTGGTTAAATCTGTGGATCAGGTGTCTTGGATCTATATTTTGCCAAAAGATTTACAATCATCAAAATTTGCTCTTGAAAGCTTTGTGGGCTTGTTGTTGGGGTTTTTTAATTTGTTTGGTTTGAGATTTTTTTCCTCCTCCATGCTTTTGGATTGGCTTTAGCAAATGAGCCCTGACTTGCCTCACTCATGTGGACTCGAAGACTGAATAAAAAGTTTAATATAAGGAGTAATAGCTTTGAACGACCACAGATATTCCCAATTTTTTATTAATGGATGGTAAAGTGACTGAATTTCTTCTGCTGGGCACACATTTCAATTTAAAACAAAACAAAACAACTTTTAAAATTTAGAAGAGATATACTTATGTTACTGCTTAAAAATCATTCAAGATTTGAAATTCTATTAATTTTCTACTAGTACCTTGAATTTACTATATTCAGTAATCTATTCTATACATAATTGTTAACGTTTATGTGGACATAACATTGATTTACACTATCTACCCAACATGTGTAGAAAGTTAAGTTTGGGAGGAGGAGAAGGAAGAAAATGGAAGTGAATATCTATTTCTACTGATGGATTCAGCCAGCTGTGCCATTTGAATTGTATTTTGGCTCTAAGGGGGCCATTCCATGGTACGCATGAAACTTCTATGGCTCAGCCACTTTCAAAAGTCTCTTTAGTGCTGAAAGGAGTCCTTAAGCTTTACAATCCTGTTAAAGCCTTCATTTTCCACTCAGATTAACCTTTATACTTTGAATCATTGGGGTATTCATCCTCACTTGAAAGCAGACGGAGGAAGCTATGGAAAGTTAGAGACAGGAGTTCATCGTTTTGAGGTTAGGCTATTTTTTTTTTAAATGTGGGGGAGAAATAAACCTCTCTTTTTGAGCCCTACAAATAAAAATGCCTCATTCTAAGGAAGAGACATAAACTATCAAATGCAATGAAATGTTTTTGTTAAATAATAAGCAACAGAAGCATAAAGAAATAAATATTTTTCATAGAGGTAAAATATATACAACTATAAAATCATAAATATAGTGGAGAATTATAATATGAATTTGTAAATTGTATGCAAATAGCTTGAAACCAGATCTACAAAGACATAAATAAAGCAACAAGACTGAAAGGTTTATATGTTGGCTTGTTTATAGAGTAGCACAAACATTTTTCTTTTTTAATTGGCAATTAATTTTCGGCAGCCATCTAGGTACTTTCATGTCAAATTACTTTCCCTATACTAAACAAGATTAGGCATCCAAGCAGCAAAGCACTTATGTGAAAAGTGAGAAACTGACTGTCAAGTAGATATTTTCCACATATAACCAATTAAAATGTTTCTTTTGTGATGAATGGATGTTGTAATTCCACATCTTGTATTTCCACTTTGGTCTGCACACCTGCCTAACTTCCTGGTTCTTATGTCTGAGGATAGATAAAGGCAATACTGAGTTCTCTTGCTGTTCCTCTTGCTCTTTAACTCCAGGACAAATGTAGTGTACAAGCATCTGTTATCGAGGTTTCAGTTATAAATAATATATCCAACCAGTAATGCTGCCCATACATATTTTAGTTCAGATGAATACCCACAGTACAATGGATGAATGAAAGCTTTTTAGCAGGTTGTTGCTTTGATGACTTTTTTCTTTTGCCTCACTTCAATATTTTTTTTCAAGATATCTCTACATTTAGAAGAAGGGCTACTGACACATAAGGTATAAAGTAATGTATTATTGATACTCTTCAAATGAATGACATAAAAAGGAAAATATTGATTTTAAGAAGATGTCTCATTTTTCTTATTTCACAGAAGACTGATGCAGGTTCATGTGGCTATCAATATTATTTGAATTAATGCATATTCCTTGCTATTGATTGTTTTAACAATGATTGTCATAACTGATTTATGGGCACTTACGCATGTTAAATTTTTAAAAAGGCAAATATCAGATTTGTATATATAGATGGATTGACTTGAATAAACAAGATTGCTAAATGTTAATGACAAAGTGTTTGATAGAATTTACATTACAATACATTATGTTCAATACTTTGTTTTTAAAGTCCTAGTGAAAAACCTCAAAGATTTCTTCGAGAAATTTTACTGAAGGACAGATTCTGTTACTCTCATTCATGATACCTTATGCAACAAGTCATTCCTTTGATTGCAATAGGATTTGTTATATATAAATAAAATAAAGGAAAAAAAGCTAACCGTACCTTAAAAATCAATGCAAACATCTACATTGACTTCAATGGGCTTTGGATCAGGCTCAAGGATGGTGCCTATTCAACCTGAACATAAACAGGAAAGAATGGATGGGAGAGAGGGAACCCAAAACTTTTCAGGGAAGGTGACTGTCTTCAGGGAAATAAACCCAGGTCAAAAGGAATGACAAGAACTAAGTAGCTGAGATGAGTATAAGGAATTTAAGATACATAGAAGAGAAATTCTGTATTTCAGAAGAAATGCCTTGAATTACAGAGAAGAATCCTGGACAACACAATGCAGTGACTTAAACTACACAAGTGTGCTGATATAGTGAAGAAACCGTTTGGGGAAACATCTAGAAGGTTTATGAATTTGTCTTGCCGTGTGTGTATGTCTAAAGGACGAGTATTGGCTGAAGAAGTTGGGCTGCAGCACCTCAGCTCTCAGGCAAGTGCACTAGAGACAAAAGTAGGGATTCATTTCATGTTAAGTTCAGTATCTGTGGGGTCACTGCCAGTTTTCTAAGTCTAATCAAGTCACCCATACATAATAAATGGAGAAAAACATCCAAGAGACAATACATCTAATCGTTAAATGGGTGGCAAAATAGGTGAACTATTATTTCTTTCCACCTACTGGAAAGGGAAACCCAAATGATTACTTTAGCCTTAGTAGACCACATGTCAAATATTTCAAATTAGGTGACATGAATCCCAGGTATTTGGAGAGTGCTTATAAACATCCCAGTAAGTAAAACTGCCTGGATTCTGTTAGGACTCAAGGAAATTAAGGATGATCAGTGTCTAAGTCAGAAGCCAGCACAAGGACCTGTTGTATGTCCAGCAAGGCAGTTTCACCAGGATAGTTACCACATTAACTTGACACAATTTAAGCAATCTCTCAGAAGAAATCTTGAACTAAGCAGAGGAAGATTTAAGGAATGTTTTTGTTCCAGCCAAACCCTAACTGAGAAAATAGCTTTTGAGTTTATCTCTAAGCATGTCAGCATTCCTTCTGAATTAATTTTATCACTTGGTGTTTAAAGATAAGCATGCACTTACATTGCTGGTTTATTTGGTTCAGTTTTTGGTTTGGCTTGTTTTTTTTAAAGAGCCATACAACAGTTTGATCATAGGCAAGAGCATGTAATTTTTTAACCATGCATTTTTAAAATTATAATCCCTTACCTTGAAAACTTGAGGGGCAATTACCCTAAATTCACATGTGATTTAACTGTAAAAATATTTATTGAAGATACTAACACATAAAATGCCCAGACTACCTTTATATCAAAAACATTTGGGCTTTTTTGTTGTCAGCATCTCTATTAATTACAATTACAGTATCTCTTATACGTAATGACTTCATACTGAGAGCTCAACTGCTTCCCACTCTTACTGCAGTTCCAGCAAAGTAGCTGACATCTGATAATCCTTGAGGTGCTTTGAGTTCCGTCACTTTTATGTCTCAGATTTAGACTGGACAGATTGCAAACAGATATACAAATTATTTTTTATTCATAACTTATCTACTATGTAATTGCATAGTAAATACAATATAGTTACAAGAAAATCGCATACTTGTTTATCTCGGTTAAAAAAGTAAGATAGTCTGCAGCTATTACCGTTAGAATCATACGACAGTTACGCTATGAATTCTAAAATATTTATCATATAATTAAAAGTAAGTAATGTAGGTTTTATTTAGTAGAACAGACTCCCAAACACTGTCACCTTAGCTCTGGAACCTTCACAGCACTTCATGCTATAATTAAGAAAATTGTATTTCCCTTTATATACACATACAGTACTATCCCACACAAGGGATAAATTAGTCTTTGCAATGTATTCAAAGTCTACACCAACAAGAATGTAATAGCCATTTGCAAAACATGTGTTCAGAAGACAGGCTTGAAAGATGGTGGTGTGATTCGCATAAGCAGTCTGTTTCCCAGGAAACATAGCTTTTTCTCTGTCTCCCACTATGGTTTTGTGGCTACATCTAGGCTAAGGAACCTGAAACTGTTTCTTTCTGTCCCATGGTCACATATATACCCACTGGCTGCATCCTAAGTCTGTTAGGTGAGACCTAGCTGTGTTTCACTTTTTCTTGTTTTGTTGTTGGTTTTTTTCTGGTGTTTTTAACCAGCTTCCACAAAGAGTCCTCTAGATCTAGTTTGAGACCTTGATACCACTATGGCTTAACTTTCTGACTGTCAAACAAGACAGTCTTTTCACAACAGGAAGACAAGTCACAGGAAGATGGCTGTATCAATACTAGCTGTACTTATTTATAAGTATGCAAAGCCTATTTAGTTATACATGCTATTGCTCTAGTAGGGTCCTAAATGGCTACAGTAATAGAAAACAGGCTACTCTCAGGGAGGCCTTCAGTACATCCATTGAACCAATCTAATTCTTACACATTAAGAAGTCTTATTACTTTTATGGAAAATGTCACACAAAAATTACAGATCCATTACTGCCAGCATTTCTATCACAACACAGAACATGCTGTGGACTCGACTGGTTTACCCCTCCCCTCTGGAGCCCATTTTGTCCCATCAGTCATAGTAACTGTGACTTTGAAGAACTTCCACTGCTGAGGAAGATCACAAAGTCTCATGGGAAACGTAGTTTCTTTATGGATAATGACTGATAAGGAAAAAGAGGTATGTTAGCCCTTCAAATGCACACCTTCATGACTGAATAGGGAAATGAAATTTAAGTTTGCTGATAAATAGTGCAAATGTGAAATAAATGGAGTCAGTGAACTTTTCCTGAGAGTCCCCCACATCTGTAGTGTAAACTTTCCTGAAAACAACTATGCCAAAATCACATCATTACAAATGTAAGAAAATACTGCCTCCCTCTTCCTGATGTGACTATATAAGCAAAGCCTTCATACTTTCATGTGCCAGAGTATCTTGGAGAAGAAACAGGCATGTGAGGTTCATTAACCTATCGTCAGTCACTGACAAAGTGCTACTGCATACTATGGTCTTAGCTCTGGTAGTGAGTTAAGCTACTGTGCTTGGCTTTGCGCTGAAATAGGCTTAAGAGTATCCATTGGGTCAGTTACTACACTTCAAACAAAAGGGCAATAACTAGTTTCTGATGAGTGAAAATTTCTTAGATTATATGAATTTGTCTGTGATGGCAAACTTGCGACGGTTTAATTAACCTGTAAGAAATCCTGGCCGTAATTGATGGAATCCTGGATAGCAACATTTTGTCTTACAAAGTAGAAATACAAAATCAAAAAGACGAAAAAGACATTTGCTGTGTTGACAACAGTAATGTATATTATGCTTACAATACACATCCATTCTGATACTAAAATCTGTGTCATTTAGGAAGGATACATAGATTGACTCACAGGAACAACTATAACTTTTTTTAATCAGGAAAAAAAAAATATATCCATACACACTTTATAGCACGAGGAAACCTCAAAATTGTCTTGAATGATGACATTTATAATTTTCTATTGCTGATGGCACTTTGCTTTGCACTATCTATCCTGTTTGACTTTTTTCACATCTACATTATGCTGATGGCTCTTAGTTATGCCTATGATTCTGATACCATTCTAAAGACAGTTTTCATTGTATAAACACTCAGAACAGTTATTTTTGTTTTGGGCTGGAGTCCATAATTATTTTCAAGCCTGCAAACACATTACACTGCCAATCCAACTGAATCTTTCTCAGCCATCCTCTACCAAATAATGCATGACCTCCTCGTTTCACAACATAAGGATTTAACATATGTTGTTTACAGTTATATGTTACCTTCACCATTACAGCACTCAGGGGAGTGAGGATTTTCCTCGTATATGTTTTGGAAACACTGAAATTTTCTGCAATTTCACCTTCTTAAGTAGCCTCTGACAAACCTGCCGTGAGATTACAGAAGCAGCGGACTCTGGATCAAGCTCAATTTTATATTGCATTGCTTTCACTTGCAAAGGAACTCAAATAATAACTTCTAAATTAAACAGCTGTAGAGATGTTAAGGTATTCTCTATGGACTCTGTGCTGTCGTCTGCAAGCTGATGATTCTGGAATTCTCAGGTATTGTCCCCATGAGGTGCTTTTTGCACTGACCTGTACATCTTTTCTGTGTATGTCCCAGTTTCTTTGCACAGTGTTTGTCCTTGAACCAACAATAATTGGCACTGTGAGACTGTGTTTCATAATAAAAATATACAGTCTGTAAGTGTTCCCTACACTGTCCTTCCTGCTCTTCTCTGGGTGTATTTGTTGATAAATGGATTTTCTGATGCTGTCGTGACCCCTTGCCACATTCAGTAGCAGTCCAAATTAAAATAGTAATATCTAATATACATTTTATGATGAAAGCAACCACAGTCAATAGCTGATTTGTGTTTTCTTAATTTTGAATATTACATACCATACGTCCCTTTAGAATTAAGAATTGTCCCTTAACTCCTCATTGAAATCACCTACCCACTGGCAATGCATTTCTTTAATTCAGCCACTTATTAATGTTTGAGGTTTTTCTTTTCTTTAACCAGTCTGTAAACACTCTACAATCACCAACAACTTCTGAAATAGGGTAAATTTCTAGAATTTACACAATGTCAGCATTTGTTTAGTACTGTGGTTTTGTGAAGCAACAGAAGAAATGCAACAATTTATGGGTTTAACCCCTACTGCACTCAGTAATGCTACCTTTTTCTCATCACTAATATCATTATTGACTATATACTGTTATATTCTCTCAGTATAGGTGCTTCAGTCCTCTACTGAGCTATCAAATGAAAATCTTTTCCCCAGGCAGACAGTTTTAAGTTCCTTTTCCTTCTATATTTGAGCTGCACTGCACCAGTACTGTAGGATGTGGTTTTAGCTTTACTTTCTGTCTCCAGATAATTTGTCTTTTACTGTATATGTGGAATAGGGTCTTGCGTTTGTCAGTAGTAATTGTGTCTTGCTGCTTGCTTGCAGCACAGAATCTCAAATAATCATATGTATTACCTGTGTAGGAGTGTAGAGAGTGTGCTGCTATCTCAGGGTTGAGATTCCTACAGCAGGTATGACAGGCAGATAACTCCATGGCTCTTGAAACAAGGCTGGTGCTTGGGAAAGAAGATGTTATGACTACGTTCATTTTACAAAAGGAACTTCTGTTATCAGAAAGAGAACACCAAAAATATATACCAGATGGTAGACATTGACAAATATCCAATGCTCTGTTGCATCTAACTTACATGAGAAAGCATTTTGCCTTTATTTTTTACACCCCAACAGGTGTTTCATTTGTAACTAGAAACAATCCAGCCATTCTGAGGTTATAAGGATAAGTTATAAGGATGAAGCTCGACAGCAAAATGAGTACCTGTGTTTTATGAATTGTATTACAAAGGAAGAGAGAAATCAGCTGGTGGTATAGTCTGCATTTATTTATTACTTTTGAGAGAATCTATATGAAATCTCATGCTTACTCGCTTGTCAACTTTTGTTTCTGAGTGTGAAGGGATGTTTGGTTTTAGATAGAAGTCTTTGAATTTCTAGTAAGAATCTAGTTTTGTGGAATTGCTCTGTTACAAAGGATGTGTTAGCATGTCAGGTTTCTGAAAGAGGAGGGCCCATGGATAATTGCTCATGCATTTAAGCATTTATTATCTAATAGGAGAAAATCCATTCTTCGCTTCTCACAAAGTCAGCTTCTTTAAAAGCAGCACTTAGCTGGAAAAGCAAGAGGTCTAAGTGGACACCGCCAGCAACTAACTAGGCTATCATTCTATGTACTACCATCAAAAGTGTTTGGGTCTCTGTATTTAAACAAAGCAGGCTAAATATGGAGAGCGCTTTTTCCCACGGTCTCCGTAGAATATATATGGGTCTAACTAACACAAGCTGTACCGTATTTCATAAACTTGATTCACATAAAATACATAGAGAAGAGGTCAGAAAGAAAGAAAACACCTTCTTTCTCTCTTCTTTCTTTTTCTAGTTCTATTTTTCCAACTGAGTAGTCCATGTCTTCATTTGCCAGAACTCTTGTTCATCTCTTTTTAGTTATGCAAATGGCTTACACATTACTGACATGTACATTTTAGAAATGGACTCTCAAAGAGGTATTGGTAACCTATTGATGTTTTTCTTATTATTATGTGGTTTATGACTGAAAGATATTATGAAAAGGTAACTTCTTCAGGTTTGACAAATATTTTATGATCACATTTGGGATATACTATGTCAACTTACACCTTGCCCATCTAGACACTGAGAAACGAATTTCCCAAAAAAAGAGGAGAAAAATCCAAAACATGTTTGATAGGTTAAAAGGAAGAAGACTAATTTTTAACAAGGAGTTTATTGGAGAGAATTATTAGTACAGAACTTCTCATATTTTTCGAGGGATCTGAGGATAACCTGGGTAAAGTAGTGATTTCTTTTTTTGGGTGGGGTGGTGGTGGTGCAACTGTCTTTATCCGTTACACGTCTAAAAACTGATTTCCTTCCTTAATCTCACTAGATATCAATCTGTACCTTGTTCAAGTATTCATACACTAATTTATGTTTTTACCTAAATTGCACAATAATCTGAAACCTCTCATTTTAAAGGACAGTTACAACATTAACAGGCTCAGTCTTAGTCTTTAATGCTATGGGATAAAGGTAACGGAAAACATGAAATTAAAATAAAGAAATTTTGCAAGTTAATTTGTTTTAGTTGTAACTGTTTTATCCACCCAAGAAATCTCTTTCCCTATCCATTCCACAGGGTTTCTCTATTTTGTACCAGAATCCTACACAAGTAGTTTTAAAAGTTTTTGTCATCTCTTTTTGAATATATATTCAAACATCCCTCTGAATACTTAACATGAAGACCAATCTTATGGTTTAACTCTCATTCATGCTTATTCTTTTTGTCTCTAATTATTGATAGAGAGTCCATAGCCAAAGCAAACAACAGTGACCATGACTATTTCTGATTATTTCCTTTTTGGATTTACATAGTACATTTTTTTTAAAGTTTCTAATAAAAGAGCAGATATGCAAATCGTCAGTTTTTTCTATCTTGTCAAGTACATTTTTACATATCAGCACCTCTCTTGTTTTTACGTGCTATATCTGAGGTCCAATATATCCCTATTGTTACAAGTCTACTTGGCAAGTAGCCCAGTGTCTCTTTTTTCAGCCCTGACAACTTTCTTTGCTTCTTTCTAAGAAAAGAACTTCTCACTGTGTGATCTCATTAAGTAAGTCTATTTCCATAGGAGTTACAGATTGTTTTAGAGCCCTGTGAAGGCTGGCTATAAAAACTTTGGGCAAACTGCCTTAGATTTCTAATAAAAATATCCACTTACTCCTTTGTAATGGAGCAACACAAGAATTTATTTTCCTTTCCCGAAGGAAGGATACTTCAAGATTGTTTTTTAACCTTCTTTTTGCTTTATCTGTATCTTCTTTTATAAAATTATCAGAAAATGTCCATTCTCTCTTCTGAATATTGATCAACTTCACTTAATTTCAGATTTCTTTAACTAACTAATGGGGTTGCTGTGACTTTTTTTTTCTCAGCACTGTGAGTATATCTAATAGTGTCTCTTTTTTAATGCAGAGGTGAAAGATCAGGCCAGCTTCTAAGGACAGTCTGCAACCTGATTTACTATAGAAAATATTATTTATAGAGTACGTATCATTGGACAGAAAATACTGGAGTCTATAATACTAACACATAAATTAAAGGCTTGTTAGCCTCAAGATCTCATTTTTTAAACCATGTTTTCAGCAGTTAAAAAAAATCCTCCTTTTTGCAGTTCCATATGTAAAACTGTGACAATAAAATAGTGTGCTCTGACAACCTATAAAAGAGAAAATCAACACCTATATTCACAATAGACTATTTATTTGACAACCATGCAGTGTGAACTTCTTACCTACTAGCAATGACTTTGTCTGAACTTTATTCCCATAAGAGTATTTATTTCTGAACTTTGTATTTATTTTATGTGGTCTTTGTTGCTCTCAATCTCATGATTAATTATATTTCACTATAAAACAAACAAAGTCATTAAGCACCTGATCTACTTAAAATAATATCACAAAAAAAAGAAAAAATATGATAAATTGCATACACAGTATATATTATATACATAGATAATGGTATATATGTGTGTGTATATATGTACATATATATATAGCTGTGTACATATAGAGCTTTTATGCTTCTTCAAGGCACATTCCTCATTATTACAGTGAAAGCACACTATTTCCTAGTGCTGTTTTCTAAGAATGACAGCTTCCTCTTTCTCTTGTACCCTTTGTACTCCAAACACATCACACTAATCTTTTCTTTATATACTTTTCTTTAGACCCTCCTCATTCCACTAAGTTTTCCCCTTACAAAATAGTCTCCCTGTAGTTTGATGTATGTGAAAGAAGTACAGACTTGAATAAAATATTCTTTCAATCTGTACCACATAGCACCTGAAGGTTAGTGATACAAGGACTAACAATCTGGGAATCTGGGTTTCTTTTCAGAGTCTTCCAGAGAAGAATACGGGCATTCAGTATGATGTCTCTGACATTCACTTTGTCTCTCTAAAAGTTAGTGTGAGTTGATCACGTAGAAACTCTCTGTAATCATGGAGAGAAATGGGATCCTCCAGAGCACAAGTTTGCTTTTAAAACAGATAAGAAGAATGGCTCTCCATTGACTGCAGAGTGAGACAGGAAGGCTAGCTTAGGCTACACATTCAAGTTTCAGATGATCTAATTTAGGTGAGATTAATCTCTTCCCACGAGTGAGAGATTTCTTAATGCCTCTTTTTAAATATGGAAAAATAATATCTTTCTATGCCAGAGATATTATTAGGTCAAATTAGTCTTATCCAAGTTCTTTTCATCCTACTATCTTGAAGGTATTGTCAAAATCCAATCCACACTGGATACAATGCCACCAATGCAATACTATGGCATGTTGGACAAATACATATTACTGAATAAGTTGTTAATACATGAATAAAGTCAAAATTGCATATTATAAGTTTTATTCTCTTTCAATAGATGGCTATCAGATACTTAATAGTGAACTACAGAGCTTAATAACAACCTATATCTATGTCAGCATTTTTATGAGTGGATTTATTCCCCTTCTGTTCCTTTAAAATCTCTAATAGAGTATATTAATCACAGCAATTTTTTTTTTTTCCTACTAAAAATCCATATGGGGCTGGCAGATATGACACAGTACCTGCAGAAAACCTGTACCCTTCCAAACTGGCAGCTAAAATTCAGGTAGGACACACTAGCAATCGAATGTGGTGCTTATGGTTAGACAGCTGAATCATGCTACTATGAACTACAACATGACTAAATTTATGGAAGAGCTGATGGAACTGCAAAGAATTTTCTGAACATATTAAATGTGTTTTGTATTTGCACAGTTGAGCTTACTTTGAATACTCAATTAATATTTCCCTGGTAATCAAAGTTAAAGAGTGACAATGAACCTCAATGGGCCACAATGATCAGAGCACAGATTATCAAATACAGCTCAAATTTACTATCACTTTTCGTACATAGCTTATCAAGGTTCACAGTAAAGGAACATCCAAATCACTGACTAAATATATCTTTAAGGTCAGTTGTAGTGTATTTGCAAAGTCATGTAATAGATACACAACTGTGGAGTGCACATTCCCATAGACTGGTCAGAATGTCATGTCCAGTTTCAAGAATAGGGCTGGCTGCTAATGCAACTGCACTTATGGTGACATATGTCACCAACCAATATTCCTTCTGAGCCACTGCCATTGAATCTAAAGAAGTAAACAGATGAACAGCAAAAAAAGGAAACAGCAAAAAAGAAATAACATTAAACAAACAAAAAAACCCCCACAAAATAAACACCAAACTAATCTAAATTAAACTAAACTAAAAAAACTTTATGAGACCTAACTATTCCCACATTCTTCCATCATGAATAACTTATTCCTTTCTTTAAAGAGACTTTTTTTTTTTTTCTCAGCCTACAAATATATTATTGCAGAACCCTGTCGGTTCTCCTCATCTTCCATCCAGATCCCACAAGCCATCTTGCTCAGCCCAGCTCCCTTTTAATATCTCTTTGAATAACTTTGAATAACCCTGTGAAGTGCTGGAGTGCATCCAAAGATGAGCAAAGCAGCTGGTGAAGGGTCTGGAGCACAAGTCTTATGAGGAGTGGCTGAGGGAACTGGGGTTGTTTAGCCTGGAGAAAAGGAGGCTGAGGGGAGACCTTATCGATCTGTAGCCAGGTGGGTGTTGGTCTCTTCTCCCAAGTAACAAGTGATAGGACAAGAGGAAATGGCCTCACATTGCTCCAGGGGAAGTTTAGATTGGATATCAGGAAAAAATTCTTCGCTGAAAGGGTTGTCAGTCATTGGAACAGGCTGCCCAGGGAAGTGGTTGAGTCACCATCCCTGGAGGTATTTAAAAGACGTGTAGACGCGTCGCCTGGGGACATAGTTTAGTGATGTTTAGTATCAGGTTAATGGTTACCCTCTCTCCAGTTTAGCTGTCAACTTCTTTGTAAACATTTCCTACCATCCAGTCCAGCTTCCCTGGCAGTCTCCTCACTAACCCAGCTTCTCTATCCACTGTCTTCATATGGAACAAGCTCATGGCATTAGTGCTTCTCCTAATGCAGAACCCTGCTTTTGATGCAATAATTGTATCACCTAAAGGGAGGAAAGAGAATGAACTTTACCTGAGGAGACACGTAAATGGCTCTGGTTCTGGTCCTAATTGCCTAATGAATCAATTTTCATGGCAAAATTCAGAACAGAATATTTGCAGTACATTCTCTGAAGTTTTGTTAAGTCATATTCTACCTTATTTTCAATATTTTCTTGGCAAAATGTTTTTATATACTGGCATCTATGATAGACTACATAGCCACATGCTCTAACCATTAAACAGGAGCTACACTCAATCTTCTTATAAACTGTTATACTATATGTTGAAACACTAGCTCAGTCAACATGTTGTTTAATTGCTGTCTAAGTCCTAATAACCTCAAAGAGAATAAGAGCAGCTACTGGCAATTTAACAGCACTAACATCACAAGATGAATCTAGGTAATGGATATAACATGTGAGGGACCAGTGGGCTAATTTACTTAAAACAAAATGTGATTAAATGATCTGAATACAAAATACCTTCAGCAGGTCAGGTACATCTATACCATGTGATGAACTGCTGGATGGATGCCCAAATCATGTCTGGAAAGCTAGTATTTCTAAACTGTCAGTTCAGAAACCAAATGTATTATAGCCTGTAGCAAACTTTGCATTTTCTGAGGCAAAGGTGAGTTGGGAGTACTGCATTAAATGTGCTGCTACGAAGCTCTGAGGAATGTGATAAAAATAAGTTCTAAGTGGAAAGAAATAGGAAATACTGAAGTACAATTTGTCTGATGTATTTAGATGTCTAACTGAGAAGAGATGAATTGTACCCTAGAGTGCCTATTTCCTTGGAGTATAGGTGAACTCTTACGAAGATAGATCTGGCTTGATTTATTTGCATACAGAAAAGGACTCTTATGCCATTTGAAACACTCTAGAGTATCTCAGACAACAATTCACAGATGTGACACACAACCTAGAAGAGCCAGTTGCCTTCTGCTATGGTAGCCATAGGCCAGACGGAAGATCTAGAGCATCTCAACTGGTATTATTGGCCTCTGTTGTAAAAGTAAATCGAGCCCCACAGTGTAAGTGTGAGAAAATGAGAGCTCAGGAGTGTAGACACCCATATGTAATCCTCTGAATGTGAATGTCTACCTGAGGGCTCTATTTCTAAGCCCACTTAGAAGTCCACTTATAATCTACTTCCCTGAAAGGGAAGGGATTTTATTGTCCAAATATAGGCATTTTAGTGCCATTTCTATCCTAGATTAGTTTCAGTTGCTACTCCTGAATTGTGCTTACACTCATTTTAGTTGATACAGTTGGGAGAGATACTTAACTACCTATGGGTCTTTACTTTAGGCTGTGCTCTGCAGACTACATTGGTTGCACCAACTGTATCTCTTTTGACTGTATCTCCGTTGCTTATGGTGACAGCACGTTCCACATGTAGTCATCACCATTTAGATAACTGTATATAGACAAACTTATTTACGATTTGGAAAGAAGTCCTACCCTGCAGTCTAAAGTTAAATTGCACAAATCCAGTGCCTTTTGCCAAGTGTCTCTCGACTTCTGCATCCTGCAGTGATTGAGTGTCTGGAAATTAACTTCAGCATAGTTTGAGTTTAGCACATAAAGACAGGTCAGGCCTGGAACTATAAGAAAACTAATAAGCCTTCTGGTACATTCTAGCTATCCTTGTTACCTCCAGCTTGGGACTGGTCTTCTCAGTTTTATAAGTTTTACATGGCACAATGGGGGTGTCTACATTGTGTTTTTGAGCACTTTGATGGGATAGTTTATTACACTGGCAAAATGCTAAGACTGAGTTATAAGCCTTCTCAACTGACTGAATCGCCCAGGATTTAAGTGTAAACAAAAAGGTGTGGAATAAATGACTCAGCTGAAGTTCGGCATATGCAGAACTAATAAAACTTGTCAGCTTTGTGTAGAAATCTGGATTGTCTCTGAACTAAGTTCTTGTTTCTAGAAACTTGGTGCAGATGTTGGAGAGCAACATAAAGGCGATGAGCTGCAACGCATAACTCTATTTTATCAGTTCCACAGTGCCAAAGCACCATACATCCTTTACCTGTCTTTATTAAACCTGTGAAAAGGCTTTCCAATTCATAGACAATCAACAGTGGGGACAGGACATTTTTGTATCTAAACTCTGGTTTAATTCCATGTGAAAACAGTCAGTTGTACTTGGCGTATGTAGTGACAGTGAGCTGGGCAGGTGTCCTGACCCTTTGCTAGCAATATTACAAAGCAGTTTGTGAGTTGTTTTTGCCTCTGTTCTTTGTACAATGTGAATGATAGTTATTCCTCTTCCAAGTGAAAGGAAACTGGACATAAAGATTAAATTTTGGTTTTTGTTCAGCTAAAGCAAACAGAAAATACTTGTATGTATAAAGGATTTCCCATTGAATACAAATAGACAACCTTGTCCAGTTATTAGTACATAATGAGGGAAACTTTAAAAAAAAATGAGGTAGGATATAAAAAAAAATCACAATAGTTGTCTTGAGAAAATGATTCCATCAGCAATCCTTCCACCTAGGAATGAAGTGTAATCATTATTTGTTTATGTCAATCTTAATGTTGGTTGTGTGTTCATAATGCAATATTTCAAACTCCTTGTGTTTTAATTGTCATGTGAGAATAGTGTGCAGGATTTTAGCTGAGATCTACGGTGTATTGCCTACATTTCCTTAATTTACTAAGGCTTATAAAAGTAAGACATTGTTAGGTTGGCATGATTTCTCTGTAACTACTATATGGTGCCTACTTTTTATCACCTTGCTTTCCTCTAGGTGCTTACACACTGACTGCTTTAATAAATGTTCTAGCAATTTACTAGCTATTGAATTTAAACTTGCTGTTCTGTAATTTCCTAGATTGATTCCTCTGCTGTTTTAGTGGAAGCTATCCAATATTTTAGAGAACCCATTCTTCCCAGAAAGGAAAGCATAATACTCTTTGAATGCTTTTCAACATCATCTTTTCCATCTCAGGCATACTCTCATGATCCTCTAGTGTCAGGTTTATACTATCTGTGCATGGTGTGAACCTCTGCTGTAGTTCTTGGTCCTTGGTCCAATTTGAGTTACATTAAAATCCAGGCAAATTCCATTAAAATGCCTTCAGTCAGTCTGAATTGCTTAAATATCCAAGAGGAAAATGAAGCCTGGGCATCAAATTCTCAGTTCAGCTAACTGCATAAAGTGGAGTCACAAAACTCTGAAATCTGACAGCATTTGCCATTCTTTGTGATGAATGGCTTGCTTAATTTGCTTCTACACTGCATAGAATGGTGATTTTTTAAAATCATTTTTGATAAAAGATTTCTTTTTCATTGACACAGTATTTCTTTGTAATTAATCTTTGAGATAAAAAGTTGTGATTCAGTGAAATGCATCTATATTCCAGGTGACTGCCTCTTTTACACCTCTACTCCAGGGAGCAGAGGATTGTACCAGCAGCTGAGTAACAGAAGGTGATAGAAGGTTTAACACCAGTAAGATACTTGTGTAAGGACATAACCTTAAAGAACAAACAAGAAAAAAATAAATATTCCTTTTAGGTACCTACTTATTTCTACATTCCATAACAGGTGTCAGCTACTGCTTTATACCAGAGCCTGCCAAGCTGTCTCATGTTTTCACACACTCAGTTAACACCAAGTTCCTTTACTACGAATTTCCTTGAAATGCTTCCTTGTTTTGTAAGTCCTATAGAACTATGCTTTTGTTTGGAAGTGGGTTCGAGGGTCCAGCAGATAACGTAACCAAAACCACACACTGTGAGAAAAGCTTCCTTCAGAAAAAAATTTCCTTTGCATAAAATCCTTCTTCATTTTATCAACAAAATAAAAAAAGTTCAGTAAGGAACTTGAAGGCAGGACCTTCAAAAAATAACAAAGAATTATTTTGATTTGTGGTATTACACTTCATCCAGTTGCATCTACCTTTTCCACCTCATTCACTATGTTCAAACACGTGTATATGTGAATACAATAGGAAATCTTATACAGATTTATTGTTTCTAGGGCATATAACATTTGAATGGCGTGTCTTAAGTGATTATTGAGTTTTAGGGACAGTTTTGCTGCTGTATAAAATTCACAAAGCTAAAGATACCTGTGGAATATTTAGGAACTAAAATCTGTGCAAGCATTAAGTTCATTTATTACCTGCTGTTTGTATTATAATTCGCTTTTGAGAATGTGCCTTTGGCCTGTTTGTTTACATCTTCAGTGTTTTGGTAAACATTTGTAACCCTCATTTCTTATGTAAGAAATTGGAGGAGGGAAGGAAAATAAGAAAGTTTAGTACTCTCTCATACGTCACTGAAACTCTTCCTCATCAGAAAGAGCTAAAATATTATTTTTTCTCTCTGAAGAGCCTCTACATGACAAATTTTTGCAGGTGCTCAGACTGAAGACATATGTTAGGTCTGAATAATGATGATTCTTAATGATGTCTAATTTGGAAATAAGAAAATCCCAGGGCCCATAGTATTAATTTACTAAGAATATATACACAGAGGCTTTATTTTTCACAAATTTACAGATACACAGTTTACATTCATCATAGTTATAATTACAAGGGAAAAAATAAGCATGTAATTAATGAAAAATACCATGCTCTTTTTTTTTTTTTTTTTTTTTTTTACCCTTTTAGTTCAAATGTTCATGTCTGCTTGGTTTTGATGAGAAGTGTTTGAGGGAAGTGAAAAAGAGGCAAAAGTGACAATTTTGTTAATAAAATTCAGGAGGATATATTTTATTATACTTAAAAACAGTGAAAGAGGACATATGGCTAAAACATGTTCAGAGGAGCCTGCTATTTTTTGTCTCTAATATTTTATTTAGTTATCCAAAAAGATGTCAGGATGAGATCCTGGGATAGACAGGAGGTTCCTGAAAGCAGTCACAGGAACAGAACAGGCTCTGTTTCCTTCAGACGCTCTGTTAGGAATGTATCGATCTGTTTTGAGCATCCCTTCCCAGGCCTCAAGCAACAAGCTCAAGCATACTGTTCATTTGTGAGGAACAAGAGAAATTTAGATTGGGACCATGGATCCAAACCATCTTAATTTGCGTCTATAATAATATTGGGGGGGGGGGGGGGGGAGAAAAAAAAAAAAGAAAGAAAAGGAAAGGAAAAAAAAAGAAAAAAAAAGAAAAAAAAAAAAAGAGACTTCAGGGGAATGTAAATCTAAGTTGCATGCTAGTGCCAAAAGATGCAGCAGCATCTCTCTCAACTTGCTGTGCTTGCCAAATTCACTGGACTAATGTCCGTTATAATAACATCTTCCAAGGAACAGCAGTGCAGGGTTGCTGCTGTCTGCCAAAACAAGACGGCAAGTCCTTAGAACAGTAAGACTCACATCTCAGTTTTTCCCCAAACAGACAAACAAACCAATCCTGGCCCCAAAAATACCATCCAGAAAAACAAAGAATGTGCCCAACATTTTTGTGTTTTCTTTATATATTTTTTTGTTTTTATGATGCATGATATGGTGGGTGATTTTGGAGTTCCCAACTATATGTGGGCTAAGATTGGGGGGGGGGGGGGAAGAAAAGGATTTCTGCCTCCTAAAGTTTGCTTCCTAATTCAGAGGGCATGCAAATGCCAGTTCTTAGGTGACATCATATCGAGTATGACAAGTACAGAGAACCAACTGATACCTTTTTCCAATTTTATTCTGTAAATTTGTAAGAACCTGCAAAACTGCTTAAGTGTTACAAAAGATTTCAATAAATCAAAAGTACACAGATAACCTGCAGTAATGTAATTCCTAGTGCATGTGCCTATATAAAATGTTTAATGAAAAACATGACCCTTGTAATGCATATAATAGAAATACTGTACACATACAGGACATTTTACTAAAAAAGATCTTGACACTTGTTGTGGTTGAGACCTGGTTGGCAACTAAGCACCACGCAGCTGCTCGCTCACTCCACACCGATGGGATGGGGGAGAGAATCAGAAGGGTAAAAGTGAGAAAACTCATGGGTTGAGATAAAGACAGTTTAATATGTAAAGCAAAAGCCATATCTGCAAGCAAAGCAAGACAAGGAATTCATTCACCACTCCCCATGGGCAGGCAGGTGTTCAGCCATCTCCAGGAAAGCAGGGCTCCATCACGTGTAACGGTGACTTGGGAAGAGAAACATTGTCACTCCCAATGCCACCGCCCCCCCCCCCCCCCCCCCCCCGGCCCTCCAACCCCCTTATATATTCTGACCATAACATCATATGGTATGGAATATCCCTTTGGTCAGTTGGGGTCAGCTGTCCCAGCTGTGTCCCCTCCCAACTCCTTGTGCACCCCCAGCCCACTCGCTGGTGGGGTGGTGTGAGAAGCAGAAAAGGCCTTGGCTCTGTGTAAGCACTGCTCAGCAGTAACGAAAACATCCCTGTGTTATCAACACTGTTCTCATCACAGATCCAAAACAGAGCCCCATACTAGCTACTATGAAGAAAATGATCTCAGCTGAAACCAGGAAAACACTTCATCATGTTCTTAGCAGAATTTGGTGCTATGTAGATTTAAAAGATGCCTTCTTAGTTAGCTTGCTGTAATTTTGCTCAGTAATCAGGTGAGCAATTGACTGGCCATCACTGATACCAAGAACTCTTTACCCTATATTGAGCTCATGCTTATTGTAGGAAACAGTTGGCATATACCACACTTATTCCATGTGACAAGCAATTCTAATATATCCCATCTGACCCAAAACTAGAGGTCTAAAAGCACTCAGATTTCATGCAGATTCTCTATTTGCCTACTTCACATAGATATCTCAGGTACCACAAATGGCACCGGATACCTGAATGTTATTCCTAAACCGTACCCTAAGGACCCAAAGTCTAGGTCTATTTCAAGGTGGGTTAAATAGTTGTTCAAAAGCTTTTCATTTACTAAGTAGATCTGTGTTACCTATCACACACATTTGAACGCCTTGTTCAGATATGAAGATCTAAATTCATGCATTTAAATTTAGGCGTCTACAATCTGGAAGTGAACCTCACTCTACTCATAAAAACAATTTTTTCTTCACCTCTCTCTCCGAAGTGGGAAAAAAAAAAAAAGATGCTTTTTCTTTAAGTAATTTGATACAGATGAGATATAACTGATTGTATTTCTATTTTCTTCATTAGTAAAGTCCTACTACCCTCAGCACAAGAAGAGTCAAATGATACCAGATAATGCTCTGCTTAGAGCTCCAAGCTTTTACAAATCAGCATTTTACCAATAGCTTGCTGATACCCATTTTTCTCTAGGGTCAAACTGTCAGTCTAGCTGTGGCAGTCTTTTATCCTATATATTTGTTAGACATATGTGGTCTTTCCATGAATTTGAAGTTAAAAGACAAAGAAAAGGTATCAAATCTTAAGTCACTAAGCTGTAAGGGAGGCATGCTTTGATAATCTTTTTTTTTTTCCCCTATGATTCTTTCACGTATTTTGCATTAAACGGTAATTCAAAAAAAACCTAGAAATGGTGCAGAGACTGGATTTCAGATCAGTCATCTTCAGGCTGGATCCAGAACTGACAGTCTTGCATTCACAGACGTGCAGTCCTGAGCGAAGCACTTAATTTTTTTAGGTATTCCAGGTGCTCAATCATAAACACTTAACTAGGTAGGTCTCACTAATAATGATTTCAGTGATGCTAGAGCCTGGACAAAATTAAAGACTTTAACCTTGTAGTGGGTTGACCCTGGCTGGAGGCCAGGTGCCCACCAGAGCCACTCTCTCACTCCCCTCGTTCACTAAACAGGGGAGAAAAAGTGTAACAAAACGCTTGTGGGTCGAGATAAGGACAGGGAGAGATCACTCACTAATTATCGTCACGAGCAAAACAGACCGAACTTAGAGAGGGAATTAATCTAATTTATTACTAAGCAAAACAGAGTAGAGGAATGAGAAATAAAATCAAATCTTAAAACACCTCCCCCCACCCCTCCCATCTTCCCGGGCTCAACTTCACTCCCGGCTTCAACCTCCTCCCCCCTCAGCGGCACAGGGGGACGGGGAATGGGGGTTACGGTCAGTTCATCTCACGGTGTTTCTGCCGCTTCTTCATCCTCAGGGGGAGGACTCCTCTCATCGATCCCCTGCTCCAGCATAGAGTCCCTCTCACGGGAGACAGTCCTTCATGAACTTCTCCAACGTGAGTCTCTCCCATGGGGTGCAGACCTTCACGAACTGCTCCAGAATGGGTCCCTTCCATGGGGTGCAGACCTTCAGGAGCAGACTGCTCCAGCATGGGCTTCCCCCACAGGGTCCCAAGTCCTGCCAGCAAACCTGCTCTGGCGTGGGCTCCTCTCTCCATGGGGCCACAGGTCCTGCCAGGAGCTTGCTCCAGCATGGGCTTCCCACGGGGTCACAGCATCCTTCATGTGCCTCCACCTGCTCTAGCGTGGGGTCCTCCACTGGCTGCAGGTAGAGTCTCTACATCCCCTCATCCTTCCTCCATGGGCTGCAGGGGGACAGCCTGCTTCACCATGGCCTTCACCACGGGCTGCAGGGGGATCTCTGCTCTCGCGCCTGGAGCACCTCCTACCCCTCCATCTGCACTGACCTTGGTGTCTGCAGATTTTCCTACATCTTCTCACTCCTCTCTCCAGCTGCAAAAGCTCTCTCTAATTGTTTTTTTTTCCTTCTTAAATATGTTATCGCAGAGGCGCTGATGGGCTTGGCCTTGGCCAGCGGCGCGCCCGTCTTGGAGCCGGCTGGCATTGGCTCTATGAGACACAGGGGAAGCTTCTAGCAGCTTCTCACAGAAGCCACCCCTGTAATCCCCCGCTACCAAAACCTTGCCATGCAAACCCAGCACAAACCTTTGCTGTCTAGCTCTCATGATACTATACTTTTTAAAGTCTATTGTAGATTGTATTTTTAATCTATTTGTCATTTTGTGCCTAGAATGCTATGTTACACTTTGATTTGTACAATGAGATAAACCAAGAAGAATGACTTATATGAATAGTTTAGAGATTAGAAGCTCCAGATTATAAATAGAATATCACATGGATTCAGTTTCTGGTTGAAGGCATTGTTCTCATTTAACATGAAGAAAACTTGTTTGTTGATAACCAGGATTCAATTATCATTCCAAGGAAAAAAATAATCATCACTTCTAATATGGTCAACATTTGGACTTCCTAATATTAAATATATTTCTTTTTCTTAATCATATGGTCTCTTCTGCTTTTGCTCTGAGATGAAATATGGTTTCAATGCTCCTGTGAAATGCAAAGCAAAAACAAGATTAAAAATATGTAACAAATTGTTGTCTTGTTCAAAACAAAACCAACAATTTTTCTGGGTCCTTGGTAAGAGCTTCTCATGTCTGTGCAAAAGAAGTAAAAGAAGTTATCACGTCAGAGAGGTATTATGTGAATTTGTCTTGTATTTACCTTGCATACATGGAAATAGGCATCATCAGGTGAAAAAAATCTGGAAAGCAAAACAGACAAAATGCCCATAGATTAAGCACCCTGCTGTAGCTATTGATGTGTATTTTAATTTTTTTTTTTTTTAATTTCTATCTTCTATTTGAAAGCATCTTAAAATGCAACTTACAAACCTAGAATTCCTACCCATTATAGATGTAGTAATAACTTTCTAATTAGTGAATTCATTGCTACACTGCATAATCAGCTTGTTGAAGACATGCATTATAGTAAAAGAAAAAAACCACTCAATAGTAACATAGCTGTCCCATTAAAGTCTTGATTAACTTTGTAACAATAATGCAATATCATTATACTTTCATAAATTAGAAGACAAATTGGATATATATCAAGTAATGGTCTCATATCTTTACAAAAGGATGCATGTTTAATTTAAAGTAAAATAACTCCAACGACATTAATTTCTTAAGTAGGGGGTGACATATATAAACTCATCACAAAAATAGAAACCAAATATTTCGACATCTCAACAGTATTATATAAAAGGTTTCAAAGAAAGCTATACAGCTCCTAGGCATTAAATGAGATACTGTAACATCAAAAGCAATTTATGTGAGCAATGACAATTGGGATTATCTATTGCAGATGGGCTAACCCATCCAGGTTCAGTCCCACTGCTCCTGTTTGGTCAACAGGCACCTTTTACCATCTGCTTTACCTATATTAGCTCCATCTTTTCTGTTATTATATAATAGAGATATGGCTAGATGGTAATTTGGATCCAAAATACAGTCTGAGAATCACAGAATTTTCAAATTTTCCAGATTTGGAAAACATTTTTATCATTGTTCAAAATAGAAGCTAAGACTGAGTTTATGAGAATCTAAAAGAAGTATTGGTATCTAAATCTACAGTTTGTATGTTCATTTAAAAATAAGAAAGCAAAGACTGGCAGACTTTTATATCTAATACCAAAATAACTGAATGAAATGTTCATAAGCTAAATGAGACCTAGGGAAAAAGTTCTTAAATGTAAAAAAATTCTATATATCATTGTTACGAACAAAACTCCTTTCACCCCACAAACAAAACCTACATCATCATTGCTCTGTAACTATTCTAATAATATTTTTGAAACTATATTGCATGTTATAATTTCAGAAATTGAGTGAATAAGAAAGCATTTTTCATAAAATCATTGGATAACAGTCAAACAGTCATTTAAAAGACTGTACATTGGAGTTCAGCCCCAAAGCACCACATGAGCATAAAAGAAAGTATATACAAAAGGAAGACTGGGTCAAAACCACAATCCATATCTATGCCCTTACATGGCTAGTAATTTACTTTAAAGTGTAGCTAATAAATTTTTGTCCACTCTTGCTTCTCTCCTCGAAACCTATTACATACAATTCTAAAATTTGATATACTTTCTATTATTTTTATATGGTACTTGATGGTGGAACTTCATCCAACATTTATGTACTAATACTTCATGTATTTTATAAGGTATTTCTAGAAGTAGGATATAAGGAAGATCCCAACTTTCATCTTATAAATAGAGTGAATCCTGTTTGAGGAGAAAATAAAGCAATTTATCAATAATTTGTTTAAAAAAAAAAGTAATATACTGGTGTGTTGGGTTTGCGTGGCAAGGTTTTGGTAGATGGGGGGGTCTACAAAGGAGGTTTCACCTCAGGTGGCAAGGTCAGTGCAGAAGGAGGGGGAGGAAGTGCTCCAGACACCAGAGCAGAGATCCCCCTGCAGCCCGTGGTGAAGACCATGGTGAAGCAGGCTGTCCCCCTGCAGCCCATGGAGGAAGGATGAGGGGATGTAGAGATTCCACCTGCAGCCCATGGAGGACCCCACGCCGGAGCAGGTGGAGGCACCTGAAGGAGGCTGTGGCCCGTGGGAAGCCCACGCTGGAGCAAGCTCCTGGCAGGACCTGTGGCCCCATGGAGAGAGGAGCCCATGCCAGAGCAGGTTTGCTGGCAGGACTTGTGACCCCGTGGGGGACCCACACTGGAGCAGTTCATGAAGAACTGCAGCTTGAGGGAAGGACTCACGTTGGAGAAGTTCATGAAGGACTGTCTCCCGTGAGAGGGACTCTATGCTGGAGCAGGGGATCGATGAGAGGAGTCCTCCCCCTGAGGATGAAGAAGCGGCAGAAACACCGTGAGATGAACTGACCGTAACCCCCGTTCCCCGTCCCCCTGTGCCGCTGAGGGGGGAGGAGGTTGAAGCCGGGAGTGAAGTTGAGCCCGGGAAGATGGGAGGGGTGGGGGGAGGTGTTTTAGGATTTGATTTTATTTCTCATTCCTCTACTCTGTTTTGCTTAGTAATAAATTAGATTAATTCCCTCTCTCAGTTCGGTCTGTTTTGCTCGTGACGGTAATTAGTGAGTGATCTCTCCCTGTCCTTATCTCGACCCACAAGCATTTCATTATGCCTTTTCTCCCCTGTCTAGTGAATGAGGGGAGTGAGAGAGTGGCTCTGGTGGGCACCTGGCCCCCAACCAGGGTCAACCCACCACAGTATATCTGAATTACATTATAGTAATAAAATATTTATTAGGGTTTTGGTTTTTTTTTTGGTCATACCTTTCCCAGATTGTTCTGAAAAGTACTCATTTTGCCTTATCCTTGGAGAAGTCATTTGGATTTTTTTCCCCACTGATTTCAGCTCATGCAGAGATCTTTGGGAGAAATTTTGTTGTAATTTAGATTTTTTTGGAAACGCTACAGAACAGAAACCATGAGTTAGCTAAAAGCAATGGGATTCTAGTGAATAAGATATCACATCAGTATCCTAATCATTTCACTGCCTAAAGACAACTGCAGTGAAGCCAACAAAACAGCAAGTAGAGACTGCCAATGAGCCAGATGCTACTGTTGGAAAAGAAATTTCTGTGGTTTAACATCTGGGCACTGTGAATACCTTTCAGAAATGAAGGCAGGAACTATCCTGTATCTGACGTATAGAGAATGTTTATTAAAATACATATCACTAGCAGATACTTGCCACTTTTTTAAAAATAAAAAGTCATTAGAATGTATTTAATTGTAGCTGAATTTGTTTAAAAAGATAAGGAAAATATAAATGTATCTTCTAGAATATATTTTAAAGCAGCCCTTGTGCTCATTTTGAGTTATCGAGTGGTCGACAGGAGTCTTGTAATCAATATGGCAGCTAATATCTGGGTGTCATTTTGATTCTATTTGAATTTAAAGGAAATCTTCATTGTAAGCATGGTTTTACTCGCAATGTTATGCAGTTTCCTCAGCTCACCTGGAGAGCGTTGTTTCCTATCAGTCCCATTGGATGTAAACTGTATCCATGTAAAGGTGTTGAATAAAATAGTGATTAAATGGATTCTGCACATGCTAATTTTGATTCATCTTTCTCTAAGGACTGTAGCTCGAAGATTTTTTTTCCTCTGTGAAGATGTGGAAAGAGAGACAATGAGATTGTAGGCATAAAGGTGGATGTTAACTTGCATTGGCCATCTTCTCCAGCACAAAGAGCAAGCAGTTGAAAAAGGTGTGAATAAAATAGGCTTATACCAAATAGAACTTATAATTTTATGTTGTTTTTCAGTCACAATTTTCATGTTAAATGGAAAGGAAGCAATACAAATAGTCATAGTTTGTGCAAATAATACTGATGGGGAAGGCTTATGCATTAACATATCATCTCATTTCTGAAACCTGATCATATAGTAACATGGAAAAGATATGTGTTCAGGAATAATAGCTAAACTAACTCCCCTTCAAAGTCTAGAAAAGTGAGGATTGAGTATAGGTGTACAGATCAGTTCTGCTGTGACTCAAACACTAGACTTCAGATTGGACTGGAATTACATAAGTAGGAAAAATGTAGGTAGTAAGACTATGGTCAATTTAGTCAATGGCAATAATTAAACATACTTGTTTATCAATCTCCCTCTTTTTTTTTTTTTTTTAACTGTATGAAAATAATTTTTGGAAATATAAACTTTTAAATGAGACTCTTCATGAGAATGAAATGAGAAAGGAGTTTGCCGAATTCATATTAAAAACTCTTCTCTTGGAAATTTCCAATTCTACTTTTACCAGCAAATATTCAAATTTTTTTCTGCCACTAAAGGTAGCATTATGTGCAATATTGCATATCCACACTGAGGTAGGATGATAAATATTATCTATAGCATCGACATTGTTAATGATAAAATATAAACATACTGTATATAGATATTATAGTTCCTCTTTCTAAAATACTAAAATATAGTCACACAGAAAAAGCATATTATTGTATAACTAATCTGAATAAGGATTTTTTTTCAATGGGGTGCCTGTATACTTGACATTTCTAAGTATATTAAAAGAACAGTTAAGGAAAATTGAGACAGGCTTTCCATTACCACAACACACACTTTGAATAAAACTTTTACAGAAATATGACATCCAAACAAATCATAAATTTGACCTGATAAAGAAAAAGTTCTAACATGAAGTCCTTAACCAACTTCGCTTTCACTATTAATTTTATATGGGAAGCACTCAGAATAATGAGAATGGACACCATTATGAAATCCTGATATAGCTGAGTCATAGTCACTTCTCATTGTTATTATGATGTCACCAACATTACCATTATGTCTTAGGATATACAAACCTTAGGCCATATCTTTTATGGCTCTAGTTTTACCTCTAGATTACTAATACCTGTGTTCTATATCATCATTCTATCTAAAAAACAATAGTTATTAGAATCATGAATATATCTTTTCACATAAAGAGGGTGCCTGATGAAGTAGACACTGTAACATTACCTTTTTTTCCCAAATAAATAGAAATATATCAGGAGTAAACAATCTCTAGTTTTCAAGTAAGAGTTTTATAAAATACTGCCCAGGGAAAAGAAAATTTACCACAGTTCGGGAATAATGCCCATAGCCTTTATTTTCACATCATAATCACAGTTTCAGATCTCAGTAATTTTTTTTCTCCCTTGGGTAATATTTTACAGCTATTGACCTTAGAACCAGTCACTATTTATTTGCTGCTTTTTTTTTTCCTAGTGCAACATACACAATTTCATGTTTCCTGCAGTGTGTTTGACAAGCATAAAAAGAAGTAGAAGAATAAGAAAATGGTTCCCAAATGCTGAAAGAAGTTGAATAAATTTAAAAGCCTCAAACCTTAAATGGGCTGCAGCAACTGATGTATCCTGTGCTCAGGAATTTCTGTTTCAGGTCACAGAGTCAAGTGAACCTCTTGTAAGACTGTTGCTAAATGATCAATATTTGAGGGTAAAAAAAAAAGTTGAAAAACTAGCTGTGCAATGCTACAAAATTGTCTTTATTATGAAAAATACTTTAGGTCATGCGACCCTATGTCAGCCCATTGAATTCTGCTTGGCTGTTAAGATGATAGAATCCAGTTCCATAATTCTTGGCCTTGGTTACAACACACCTTAGGTGAAGAATCTGACCCTCTGATATAGGCAATTGTCTGCTAGTCAAATTTTAGACTTATGCTATGTTTGTGGCTTTTAATTCAACTACAGATCTTCATTAAAGCCTGTTGGAATTACCTGTGATGGACTGGAAAGACCAAGTGAGAACCACGTCATGCTACTTGTGTGTGTATGAAAGAAAATGCAATCATTAAGATTTTATAATTTCTATAAGATTTGTTGTTGCATGAAACAATACTTTGATGTACACTGTTTATTACATTTTATTTTCATAATGGCTTGCACATATTTTTAATGGAATTAACTTTTTATTCATTTACTTTGAAATGCTGCTTCCATTTTCTAGGCTCTGTCATTTGCAGCAGATGAGTAAATATACTTCTATGACTTTGAAACTACCCCATTTCTGACTGCAGTTTTGTTACTACTATGAATGACTTTCACAACAGGAACGCAGGCCAATTTAAAGTCCAGGCACCAAGCAATTTGAGATCCACCAGCTTTATGCAGTAATATAATTATTCCCTCCGAGGCTCTTAATTGTATTCATCACACCATGATTTCTGCACAAATTAAGCATGCATTTACTGCTATATATAACTTGCTTTGCAGTTAACATCCTGGAAACAAATTTCAAGGAGATAGAATCTTGAACTTAGTCATCCCATGAAATCACTAGTTCCACTGCTCGGAAAAGTCACTTAGACTGTAAGGTCATTATATCACCAAATCATACACAGAGAAGCAGTGAAAAAAGAGTGTGATGAAAAAAGATCAGTAAACTTTTATACAAATCTTTTTTTTCATACTTTAATTGTTAAAGCCCCTAGTGAAAAAATCCTTAGATATTTTTTTAAGACAGAAAGCAAAAATTGCACATTATCAAAAAACCTCGCAGTCTGAAGAAGACAAAATGCCTGAAATTCAGAGACAGAAAAAAAATACTATTGATATATATATACACATATATATTTGTGTGTATATGGATATATATATACGTGTGTGTGCCATTCTGACCTTTTACTTCGCTAATTTTATAACAAATCACATTTCTAAGAAGCATTCCTAGTAAAAAAAAAAAAAAGTACTTAGGAGGTACTTCACAGAATTGTCCAAATAATAAATTACAATCAATAAATTATTTTTAGCAAATAATTCAATGTAGAATACTTTTCCATGTATGGTTTTGAGCTTCCTTGTACAGGGGGATATCAACTCTGTTACCCAGGTAATTTTAAAATATAGAAATTTTCATAATTTCATCACAGCAATGTTGGTATATATGAATCCAGAACAACCCACTGTATTTTTTTTCTTGATAAGCTTTTTTTTTTTTTTTGGGGGGGGGGGGGATTGGTGTGTGTGTGGGGGAGTAGGGTGGCATAAGGGGATGGAAAGGAAAACAAAGTCTAATGCTATGGCTATCTATCTCAATAACCCATAGATATGTGGGCCTAGGCAACCTTTTTGTTTTTCACTGGAAATTGTTTTATTTCTGTAGATATTTCTCTATACCCACAATTGTAGAAGATAGTCATGAAGAAAATATAAAGAAGAAAGAAACAGGATACAGAGCTTGTGATCCATCTCCACCTTTCTATACTCATTCATCTGGGATTTTAAATTAGAGTACCATTTTGACATGTCTGTAAATTGCTGTATAAATTGTTCAGCATCCCACAGAGTTAAGAATCAAGATTTTAGCAAGCTTGAGAGCTGTTGTGGATAGTAGAAATATCCAGGGTTAATGACAGAGTTAAGGGCTAGAAACAATAACAAAAAAATGGGAAAAAAATTTTAAAGCTTTGTGACTTGAATTGGCCTCTACATATTGAAGGTCAAACCGGAAAACATCTCAGAAGTGTCAGAGGCTGGTGAGCATCAGTAAAAGAATAGTGTCCTAATCTGAATGAGATGGTGACTATTACATCCTTGCCGTATTATTTTCTATTATTTCCATCTTTTTTTTTTCCCTATTTTTCCTTTATTATGTGTAACATTTTTACTGAGTCCATAAACTCTTTCAAGGTTTATTCTATTTGCATTTAATGAAATTTGAAAGACTGATTGTTAGAGTTTAATGTTTGCCTCCTGTCTTAATTCTTTGAGGTGCTAGTAAAATTATGAAAATATCAAGTGTATTCATAATCAACAGACCTTTCAATAAAGACTTGGGTTGGCCTTGGTGTTTGATTAGATTCAAAGTATAAAGTCATAAGAATAATTTCTACTTCCAGGAACAAGTCCTAATCTCCAGATGTCAATGAAAAACATCTATTGACTAATAAAATTAAATTAGATATTGCTATGTGCAAAGTGAGCAGAATTGCACTGATTTACTGAGAGATCAGATGTCTCATCTCACCATGTACATATTATAATATAGAAATATTTCTGTATTTGTTGCATATATGAGGGAAAACCTTTGTTAGAAAACTACTTGGGGAAATTCCCTTGAAGACCTATAAGACATTTGCCTGACTAAGGTCCTAAATTTGAAGTTTCAATAGCCTACAGGGAGCACCTCCCTCACAATTAATATACCTAAGAATTATAACATGGGAACAGCATGGAAGTTACTTGGAATGTTATATCAGGGCCAGGGGAGTCTTTAATTTAATGATCTCTTTTAGTGGCAGTTCACATGTGTGAATCCTCTACCCTTCAGTCTGATATGAGCATTCTCTCAGAGCATTGCATAGTGTGAATGAGCAGGTAATATTTCTATATTTACAGTGCAGAAATGGTCCTTCAAAATCTGCATAACATACCAGACATACTGGCACCAATTAATAAAAAAATATAATCCCTAAGCACAGACCAAAACTAGCAACAAATTTTAGCCAAAATATAACAACCAATCAGCAAATAACTATTGGCAATGAAAACTGCCGACCCTCCCAGGTGCCCAAAAGAAACCTCTTTCTCAACAAACCCCAACTCTCTGCAGGCATCTGTTCAATATGATTGGCCTTGCAAAAATCCGAGAAGGGCAGCGCATTTAGATTATTCTTGAACAAGATGGGAAAGAGCTACAGGAACATTATGGAATCTTAAGTGTTAGCATTCTCTTTGCTCCTGTTGTGGGATTTGGAATTCTTTTCTGATGAATAGTAGAACTGGAAATGAACCTCTCCTGAGTGGCTTGCTCTATGCCATTTGGAGCCTTAGAAGTCAGGAGCAGTATTCTCACGTCTTCCTGGAAAGAGGAGACAGACAGCAAAATTGTAAACCAGTTTCTTTCTACTCCCTTAAAAATATTATTTAAAATATTATTGAGCTCTTTTTTTTTTTTCCCCCTCTTAGAACATCTTCCAAATGGATTCCAAACTGATAATGAAGCATATTACAGTAATCCAGTGAAGAGAATCTGAACATGGGCTATCAGGTTCTTCTTCTAAGAAAGAACAATAGTCTCAGTCACTGCTGCTGTTTGTTTATGTAAAACAGCTGGAAGTATGCCTTTACCCCAAAGCAGTAAGATTTGGCAAATGACCATGAGTCAGGAGGTGTTGCAGGAGACTTTCTTTTTACTCGAAAGGGCAAAGTGGTAGTCATGTCCAGGTTTTATTCCTAACATCCTAACTTAGAACAGTAACACATGGATACTTCCTAAATTATAGACAAATGCTAGCTTTTGCAACACAATGATATGCCTTACTGAATTTTACCAGAATCATAAAATCATAGAATGATTTGGGTTGGAAGGAACCTCAAAGATCATCTACTTCCAACCACCCTGCCATGGGCAGGGACACCCTCCACTAGACCAGGTTGCCCAAAGCCCCATCCAACCTGGCCTTGAACACTTCCAGGGATGGGGCCTCCACAACCTCTCTGGGCAACCTGTTCCAGTGCCTCACCACCCTCACAGTAAAGAATTTCTTCCTAATAGCTAATCTAGCTATCTAGCTATGTTTTAGTTTAAACCCATTACCCCTTGTCCTATCACTTACCCTGATAAACAGCCCCTCACCAGCTTTCCTGTAGGCCCCTTCAGGTACTGGAAGGCTGCTATAAGGTCTCCCTGGAGCCTTCTCTTCCCCAGGCTGAACAACCCCAACTCTCTCAGCCTGTCTTCACAGGAGAGGTGCTCCAGCCCTCTCTAAGAATATTTCTTAATTCTTCATTTTAATCCAGTCTTTCCTGCTCCAAATACCATTGATTTCTACATTTCCTGCTGAAAGAGATATTGTCCACTGGTTATTAACACAGTAAAACTTCAGTTCTACCATCCATGTGTATATAGTTCTTGGTTTGTGAGTTGATTAGTTGGATTCTGAGCTGAAATGCTTTGTGGGCCATTATTGGTCTGCTTAGGGTACTGCCACTTCTGGCCATATTTCCCAGTTTGGAAAGTTATGTTTATCTCTGTTAATTTAGATTACTTCAAACCTGATCAGAATCTTCTCACGTCACTGTATAATACATGTTCATGTAGCAAACTGAAGACAAGATGGTAACATGTTCAGTAAATCTCTGTTTTCCCAACCTAATAATAGCATTTCAGGCATGGTGCCCAAGCCTTGACATCTACTATTGCCCAAAATATAGGCTCCCTGTTCTATGTATGCTGTTATTCAAGTTGCCTTCATCTTCATTTGTTTTGTTGCCCTTCTTAAGTAGACAATACGAGAGCACTATTGTTTTGCTCCTTCGACAACTTAGCTATGTGAAGAAAATTAGAATTCTTTTAATTTTATACACCCTGAGTCCCAAAAGCCCTGTCAGACTGAAAGGACACTGTATTGGTGTGTTGGGTTTGCATGGCAAGGTTTTTTGGGGTGGGGGGGCAGCTACAGGGGTGGCTTCTGTGAGAAGCTGCTAGAAGCTTCCCGTGTCTCATAGAGCCAATGCCAGCCGGCTCCCAGATGGACCCGCTGCTGGCCAAGGCCAAGCCAATCAGTGCCTCTGTGATAACATATTTAAGGAGGAAAAAAAAACAGTTAGAGAGAGCTTTTGCAGCTGGAGAGAGGAGTGAGAAGATGTAGGAAACTCTGCAAACACCAAAGTCAGTGCAGAAGGAGGGGGAGGAGGAGCTCCAGGTGCCGGAGCAGAGATCCCCCTGCAGCCCGTGGTGAAGACCATGGTGAAGCAGGCTGTCCCCCTGCAGCCCATGGAGGAAGGATGAGGAGGTGTAGAGATTCCACCTGCAGCCCGTGGAGGACCCCACGCCGGAGCAGGTGGAGGCACCTGAAGGAGGCTGTGGCCCGTGGGAAGCCCATGCTGGAGCAAGTTCCTGGCAGGACCTGTGGCCCCATGGAGAGGGGAGCCCACACCAGGGCAGGTTTGCTGGCAGGACTTGGGACCCCGTGGGGGACCCATGCTGGAGCAGTTTGCTCCTGAAGGTCTGCACCCCATGGAAGGGACCCATGCTGGAGCAGTTCGTGAAGGACTGTACCCCGTGGGAGAGACTCACGTTGGAGAAGTTCATGAAGGACTGTCTCCCGTGAGAGGGACTCTATGCTGGAGCAGGGGATCGATGAGAGGAGTCCTCCCCCTGAGGATGAAGAAGCGGCAGAAACACCGTGAGATGAACTGACCGTAACCCCCATTCCCCGTCCCCCTGTGCCGCTGAGGGGGGAGGAGGTTGAAGCCGGGAGTGAAGTTGAGCCCGGGAAGATGGGAGGGGTGGGGGGAGGTGTTTTAAGATTTGATTTTATTTCTCATTCCTCTACTCTGTTTTGCTTAGTAATAAATTAGATTAATTCCCTCTCTAAGTTCGGTCTGTTTTGCTCGTGACGATAATTAGTGAGTGATCTCTCCCTGTCCTTATCTCGACCCACAAGCGTTTCGTTATACTTTTTCTCCCCTGTCTAGTGAATGAGGGGAGTGATAGAGCAGCTCTGGTGGGCACCTGGCCCCCAGCCAGGGTCAACCCACCACAATTGGATAAAAACAAATTAAAATCTTAGTTTTACCACCATATAAAAATCACTTTGGATCACATCTTTTGAAGAGCTCAAGCCACCGATCACTGCAGCTGGTAGATTTCAGTAGCCACTGAATTATAGAACTATTATCTTTTTCATACGTACTAATAAATGTAGCTGCACATTTGTCACCTAATCAGTGTAGATTTTATCTCAGTAATAATAGCAATCTAAAGCCAGTTACTTTTAATAGAAAGTATGTATGTAAGGCAGAAGTTCTGAGCAATCAGACAAAGCAGCACAATTAATGTAATAAAAAGCTTCAACAGGAAGTCTGTTGTGTCTGTTTCCTTCTTAATCAACTGTAAAATTATAAAGGAATTACAGGCACTATAAAGTCACATGAGAAATATGTCACAGACATTTTCTTTGTTATTGAGCAAAATACCTTATTCATACAAAGAAAAGTAATCTGAAAAGATAAGTAATTTCTGTAGGTGCTTTTGACTTTTTCCCTTTCAGTTATGGGAGGATAAAAATCCAGCTTTCGTGCTGCTGTTTTTCTCATACCTGCATTTTGACATTAAAATAATAGAGCCAATGAAGTGCACATAGTTTTAGATTTATGTCAGACATATCACTACGTCAGTTTGTATTTGACGTAATGACAAAGTGACCAGGGAAAATGTAGGTGGAAAAAAATGGATTTGAGCAAACAAGATGTGCAGAAGAAGTAGTCTGGAGAGTTTGCATACACCCAGTGGCATGACTAGCTGCATTCCCATTGTTTTGTTTAAAAAAAATCAAATATTCTAGGTCTTGTGGGTATGAGGTAAGTCTGATAAACACAAACCTTCTAATTTTCTGCTTCCAAAGAAAGGTCTGTCAAGGTTAATGCTGAAGGTTCCCGAAGAATTTTGATTGGCACTGAGCAATAGTTTGAGAAGTAGAACTGAAGAAAATGAAACAATAGGCTACTGAAATATCAAGGGAACTGAGATTGTTAGCAGTGTTCATAGAGCATCGCACACCATGGCATCCTGGACATGAATATTCATGCGGCTACAGTTACATATGCACAAAAGCCTCAAAAAGTTCCCTGAGATATTATCATGCTGTAACTATTAATCCCAGTTAATATGTCCTGAAAAGAATAAGGCCTGGGACTACACAAAAGGAAACTTTAGTAGCAATACTTGGTTTTTATAGCAAACTTCTTTACTTGTACACACTGAGTGTTGACCCCTGGCATGAGGACGTGAAAGGTGTTTGGTTGTGCCCTAAAGTAGCTAGCACTACATGCTTTGTGTTCATATTGTGTTCAATTCTCACCCTTCCCAAAATAATGATCCTGTTCATAATTTCTGCCTGAACCTGTTCCAACCCAAATTACATCCTGGATTGTAACTGGGCACTGGTTTGGGTAAAAACATTCCAGGAAGCACACTAGAAGCCAAAAAACATCCATAATTTTGTGATAGTGTTTGAGTCTGGGCTCTGGCCCTGCTTGATCCAGGTACCAACCAACAGGACATTCATAGGTTTAATGAAGAGGGACATGGATGTGCACAGCTGTAACTGGTTCTTTTTTTTTTTTTTTTTTTTTTGGACAGCTGTCCTCAAGAAAAAACTAGTATAGAAGCTAGCCATAAGCAACATCAAGGATGAATGCCAAACCTTGACACTCAGACTGTAGATCAGTGATTGATTCCTGTCCTCTTTTATTTAAAAGCACGGTTACAGATAGTAAATACTGCTCACTTAGAAAACTGCTCAAGGAAAATACAGTCCCTATTGGGAAAAGTAGCATAATCTCCAGAAAGCAGTGACAGTTCAGAAACATCCCTGCACTTAGCACTTCCTATTGGCCATTCTCTAGGTGACTTCCCACTTAGTAATGTGCTTTCTGGTTGCCTTTTAAGAGACACTTTAATCACACTGTTGAATATATGAAGAACATCACTAGTTAGTTTATATAATCTAACACTTCTGTGTTGCACAGAATGTGTGCAAAAATCACGGAGTTTGGCATTTATAATTATAATATATATAGACTCCTTCACTTTACTCCTGACAGTCCTATTACTGATGATTTCCAAATGTATTGTAAAGATGTATGATATAAAATTATAAATCCTTATGAAGATATTTTAGCCAATGCTGCAATAGATCTCACATAGATTTGCAGAACACCGAATTAAGTAATTAACAATTACTTAGAAGGTGGAAAAGTCTCCAGTTTCATTTTGTTGTTTATATAAAACATGATCCCCCCCAGAATGACCTATCTGATCTGATATTCATAAATAATATGTAGCTACTTTAAAAAAGGTGTGTGTGTTTGTGGAGTTGAGCTAATGCATATTTATTTATAGTTAAATAAGTTCAGGAATTCTTCATTATAAAATAATATTCATAATCTTATTTGTAATAGAATCCTGCCATTATTTGAAAGACTTTTCTATAGAAAATATGATTTAGTTCTACACAATAATCCAAGCCCAACAATACACACATGCAAGATCCGTTACAATTTTCACCTACTTGCCTCATTAGGCTCAATGCTCAAAAGAGATCAATGACTCCGAGGTGAATTGACAAAATGTGTATATTATCTTTTGCTTGTGCCCTGCCTTAAACAGAGAAAAAGATTTAGTTTATATTTATTTTCTGAAGCATTTCTACTTTCATTTCTCTAAGTATTACCACATTCAGCTGCTTTCACACTCTTTCTGTTTCACTAGCAATCTGTTAGTGATCTTTTCCTTTCATCTCTCCACATATATATCCTAATGAAATCATTATGGCTGAACTGTTGGTTTTCATCCTCCTCTATTCCTACACTACACAGTGGTAATGATCTCATTTTATTTTGATACACTGACATTACAGCTGTCCTTTTCATCCCCCCAAATTTATTTTATGTTTATTTAAATAAATATATTTAATTATTCAAATCACACAGCTGTATAATCTCACTTGATGCGAAAACATTTGATTATCAGATATGGGATACTGACATGGCTGCTAACATTTGTTTTGTTGTGTAAATTACAAGTTGTTAAACAATAATACCCTGAACTGCTGTATGACAAAAAAAGAAAAAGAAAAAAAGGTTTGATGATGGTTTGAAAAGTTTTGCTATTAAAGGGGGAAGATGTGTCTCATTTTGTATCTTCCTGCATTATAATCCATTGTCAGCTCCCATTATCTTACATTTTTTACTCAGAGGACGATAATTCTTCCACTATGAATTTATTTTACCTTTAGTCTCAGGACAAAATTGAAATATGGAAGTCTTATCAAAGCAAGGACTGCAAGAACGGGGCAAATATTTCTTAGGAGGCCACTGTATGAATAGTGGAGCTTTGCTAATTTCTATCTATTTGTGGGGAACAAATTGTGCAGTTTCTGGAGCTTGGAAACAAGTGGAAAGTTTAATCACCTTTTTGGCATTGTGCTCTGCCTGAAAAATTCTCCTTACCCACAGAAGTACTAATTTTGACTTTGTTCATAATGCTGGCCAGCTTTTTATTATGAACAACATATAACCAAGACCTAGGAAAAGATTTTCTTATTTCTTTTGGTCTGCTCATTTTCCATGTTCCATAAGGCACTGTTGAAGAGTTCCTTAAAAATTCATGATTCCCCTGAAGGTAGATGCATAGGGAAGAGGGATTTTCTGCCTCCTCCCTCTTTCCCTTCTGTACTTCCCCACCTCGGATGTCGGGAAGTGCCTGCTGTGTAATGGGAAAATTGTGTGCATTGATGAGAACCGTTCAGCTGTCATTAGCTGGAAACCATTGCTAACTGATGTGAAATAGCATAGCTCATAGTTTTGATCTGAACTGTCTCAGCTGAGTCAAATGAAAACTCAACCAAACCATGTAGGTCACCAAATAACAGCAATAAACAAGAGAAAAAGAATCAACACTTTTGCTTATTATGTATCTTCCTTTTCTTAGCTGTTAAAAACCCCTGCCTCTGCTAGCTGCTTCTGTGGCTCAGGGAAAGTTAAGGTAGCTTCCTGTATTTCTTTCTCCTCCACACCAAAAGAGAACCCGGGGAGTCAGTTCTACCAAGGAAAGGACAACATCTGCTCACAACCTGTCTTGTCAATGTCTGAAATGATGGAGCTACAATAGAGTCTGTTAAGCAACCCCCTGCTAATCTCCAGCCTCAGTGTCTTCCCTCAACATTAAGCATGATTCAAATACTTTACTATAAAAATCCCAAGGGGACGTTCATGGGACACTTTCACTTCATAAATGTACACAAATTTTTCCCTTGACATCGTCTCTCATGAGAGTCAGAACTTGATGTCTTGAGGATCAAAAGCACCCAAAGCTCACAGTTTGAACATCATTGATGCAGGTCCCTCTTATTCTCACTTTTTAGCTATCTTGAGTTAACAACACAGGCACACTATACTTCTCTTAGCTCAATTTCCAGTATTACATTTGCACAATGGTACTACTACCCCAAAAATGTTCCCTTGGAAAGTGACATACTAAAAAAGACATTTGAGGCAATTTTTCTAAAACACTTTGCAATAAACTATATTTTTGGGATTTCCTTTAGAGCAACATTTGTAGTTTATGCTTGAAGAAACTAAATCTCAAGACACTGGTCATGAAAGAATAAGCTTTAGTTGAACTTGGTAAGTCATTAAGATCAGATACATAATGTGAAGTTTGGGTTTATATCTCTGAGTATTCTAATTTACCACATTACGGTTTATCTTCCGCATTTGGATATAACTTAAAAAGCAAGTATAAAACCCCGAATATGGATTTTCATCTTTTATTTAGATGCAAACACAACTCCTGTGAAAATGCTATTAAGGAATAATGGATATGCACAGGATCTTCATAGGCCCCACACTAGAGACTCACATCCTGCGCGTAAGTAAGAAGGGGAATGACAACTGCAAAACAGATATTAAAAATAAAATAAGCGCAAAAATTTCCATTTACTTCCTCAAAATAAGGAAGCTGCTTCAGAGTTCAGGAGGTTTCATGGATTACAAAGCCATAAAGCCAAGGTACAGGTGAGAATAAAGAAGTATATGAGCAGGGGCAGGTGCATAGGGCAGCTACTCTCATTTCAGACTCAGCTTTCTCAAGATGTTGAGTACTACTATATATAGGAAAGATAATTAAATCAGTGTTTACAGTTCAAGGGTCTTGCTTTCTGACATTCATACTTTGTGTGAGAAATATCCATTTTTCAGAGATCAGGAAAAGGTTCACATAAGAATGATATGTCTGCTTTATTCTGAAAGTGAGAAAAGGTTCCATCAGTACTGGAGTCTATGCAAGACTTCTACAAAGGAATAAAACTTGTTCACTGACTAGTACATTGTTCTCATTGAAATTACTGCCTGAATAGATTACTACTCCATGCAAGTGGAACAGATCTGGGACTATGTTATTTTACTATCAATCAGTGAAAGAACTCAGAAGCTTTGTAGCTTTGAAGCGCCATCATATTTTAATAAGAGAAATCTGGTGAAAGGATTAGAAGACAATGAGTAAAAAAGAAATACGGTGTGCATTGGAAGGCAAATATGTTTTGGGGTTTGATCTTTATAAAGTATTTTATGCATATGTAAAAAAAAAAAAAAACAACCAAAGCATTATTTTTCTCATTTATGCAAACAGTAGGATGGTACATCCAGTAAATAAACTGATCTCTGTTTTGAGGTCAAAGATTTAAACATAGTGGACATATGAATTATCTATACATATTATATATATTATTTATATACATAGGCTAAGATAGATATAGAGATGATTGTGGTAGGGCAACAGATATTTTTATTTTATTTCTGATTTAGCTATTGTTCTGTGCCATCATCTAAGCAGAAGGTATTATATCATCTAAACTCTGGGAATGACGTGATAAGAGCAATGTTGATCAGGAGACAATACTTTGCTGTGTTTTCAGTAAAGGGTGTGAATCTCTCACTGATGTAGTTTATACAGAGTCCCTTTCAGATATATTCCTCCTAGATAAATACTTTCTCTCAATCTTTCTTGTTTTTATGATTTCCCATTCAATCTTTACTTTGTCATTTTACTCATATCTATGGAACTTTTGGAGTAGAAGCCTTTACCACAGCTGAAATTTATCAAATACATGAGAAGAGGTTACTGTTTGAAAAAAATGCCTACTTAAATGAGTGGATGGCAAGTCACTTTAAAAGTGACCTAAAATAAATCGTTCCCTTCATATCTTTTCTACCATTTTTATTTCTGTACATATTATTTTTTATTCACTCCTGTGTTTTCTGCTTATTAATAATATACTTGATTTCAGGAATTTATGTTCAATTACAATGAATTCATACAATTAAACTCCTCTTACTTCCAAAATCACACACCCCCCCACTCCATTTCTGCAAGCCCTGAAAGTAAATGTTTAAAAAAAAGGTGAGCTGAGTCCCTTTGGTAAAGACCAGCTGGATGGAACTCTTGCACATTCAGAGGGATGATGGAATTAAGAATCGAGAAACATTATCTACAGTTGCACAAACATCTTAATTTTTGAAAGCTGCAAAAACTTTTAGAAATCTCTCGTGAAGCTGGTTTAACTGTGCTTTATTTTGATTCTCAAAGCTAATGAATATTACTTTCCCCACCCTCTTTATCAGAAACTCTTTTCTCCCATGCTCATCAATTTATTCTCTCCCAATTCAGACATAAGGTTTGCATTAAGTTCACTTTTATTTTCTGGATGAGACTTTTAATCTGGCAGATATTTGAACTTCTGTTACCAAAACCCCTCATAGTTCTTTAGGCCAACACATTTTAAATTACTTGCAATGAATAGTATAAAGTGATGAACACAGTGCTCTTTGCTCAATGGATTTCTTGATATTTTTGGTACAGTATAGGACTCCTAAATATAGTGATTATGGTACCTTGACCTTGGTCTTAGTTTGCAATCTTTAGGTCTCATCTGTCTTACACTGGTATGTTACTGTGGTAGTGTAATTGTTTTCAGTAGAGGTACTTCCAAAGATATTCTTGATGTGTTTTGGGAAAACCATGTTTCCATTCGTGAACGCTACACTAGGCAATTCCTGATGAATTCTAGTGAACTTCAGCTGTTAATGACCTGAGATTAAGTGTCTCTGAGAATATTCAATATGGAATAACTATTGGGTTTTTTTACATATCAATTATATATTAATTATAAAGTACTCTTTTTTTCTCTTTCCCCTTACTCCTTTCCCATTTCCCTTTCCCTTGGAATTATATCAATTCATTTAGCTTGAATTAGTCTCGCACACTCAAGAAACAGGTTTTATTTTCTTTGTATTTAAATTTGCATTTCCTCTTTCGCTGCGAATTCCAGACAATTCTTCAGACACCAAAGAAAGGCAAGCTGATTTTCATTCCTTTTATTGTCCTAGTGTATTTTAAAACTATAACAACATTCATATTTTCCTAATCCATGGAAATGATTTGGGCCACACAAAAATTGAATCAGTCCAACTAAATCAGTATCAATCTCATCTATTTAAATTGGTGCAACTCAGTCGTAAGATACCCCTCAATTATTTTAAGAGTTCCTTATATAAGTTTAGATTACATTTCTAAAACTATGTGTGCTGGTTTTGGCTGGGATAAAGTTAATTTTCTTCATAGTAGCTAGTATGCAGCAATGTTTTGGATTTGTGCTGGAAACAGTGTTGATAACACAGGGATGTTTTTGTTACTGCTGAGCAGTGCTTACACAGAGCCAAGGCCTTTTCTGCTTCTCACCCCACCCCACCAGTGGGATGGCTGGGGGTGCACAAGGAGTTGGGAGGGGACACAGTTGTGACAGCTGACCCCAACTGACCAAAGGGATGGTCCATACCATATGACATCATTCTCAGCATATAAAGCTGGGGGAAGAAGAAGGAAGAGGGGAACGTTTGGAGTCATGGCGTTTGTCTTCCCAAGTAACCATCACGCGTGATGGATCCCTGCTTTCCTGGAGATGGCTGAACACCTGCCTGCCCATGGGAAGTGGTGAATGAATTCCTTGTCTTGCTTTGCTTGCGTGCATGGCTTTTGCTTTACTCATTAAACCCATGAGTTTTCTCACTTTTCTGATTCTCTCCCCCATCCCACTTCGGGGAGTGAGTGAGTGGCTGCGTGGTGCTTAGCTGCCGACTGGTGCTAAACCATGGCACTATGTATTAAATGAATTGTAGATTTTTATTACCAGTTTCATGACTTTATTCTTACTTCTTCTGATACTATAGCCTTTGCTTTCAGTGAATACTTGCTCATCAATATATAGTTTTGTTCAAATATAGTCTGTTTTGACACACTGGTCTCTTCTTGTATTGACTCTTTAACACCTGAAATATATTTGTAGAAGGTGAATACATAAGTAACATTACTGAAAAAAAAACATACAAAGAAAAATGGTTCATCTGATGTATAATGCCCTTTTCCATTCCAATTACTGCCTTCTGCTTCAGTCAACTGATAGTTTTCCTACACAACTGTATTATACTATTCTTGACCCTCCCATATCTATTTTATATAAAAGAAAACATATGCCTATGGCTGCATGGTATAGTTTTTAAATAGACTTCATAGATTTGAATTTCTTCTCCTTCCATGTGAGGGCACTCCTGATAAGCTTCTTCATGTTTTTTAACCTTTTCCTAAAGTGTACTGTTTAAATTTAGGTAAAGTCCCTTTCCAGAAGATGTTGAACGAGGACGTATTGAGCTGTTCTCTTAAATAGTGTTCAAAGACAACAGCTATATGTTACTTAGTATTAAATCAAGAATAGCTTTTTTTTTTTTTTTTGTAAAAGTAATCATAGGGAATCAAATATTTGTTAGCTCAGAAATTTGATTTTTTAACTCTTGTTCCACTTGGATATTTGACCACTACTAAGCAGATAGATGAAGCAATCCAGCTCTTGTTTTCTATAGACAGTTCCATAATAGACTTCAGAGAAAAGTAGTCCTGGCTGAGAAATTGATTTCTTTTTCCAATTAATACCACTCTCATTGGCAGAATTTTGGTGAGATATTAAAGGACAAGTGAAAGGGTAAGATCTGGAATTGATTTTCATTCTGGGTCATGCTGATAGAAATTACAAAAATTGCTACTTGGTAATAGTGTAAAATGATTTCCTACACTTTCATCAGTTATTTCATAAGGAATGGCACTCTTGTTAGAACTGTCAGCTGAACTATGGTTCAAGGTATGGGAAAGTAGAGGGAGGAACAGGAGCAGTCTGATGTTTTATTTTGCTTTATTTTTCCCTTTTCTTGAGAAAAGGGGGTTAAATGCAGCCCTGAGGAGAAGGACCTGGGGGTATTGATTGATGAGAAGCTCAACATGAGCCAGCAGTGTGCGCTTGCAGCCCAGAAAGCCAACCGTGTCCTGGGCTGCATCAAAAGAGGCATGACCAGCAGGTCGAGGGAGGTGATCCTGCCCCTCTACTCCACTCTCGTGATACCCCACCTGGAGTACTGCGTCCAGCTCTGGGGGCCCCAGTACAAGAGAGACACCGAGCTGTTGGAGTGAGTCCAGAAGAGGGCCACGAAGCTGATCAGAGGGCTGGAGCACCTCTCCTGTGAGGACAGGCTGAGAGAGTTGGGATTGTTCAGCCTGGAGAAGAGAAGGCTCCAGGGAGATCTAATTGTGGCCTTCCAGTACCTGAAGGGGCCTACAGGAAAGACGGTGAGGGACTGTTTATGAGGGAGTGTAGTGACAGGACAAGGGGGAATGGGTTTAAGCTGAAGAAGGGTAGATTTAGATTGGATGTTAGGAAGAAATTCTTCCCTGTGAGGGTGGTGAGGCACTGGCACAGGTTGCCCAGAGAGGTTGTGGATGCCCCCTCCCTGGAAGTGTTCAAGGCCAGGTTGGATGGGGCTTTGGGCAATGTGGTCTAGTGGAGGGTGTCCCTGCCTGCAGCAGGGGGGTTGGAACTAGGTGATCTTTGAGGTCCCTTCCAACCCAAACCATTCTATGATTCTATGATTCTATGATCTGAAGGTGAGAAAGAAAAAAGTCTTTGCAAACTAGACTCTCATAAGTCCAATAAGTGTAATGGGATCAGAATCTCATTAAATATTCTCTACTTCCCTCTGGAAGTATAAACTAGATTTGGGTCTTTTTTTTTTTTTTTTTTTTTTCTTTCCTATTATGGTGACCTGAGCCTGAGCTACTATTACCATTTCCTGTCTGTGATAAATTTCCAGGGCAAAAGATGAAGATTATACACATGATCTTTCTCGTTGAAGTTATTATGAAGATCAAAGGTAATGGGAAAGATGCAATGGGAAACTTTGTGTGTTTGTGGCAGAACCTGCAGCTTGCTGTATTCCTGGTGCATTTCTAGCCTTGCACCCTTTTCATAGCAAACATGAAAATGAACAAAATCACTACTTGTGTTTTTAACTGCTGTTTCAAATAACTAACTCTAGACAAAAACACTTGAGAAAATAAGCCTGTGACTCTTGATCTGATGTTATATTTCTCTTTCCAATGTGACAATCACTAGATTTTACATTAGACCCCAGTTCTTGGATCTTCTATGATTTTGGCTCGGTTTTGATTCATAAATTTAATTTCCATCCCTAACATACTCTATAATTCTAGTCAAACTGTGTTACCCACCTAAGCTATATGAAATCTACAGGCCCTCTATATAATTTCTGAAACTACTCAGATACCTTCAGAGCTTTAGTAATCAGTCATTACTATGTAAGCTATGGTCTCCAGAGATGGGGTAAATGTCTTCTCAGTGCATTCCTTCCCCTCTTTAGTTTCTCTGTCTCCCCAGGAAACACTGATTATAGTTTTGGACCCACCACTTCTCTCCTCTTATCTCTGAATTCCCTTAAGTTAGAAGAAGTTTTCTACATAAAATTGCACTCACACGAGACTGGTGAAGTCTCTAACTGTTTCAAGCTCTGATCAGGCAATTCTCTTGGCTATAAGTTCACACCCCCCCTACACTGTAGGAAGAAGGTATAGCATTACATTAATTAATTTTACTTGAATTAGGAAAAATCTAATTAAATGAGCAATTGATTACTTGATTACTTTGTATTGTTAAAACTCCTAAGTTCTTCTTAAGGTCTTCAACTTTTTCTGAGTACATTGCTGAGATGATAGGTCTCCTGATGTTTGGTTTAAGATGTAGGTTAAAAGACAACAACAAGAAAATAATGCTGGTGAAAGCCAAATGAAGTTTATAAAAAAACCCCAGCTTCTAATATAATATATGAATAAACAACTCCTCAGGGAATAACAAAACATAACAAAAGCCTTCTTTCATATAAACCTACATAATTTCTGTATAGAAGACTTTTTGGTAAACAGTTTGGGAAGAGGGTCATAGAACAGCTAGCCTTTTAACTAATACTGTCTAATGTCATTGTTACAAAGCATCTTTCATCTTATAATTACTTTAAAGTAGGACAGATTAATTTGATTTAAATTCACTGATTTAAATGAACAATTTTAATCATTATTTAAATCAGCAAGCTGAAAAACTTTATTTTAAAATGACTTAACTTTTTTTCTTTTTACTGTTTAGCATTTTTTCTAAAGAAAGACTGAGTCATTGTTTTCCATAATTTTGTATTTTTTAATTGCCTTTTAGGATAAATGATACCTCCATGCATTTAAAATAACTAAATTATTAACCGAAGATACTATTATCTTTAGTTACTGTGCTGAAGTGACTGTTTCTGGTCATTGCATCCTTGAAGAACTTAAAACTAATAAAGCTTGATTTCTCACATATATATTTTTTAATACAGTGGAAAAGCCTTCTTGCTTTTTCAATCCAAATTTTTGTTTGTTTGTTTGTTATTTAAGTTTAAATAAACTAGTTGCTGATTATAACTATGTCAAAAACTGAAACAAAATATTTTACTTTCATACACACATGCTAGTTATCAAAAACTGGTTTAGCACATAGTACAGTTAGACTACATTATTGATAGTTAAGTCATAATTAGATTCATACTGGCCATTCTTCATTATATAAATATTTGGAAATTATTTTTTGTATGTTCATCTAGGCAGATATGATTATTATGAAATAGCTGTCCAGACCTCGGTTTGCATGGAACTCCAGCACCTGGAAGTCTCTCTACCACCTGAAGGCAGTGGTGGATGTTATAGATGCTATGTCTTGCTGGAAAAACTCTTCAAACAAGCAGCTGTGGTACAAGAGGAGCTCCACAGGTAGCACAGTATCTGGGAATGTGAGTGGGACATTGATACAAGGTACTGTACACTGTCCCAGGCTGAGTGACAGCCCTGCCTTAAGGCTGTACAAGGGGAAACTAACCCTGAGTTCAACCTCAAGCTGGCTGAAACAAGCAACCCATGAGATGAAAGAGACTAGATCCTTGTCTCTGCTTGGGGCAGAAGGAAGAACCGTCCCTCTTCCTTCCCCTAAAATGCCCCTGCATAACAGATATGATGCTCCTGGAGTGGAGAATGAAGAGCACATGAGTAACAGGCAGGATCCCTTGGAAGCTAATCATGCAAAGTTGATCTAACTGCCCAACCACATTAGAACCAGTGCCACCAGGAAAACATGTAAAGTATTAGTAATTGGATATTCCTTACTGAGAAGTACTGAAGCACCCATTTGCCATCTAGACAATTTCTCTAGAGAAATTTGCTGCCCACCTGGAGCTTGATTCACTAGAGGGAAGAAATACCGTTCAGAGGGACCTTGACAGACTTGAGGAGTGGGCCCATGTGAACCTCATGAAGATCAACAAGCCCAAGTCCTGCACCTGAGTCAGGATAATCCCTAGTATCAATACAGACTGGGAGATGAATGGATTGAGAGCAGACTTGTGGAGAAGGACTTGGGGATACTGGTAGATGAAAAATTGGATGCAAGCGCTGGCAACATGCGCTTGTAACACAGAAAGCCAATTGTATCCTGGGCTGCATGAAGAGAAACATGGCCAGCAGATCAAAGGAAGTGATTCTCCCCCTCTCCTCCGTTCTCCTGAGACCCCCACTTGGAGTACTACACCCAGCTCTGGGTCCCCCAGCACAAGGAAGACATGGATCTGTTAGAGTAGGTCCAGAGGAGGGCCACAAAAATGATCAGAGGGATGGAACACCTCTCCTATGAAGAAAGGTTGAGACAGTTGGGGTTGTTTAGTCTGGAGAAGAGGAGGCTTCAGGGAGACCTTACTGTGGCCTTTCAGTACTTAGAGGGGGCTTGTGAGAAAGGTGGAGAGAGACCTTTTACCAGGGGCTGTAGTATGTCGTAGTTTAGCCCCAGCTGGCAGCTAAGCACCATGCAGTTGCTAGCTCACTCCTCTCCCCCTGGTGGGGTGAGGAGGAGAATCAGAAGAAAAAGGTGAAACTTATGGATTGGGATAAGGACAGTTTATTAGGACAGCAAAGGAAGAGGAAAATAACAAAAACAATACTTATAAAAGAATATACAAAAAGGGTGATACACAATGCAATTTGCTCACTGCTCCAAAGCGCAATGCCCAGCCTGTCCCTGAGCAACAACCCCTGCTCCCTGGCCAGCCCTCTTTATATACTGAGCAGGACATCATAGGTTATGGAATACCCCTTTGGCCAGTTTGGACAGCTGTCCTGTCTGTGTCCCCTCCCAGCTTCTTGTGAAAATTAACTATATCCTAGCTGAAAACTAGGACATTATCCACTCCTTATTCTATATCATCTACGTCATGCCCAGATCCTACACTTCCCAATTAATCACCACCATTCTTCCTGTCTTTGATTTTCGTATACATATATATATATTTATAGATATACACACAATACACACACTTCGATATCATTCCCTTAGTCTATGGACCACCCCTCTAAAATGTCCGTTGAGTTCATTTAATCCATGACTTTGGGCTCTATCTGTCATAACAATCTTTCAGGGCAGGAGAGATGGTTTGTGCTGCTGGATTGTTGCACACTGCATCTGGAGCTTGCGATTGGTACATCTGCTATGGCCCATGCCCATGGTCTGCAGGTTGAAGATGTTGATTTTGAGGAAGTTGCTGGGCACCAGATGCTGAAGCCAGTTCTAGTTTCATCATCACTGCCCTTTACTCGGTTTCATCAAAATCCATCCTTCATTAATTTGGGTGATTCTTACTGTAATGCCATTGATATGGCATGTAGCAATTGTAATAGTGATGACACAATGGCAGGGTTATTTAGCAGTTAACATCATACAATTAATTTATTGGCTGTTCTTACCCAAAATCAAATCCCCTTGAGGTACACATCAGACTTTCCCATCCTTCCATATCACCCAGGATGTGCACCCATGTCCTAGAGCAAAAGCAATCCCATGGATATGTTTGCCTTTGCCTTAAGCAAGGCTAATCCAGACTGTGTCCTCTAACATATGCTTCATGTGCACTATGGGGACTTTATCTCCTTCTACAGTACATGGAAGTTTTCATCGGGCGGGGCCAGCTTGATTAGCAGACCCACTCGTGTTGACTAACCAGTAGGTTTTAGCAGTTCATTGTAGCGTTCAATTTTCCCGGAGGCTGGTGCATGACAAGGGATGTGATACACCCACTCAATGTCATGCTCTTTGGCCTAAGTGTCTATGAGGTGGCTTCAGAAATGAGTCTTGTTGCCTGACTCAATTCTTTCTGGGGTGCCATGTTGCCACAGGACTTGCTTTTCAAGGCCCAGGATAGTGTTCTGGGTGGTGGCATGGAGCATAGGATATGTTTCCAGCCATCTGGTAGTTGCTTCCACCACTGTAAGCACATACCGTTTGCCTTGGCAGGTTTGTGGGAGTGTGATATAATCAATCTGCCAAGCTTCCCCATACTTATATTTCAGCTATCATTCTCCATACCAGAGAGGCTTTAACTGCTTGGCTTGCTTGATCACAGCGCATGTTTCAGATTCATGGATAACCTATGCAATAGTGTCCATGGTCAAGTCCACCCCTCGATCATAAGCTCATCTATATTTTGCATCTCTTCCTTGATGGCTGGAGGTGTCATGGGCCCAATGAGCTATAAATAATTCACCCTTATGTTGCCAATCCAAATCCACCTAAGCCACTTCCATCGTAGCAGCCTGGTCCATCTGCTGGTTGTTTTGATGTTCCTCAGTGGCTCGACTCTTGGGTTGTGGGCATCTATGTGACATACTTCTATAACCAGTTTCTGTACCTGGGTAGCAATATCTTGCCACAATGGGGCAGCCCAGATGGGTTTGCCTCTGCGCTGCCAGTTGCTCTGCTTCCATTGCTGTAACCACCCCCACAGGGCATTTGTTACCATCCATGAGTCAGTATAGAGGTAGAGCATCGGCCACTTTTCTCTTTCAGGAGTGTCTAAAGCTAGCTGGATGGCTTTCACCTCTGCAAACTGTCTCAATTCACCTTGTCCTTCAGCAGCTTCTGCAACTCATCATGTAGGACTCCATACAGTGGCCTTCCACCTCCCTATGCTTTCCCACAATGAGACAGGACTCATCAGTGAACAGGGCATATTGCTTCTCATTTTCTGGCAGTTTATTATATGATGGAGCCTTTTCAGCACATGTCACCTTCTCCTCTGGCAACATTCCAAAATCTTTGCCTTCTGGCCAGTCTGTGATCACTTCCAGAATCCCTGGGTGACTGGAGTTTCCTATTCGAGCCTGCTGTGTGATCAGTGTGACCCACTTACTCCACGTAGCATCGGTTGCATGGTGTGTAGGGGGGACCCTCTCTTTGAACATCCAGCCCAGCACTGGCAGTCGGGGTGCCAGGAGGAGCTGTGCTTCAGCACCAATCACTTCTGAAGCAGATTGAACCCCTTCATATGCTGACAACACCTCCTTTTCAGTCGGAGTGTAGCGGGCCTCGGATCCTCTGTATCCCCAACTCCAAAACCACAGGGGTCAATCTCAAGTCTCCCCTGGTGCTTTCTGCCAGAGACTCCAGGTAGGGCCATTCTCCCCGGCTGCGGTGCAAAGCACATTCTTTACATCTGGTCTTGCCCGGACTGGCCCAAGGGCCACCGCTTGAACTATTTCTTGCTTAATTTGTTCAAAGGCTTGTTGTTGCTCAGGGCTCCACTTGAAATTGTTCTTCTTCTGGGTTACGTGATAGAGGGGGCTTATAATGAGACTGTAATTTAGAATTTGCATTCACCACAAACTCACAATGTGTAAGAAAGTCTGTGTTTCCTTTTTGTTAGTTGGTGTAGACATAGCTCCTGTTTTGTTGATAATATCCATTGCGATCTGATGGCATCCATCTTGCCATTTTATTCCTAAAAACTGGATCTCCTGTGTAGGTCCCTTGACCTTACTTTGTTTTATGGTGAAACTGGCTTTAAGAAGGATTTGGACTATTTTCTTCCCTTTCTCAGAAAATTCTCCTGCTGTGATGCCCCATATGATGATGTCATCAATGTATTGCACATATTCTAGAGCTTCACCCTGTTCCAGTGCAGTCTGGATCAGTCCATGGCAAATGGTGGGGCTGTGTTTCCACCCCTGGGGCAGTCGATTCCAGGTGTACTGGATGCCCCTCTAAGTGAAAGCAAACTGTGGCCTGCACTCTGCTGCCAAAGGGATTTTAGAAAAACACAAGTGATATCAATTGTGGAATACGACTTGGCTGCCTTTGACTCCAGTTATCCCTTTCCTCCACCTGGCTGGTGGCAGGACCCCTCTCATCCCGGTCATTGTATTCATTGCTCACTTCTTGAAAAAAATGGCTTAGAAGTCCCTTCAAGAGGATCATAAGTAGTATCGGGCCTTCCCCTCAGTATGGGGAGCTGCCTGCTGGAAACTGGAGCAGCATTTTTCCTGGAAGAAACCCCTTTTGTGATTATTTTGCCTTGCAGCTCATGTACTTGTGCCTTTAGGGTCAAGGTGGGTTTTCCATCCCATTTCCCGATGTCCTTTCTGTGGTCACACAGGTAAAACCACAGGGTGCCCTGTGGTGTGTACCTTCTATATCCTCTCTCCTGAGCAGCGGAACTCTTACTTCTAATAGCTGAGATACTGGTCCGTACATGTGGGGAGTAGGACATATTCTCTTCAAGTTGCTGGACCTTCCAGGGCAAGATGAGGGAGGAAGAGACACTTTCTTCATATTGCTGGAGTTGGCCAGCCACTGCATCCACTGTTGGTTCCTCTTTGTCTTTCCAGTCCATTGTTGCCAATGAGTTGGCATACAATGATGGTGCATTCCATACAAATTTCTGCCACGTGGGTCATGTACGTTGAACTTCATCAGGATTTATGGGCAACTGTGCATCGTTCGGGTCATAATAAACCATCTCCCACATGACTAATTCCCTCAGGTACTTGATACCTCTCTCCATGGTGGTCCACTTGCCTGGATGACATAAAACATCTTCACTGAAGATGCTTCATGCCTGACAGAAGTTGCCTCCAGAGGCTGGACAGGGATCCCAGCTACTTGGCTTCCCTACCCTTTAATTCCAAGCTACTGGCCCTGTTATCTCAGCAGCCAGCTAACAACGTGCTTGCCTGGAGGGCAGCTGAAATATTTTTGCATGTTTCACAGCTCACTCAGGGACAGGGATTGGGTGATTATCTCTGATTCTGCCTCTTCCTCCTGTACATTGTCATCCCTCACTAAGCAAACTGATATTTTGTGTATTTCTTCTTGTACATAGGGGCAACCGATACCGTCATGGGTTGGTTTTTTGGTTCAGCTGCAGTGCCCGTCACTGGGGTTTGAGTAGCCACAGTGCCTGTCACCAGGGTTTGAATAGTCACAGTGTCTGTCACTGGGGTTGGGGTGTCACAGTGCCTGCCACTCTGTTTTCCCTTTCTCCCCCCTGAGGACGCTGCCTAATATCGAGCAGTGTTTGGTAGATACTGGCCAGGGCCCAGCACAGTGTGGTAAGTTGTGCCTCTTCGGAATAGCCACAGCATTTTTCTTTCAAATATTTTACCACTTTATCAGGGTCCTGTAGTTGTTTGGGAGTGAAGTTCCAAACCATTGGAGGTGAGAAGCTCTCTAGATACCTGCCCATATTCTCCCACATGCCATGCCACCCATGACTATCCAGCCTGGGGGCAGATCTCTGGGTGGTATTCTTAAAACAACTTTTTGTAACCCTAAACAAGACCTGGAACATATTTGGGAAACATACAATAAGAGCATACTGGCTTGAACATGCCAAGGATATTCAAAATTCTCAAAAGATGTTGTAACGAGCCTGAAGGAAAAAGGGGAGGTGAAGGAGTGGGAGAAAGTACCACCATCCCCCCGCCATCTTCCCCATAGATTGGGTGTGATTGATTATCAATAAATTCTGAGAGATGTCGTCCAAGGTATGGGCATGACAGCAATGCCGCATGCAAATACCAGCTTAACCTCGTGACCTGGAACAGGTCACCCTGAGAAGCTATGGATGCCTCATTATTGGAAATGTTCAAGGTCAGGTTGGGTGGGGCTTTGAGCAACTTGATCTAGTGAAGATATTCCTAACCATGGCAGGGGGGTTGGACTAGATGACCTGTAGAGGTTGCTTCCAACCCAAACCATTTTATGATTCTATGGTTATTATGTCTGTAAAAGTAAATTCTTTTTTAGTCCAATAGCTATATTGGATCTTCAGAAATGAATTACTAGAATAAATTTTGATCATCTCATGACCAAATATCAAGCAGTTAAAAATACAAATTAGCAATTTCAAAATAAACTGCATTTTTCCAACTGAGATTATTCTTGTTACAAAATATATTTTTCATAGCACTGAAAATTCCTCATATGTATATATATATTCATGCACACACAGAGAGATAAAAACTTATACAAATGAAGTATTAGGAAGAAAAAAAAAGCTTATATTAAATAGTTTTCCCCTTTCTTCTAAATATGAAAGTATTTCATGAGGTCAGCAAATACAAATAAATCAGATAGATACACTGCGGTTAGCTCCTAGCTAATACGCAATAGATTAATTTCTTAAATTTGTAAATAGGTTTTAAACCCTCTAAAAAGATTCTCATCTGTATTTTTGATGTCACTAGAGCTCAACAGATGATAAAATGACCTCATATTTGTTCTACTTTGTTTTTATCATGTTTGAGGTACAAAGATTAGTTCACCTAGCTTAGAAGCATGACTAAGTCACTTTCCCTGCAAAACTGAAGTCTTTTGACTTAACCCACGCATACATGCAAACACACACACAGAGTCCAAGTCAATGGAGAGAAATAGTGTTTCTGAGTTGACACTAGTATTCTGGAGATGATCCAACCCCTGTATTCAGTGTGTGCTATTCTATTGGTATACAGAGCCAAGAGAAAAGGTGTTGGTTCCCTCTGCTCACTTAGCAACCCACTAATTGTCCCTAATCTGCTGCTGGGTGGTTAATACTTTTGATGAAACCAAATAACTATGACAGGCTCGATGGGACCGCCTGCCTAGGAAATGGAAGGCATGAATTCCAGGCTGTGTCCCTATTTCATGCATCCAAAAGCATATCTAATAGACCATGGAATGTATTTGTGGAGAACTTTCTATTGCCTGCCTGTTAAAAATGGCCCACAATGCAGTCAGATATAAGGTGAATAGATAAGTGCCTGACGGTTCATTTTTTTTTTTTTAACTTAAAACTATATATCCATGGGGTTTGGTTTCTGCTGCTAAGATATGTTTAAATTATTATTGTGGTTGCCATTCTTATCCCTATTAAGAAAATCGATAGGCCAATGTAAAAAGCATTCCAGGGACAGAGATATGGGTTTTCCAGTTTGACTCCTCAGTGCTTCATGTTTCTGTCTTAGGCAGCCCGAAATACACTAACAACCCATAAAGTCCAAACAGGGCAAGGTCAGCTGCTGAGCAGTGGGGAAACCTATAGACTTTGAGAAATTACTTCTGTGACTGAGTAATGAGCCTTGGATTCTGCAACCTGGCACCTGCCATGAGTACTAAATTAATTGAAAAGGAAAACCCTTAGAGTCGTTACAGAGGCATAAAAGCTGGTGTTACAGAGTGGTGAATCAAGCACTAGCCTTTATGAATAGATACTGCGGTGTTTTACAATAATGATCAAAAGCACTATAGCTTGTAATACTATTACTGGACTCTTTATGGATACGAAGCATTACTCTACTAAGATTTTTTATAGTTCTGAATCTACCAGGCTTTGTTGTAAGTGGTCCTCAGTAAAAGACTTTAAGTTAATACCAGTATTTTATGCTGTACTACCTTTACTGTGAGGCAAATGCCTCCATTCATTTCTCTTTATTATATTTCAGTTGATGGAACTATAAGGCCAGATTCAAGAAAAAGGATTTGAGTGGGCTTAAGGTTTTATACTGGAAATTGTGATCTAGAAAATCGCCTCTGAGATTTTATTTAAAGTATATGTTGTCAAAATTTTCTAGGTGTCATTTCAACGAGTTCTCTGGGAGCCTAGAATTCTTCTTCAAGGCATGTGTATAAGGAACCTGACTTTGGTACCTAATGGGTAAACTTAACTATGAGAACGGAGGCCTATGATCTATTTTATGCCTATTTTCATCCATTTACTCTTAGCATAAAATGCATTTTGGGGTTTTAGCAGCCACTCAGAAGTCTATCAACTACAATTTACAAATTGCTGTATCTAGCTCTATATTACTAAGCTCTTTATTGGATCCGACTTTTATTAAATTCATAACTTTACCAATTATTGTGATCATATTAATCATTGAACTGGTTATTTACTGTTTGATAAAGTACACACCATTCAGATATTCCTTCTTCAAAATTTATGTGGTTCTAAAGTATTTCTTCCTGCAGAGAACTATGTTAAATATAACTACTAATAAAGGAAGTTCTGAGGTAGTTATGGCATATAACCTTAGGATTATGACTATAGGAATATATGGTTATATGGTTTTAGTATTACGTTTATACATTAGGCTCCAAGCGGCAGTGGGGAAGAATAGGTTTTCTGCATTTTGTTGATATGTAACTAGCCATTTTGTCATCCTTGTCTTTTCCCAGTCTTCTTTTAAAAAGATTGCAAAACATTCTAACTCAAGATCCTTCTGATAACATTGCAGTGAAACATTTCATTTAAAAGATAGTCAACTGTGGATTTGGCAACATGTTACATACAGTTGCAGAGTAAATATATAATATATTGAAGACTTCTGGAATTCTGCTGCCAGCAATGAACTCGACAGGGAAGCAATACTACATTAATTGGGGAAAAACTATTTGCAAATCTGTTTAATTGCCACAGGGGAAATAAACCACAAGGGTTCAAAAGAGTATGACAGGCTGACTTCTTGTGAAAGCTTTAACAGTTTCAGGCAAGAAGTCCATTTATGGATTCACATTCACCTCATTGGTTTCCTTTAACTAATGCTTCCCTGTTGGTTGTATTACCACTAGGAATTTCTGCTGAAGCAGGTACAGGCTCATTTCTGCTGACAGGATTAACAAAACTCTACTTAATCTGGATCAACCAGTGAATAAATGAAGGTGATAATGTCCCATCTCCCTCATCTGTCCCATTCTCAGATTCATGCAATTAACATCTTTGTTGCTTATTTATATTCTAGGAAAACACAGTAAAATAAAATATAAAATATAACACAGTAAAGACTTCCTGAGCTCACTTTATTAATTTCTTATGGCCATGGTGCTCATATTTCAATGCAATATATGTTTTCTATGCTATGTGTGCCATGAAATACGAGCAGTATATGAGCTTAAGACATTTTTAGCACTATTTTGAAAAAGCCTTTACCAGTCGTCTTAGATATATGTGTGGATTCTTTAAAATATTTTTTTTAATCCTGTATTAGGTGAAATGGTACAAATGAATTTCACTAAATGTACTGAATTTTGCTGATGTTAATACAAATTTTTGCTAAGAAATGCTGCAAAATTTGTCTAATATCATGTTTTCCCACACAATTTCAATACTGGAGAATGCTCATGATAATACAGTTTTCTACATCCATTAAGACATTGCAGTAACTTTCAGTTTGCAAGCCCATATGGTACAAATCACACAGTTCTCTGACATTAGAGGACTCTCTGATAGCAGGCAGAATGAGATATGAAATGTCAAATCTCTTTATCCAGTTCAAGCTAGTTTGAAGTGCAAAAAGCTTGGGATACTGATTGCTGTATTGCTTGTAAATCTTGATAATTCACTTCAGTGAGATGGAAAATGTATCTTGAATTTCCAGGGTAATCAACATAAAGTTTCTATCCCTTAGCTTTCTCTGTTCATAGAACATGCTCCTTCAGATACGTTAGGAAGTACATGCCCCAGATACATGCCAGGTACCCTCAAAATAAAATTGAATGGTCATGGTGATTCTAATGCACAACGCTGGACTTAATAAAACGCAGAGAGTCTTCAAATTAAACCTTTAGCAAGATACTTGATATTGCCAGCTGTGGAGATGTCCTAAAACCTCATTTACTGCCCCCACATGAGGCTCTTGTCTGAACAGCTGATCTTGAAAATGTGTCACTCAACCATGGAAACATATTTTCATATCACGGAACTCCATGAAAATACCTGTGACAATATTTTATCTTGGAAAGATACTGTGACAGCATCTAGGTATGTTCAAACTGAGAGAGGTTCTTCAGAACATAAAATGTTCTTCATTCTTGTTCCATGCAGACAAGCATTTCCTCTACCTCTATTTAAACAGAAGGATTACTTTAGGTTTTCTTATGACATAGATTTTATATTATTTTTACCTAATAAAGTAGATATTAAAAATGTTAGCAACACTGAAGAATCAAAAAGAAAGATATATTAAAGCAAAGTTAATTCAGGCAGGTGGTAAACATTATATAGATACTAGACATAACTTAAGAAACACTTTTTTCTTTTTTTTTACTTTCAGCTTCAAAACTTCAGGAAACATAGTCACTCCAATTCTTATATAATTAGATTTCAAAGGCAGAAATATACATCAATATCAAAACCATAAGTAAATGTCCCTAAGGAAGAAAAAAATAAAATACAGCATATTCAAAAAGCTTCCCTTTTCAAGAATATGCCTCTATTTTGTGGTTGCTTTTCAGTCTTGGAGCTGCCTCCTCTAACAAATTTCTATTCACATTAGAGGAGAGAATTGTTTTTTGAGCATTGTATTTACAGTTATAAAATGAAAAAAAACGATTAGTGCCACAAAGATAAAAGTATTTACATAAGACTGTTTTATAATGGAGTTTTTACAGTCATGTATTCTCTTTTTTCATTCCTATATTGTGATACGCGTTACTACAAAATATTGCACAGCTTTTGCAAAAAGACATCTTTACACACAGAAAAATGGACAAAACAAACACTGACTCACCAGCGTTTATTAGGCAAGGAAAATGGTATCTGGAAACTATGACCAAATAAAAATAAAAATATCAAAACATAATTGAATATTTTCTTATGCACATAAGTAATTTAAATTGTAGGATTTGCAATAATTACTTTGTACATACTCAAAGTTATTCACACCATTTAACATTAGATATTCAACTTCACAAGCTACATTAGAGGACCGAACTCCCTACACGATCAATGAAACCTGGAAAGGAAAATTCATAGCATGTACGCTAGGAGACGACGCGTCCCATTAACAAGAACCTAACGCTTTAACCTGCTGCTGAAATACAGGGACTGTGCAACCCCTAGCAGTGTGAGGCAGCTTCCATTCCGTGACTTGCCTCTGCTGAAAAGGCTTGCAGTAATAACCTTGTCTCATGTCTGTACTGGAGTAATCTTTGTGCTAGAGTACATGAGAACAGGTAGTAGAGTGGATAGAATAATGTAAGAGAAGAAAAGGTGTTAGGATACCTAACTTCTGTCCATCTTGGGAAGCTTCGGAAGCAACTGCGTAGTACTATGGTGGGAGAAGGAGTATTTTGAGAGGACAGGTGAGCGTGTTAACAGTGAATGTATTCAAAAGCAGGACCTGTGATGGGGTAGAAATAGGACAGCAATGTCTGGAGCTGCAGGAAAGAACAAGTTTCTAAGCTTCTAGGGTGTAATATAAGCTCTTTTCGCCATGTAACCGAGGAGAAGGATTATCATCAGAGGTTTCATAGAGGCTTGTGGTCAGTTATATGTAGTTGATTTTTGCTTCCCCTATTCTGAAGTCCTTCATTAAGTTGCCTATGTTGTCCAAGGTAACAGATCTTATACAGCAGCAACTGGAGCTTCTGAATTTACAGATGAATTATATCAGAGGAATTGCTGTTTCCATCATCAGTTTTTCACTCCAGCAGACACAATTTCCAAGGCATCTAGACATGACTGGTTGAGCCAAACTGGGAAAACAAAAGAATTATAATTCTTTGGCTTTTAGTAGCCTAAGCGTGACACATGAAAAATAAATACACAATGGTGTACATACAGCTCAGATTGATAGATCTCTTTTTCGTATCTGAGAAACTCTAGAATGTATAATCACACCAAAGATACTATCCCTATGGTTTCTAAAAGTATTTCAGCATGTTGTTTTTCTCCTGGGTAAATTTTTTTTAAACTAGTGAGTGTTCGAGCTGCTGAAGTAAGATGAAGTATAAAAGAGCATTCAGTTTTTTGTGAAGTATTTATCTCAAACAAGAGTTGTTGCCAAAAATGCAGGCCACATGCCAGGCAGCGTTGGGATCGCATCAATTCTGAAGGGAAATCAAAGGGCTGAATGCTTGCTGTGCTGGGCTTGTGTATGTGTGAGAGAGAACCAGATGAAATAACAGAAAAGTATTGAGAGAAAGTAAGCAAGGAAACTCCAGAGATATCCATAGAAACAGGAGTTATTCTGTAATTAATAGTCTGGAATAGTAGACCACATCCTGTATCCTTCATTCTGATTTACCACTTTTGTCTAGTCTTTGAAGGAGGTTGTGCTAGCCTTGTGCAATAGTACTGACAGAAGGTTGGAGAAAATTGCTTTTGCATAGCGAGTGGTTAAGAAGTTCAGGTGCCTAAATGCGTGCCTAAGTAAAACTAAGTTCTTCATTTGGGGCTGGCAGATGGGCTGCTTTGGAAAAGCAGTTGAGGATGATAAAAGATATCTCAGGACATCTCAGATGGCATTGCCCACCAAAATTTAGGCAATGGAAAAATTCTATACATGTCGGATGCTTTTGGCCTTGTTGATTTAACTACAGAAAACTAAAAAGCAATTTGAAATAATCTATTTATCTGCAGTTATGGGCTTGTCAGGTACCTCTGTGAAGCCAAAAGCCTTGATATAGTTTTGCAGCAAACAGAAAGAAAATGGACAATAAGACCTCTTCTACAATATCCTCTCATCTGACAAAACCTTCTGAAAGAGATAAGGTAGGGAGAAATTCCTAAGGAAATCGTTCCTACAATTTCTGACATATATCCTGTTCAGACTCGGTGTAGGATGACAATACAGATGAGATACTCAATGAGTAACACGGTAGAGTACACCACAGTACCATAGCCCAGAAACAGGAATTGGGTTTTAGGTGACTGATGTTTTTCTGTGCTTATGATTAGTGCACCGTGTTGCTCCTTGTTGGGCCCTTGTACATTTAATGGAAGTTATTCTGCAGCATCATGCTCACATATTTGAAAACGTCATTACTTATTATTAGCTGTATTGATTATATGCAGCCACCTGCATTCATATCTTTAGTTTCCACTGATGTTTTCTACTATTTATCCATTAGCAAGTGCAAGTAGGACTCCTCCTCTGCCTTCAGCAGCCTGAACTTTACTAGGTCAGAGCCCCAGGGCTTTGTGAGGAAACAGTCTGGGGGTTTTATAAACCGAATAACCTCAAGCTGTTCAATAAAATGTTTAAAATGTAAGTACTGTACCACTACTGTCATTAGGACCTCAAATGTGCAGCACTGTGGCTATCCTATTTCTAATATAATATGAAATTATAGATGTTTCTGCATAATATTGATTTATGAGACCTAGCAATAAAATAACATATGCAGATGGTTTCTAGAATGCACTTGGAGCACCTCAGAAAGATTCTCACAGTAAACGGCACCTTTGCATAGGGGGATAAACTCCAGAGACAAGTGTGCTACATTAGTATCAGTGTCAAGCTGACATTTCAGGGTCAGTGAATAAATATCCTAAAGCCCAAGTGTTTATTTTTGAGAAATTTCATATATAATGACCTTGACTTTACATTGTTTTTTAGGTATGCATATGACCTCTATCCAAATCACAGTTTGCTGTGATTTACTTCAGGAATGTTATTCCTGCACTGTTAAAATGAATTAATCAAAGCTTGATACAGTGGTTTTTCTTTGCCATTTGTGCTTTTATTCTCTCTCATGTGTTGGTGAAATAGAATAAGGACTTTGAATTATTAGAGCATATGCACCCACACATATATACACACATATATATTCATACATATATAGGATTTATTTCCCTGATCTCCAATTTGTAACCATATGATACATAAAAATGTAACAAAATAAGGACGATCCAGTTCACTATCAAACCAGTTGGTAATTTTTTGTGTGTGCCTAGCGAGGTTTCTTTCCTGCTTACCCCTCAGGGTGAAAGCAGCTATGCAGAGATTGTTACACAATTTACCTAGCAGAGCTGCCATGAAACATATGTTTGGCCATAGAAGATACAGGGACTTAGTTACCAAACCCTACAGATCTACAGATTATGAACTTGTTTGCTTTTATCCTCACAAGAAGAATTTTCCATTATCTTTCTGAAAGCAGAACCCTGTTCTTCAGTGATTATGTTCATTGGAACATTGGAACATGAAACAAGTCATATAGCTGGGCAATCCCCAACCGTATGAAATTAAACAAGAGCAAGTGCCGAACTCTACACCTGGGACAGGATAATCCTGATTATATGTACAAATTGAGGGACGAGAGGCTGGAGAGCAGCCCCACAGAAAGAGATCTGGGGGTTTGGGTTGATGGCGAGTTGCATATGAGTCAACAGTGTGCCCTGGCAGCCAAAAAGGCCAATGCCTGGGGTGCACCAAGCACAGCATCGCTAGCCACTCAAGGGAGGTGTTTGTCCCACTCTACACTGCAGTGGTGCAGCCCCACCTCGAGTACTGTGTGCAGTTTTGGGCACCTCAATATAAGAAGGACATCAAACTGTTAGAGTGTGTCCAGAGGAGGGTGACCAAGATGGCAAAAGGCTTCGAGGGAAAGACTTGTGAAGAGTAGCTGAGGTAATTCAGTTTGTTCAGCTTGGAGAAAAGGCTGAGGAGTGACCTCATTGCAGTCTACAACTTCCTCAAGGGGGGCAGTGGAGGGGGAGGTGCTAATCTCCTCTGGTGACCAGCAACAGGACACGAGGAAATGGAATGAAGCTGTGTCAGGGGAAATTTAGATTGGACATTAGGAAAAGGTTCTTCACCGAGAGGGTGGTTGGCCACTGGAACAGCTCCCCAGGGAAGTGGCACCAAGCCTGTCAGAGTTCAAGGAGCGTCTGGACAACGCTCTTCATCATGCAGTTTAGTTTTATGTAGTCCTGTGAGGAGCCGGGAGTTGGACTCAATGATCCTTGTGGGTCCCTTCCAACTTGAGATATTCCATGATTCTATTCTATGATTCTAAGTCATTGAAATGGAAGGTTTCAATATGAAATGAAAGAACTAAAATCTACTTGCAGCTGTTACTAAGAACAGGTAAGTGCACAGGAAATGCAATGGCAGCAGCTGTGTATCCCACTTACTATTTAACAGCATTCTTAAAAGATGTATTTTCCTGATGATTGGGGTAGGGGCTGGGTGAGGGGGAGTTCACAGAAGATGATTATTAATTATTCACGGGCATCTGGCTTTTACGTGTTTTATCTCTACATTGTGATTGAGAAACTGGGCTTCAAATCTGAGTAGGGTTTTTTGGTTTTTTATAAAGCTGTTGTTAATACTGGTATTGACTGGTATCTTAGAAAACATACTAATGCTCATGAAAAGATGACAGACCAATCTTGTTATGAGATTAATATGACATATGAACAGAATGCATGGTACAATACAAACAGTAGCACTTTGAGATATTCCATACTGCCTGTCCATGAGAGACATAGTCAGGCCTGGTTATGAAGAACATGTTTGTCATGGATAAAATCTCATTAAATCATAGACATGGATCTGGACCTATGCTCTCTGTTGCTTTTGCATCACATTAAAGCTGCACTGCGTAGGCTTTCCCCACATCTACCAGTGCCTGGAACAGGAGGAAGGCTGGTTGGATTCTACATCCCTCTGGTTTCTTCTAACTCCTCTGAAAGACTTCAGTGAAGGGAGAGCAGCCCTACTGCAGCTGTAAGGTATCCTGGAATCATTTGGCCAAATGACTCAACGGATTGATTCGATAAGACATATACATAAGAGAGAATGCAGCCTCAGTGGTATACACGGTGACCTTGGCTGCCGTACTGACAGCAGTATAGCTGTGCTACTGCAGTGTCAGCCAGGGCTAGAAAAACGTTTCTCTGCAGCTTTCCACTGGCTTGATTATTTCTGTACTACGTTCCATTTTGCAACACAAAACATGACATATGAAGATATTTGTGTGCTGCATCATAAATTATCTTACAGATTTAACCTCTAGGCTGAAACCTTGGTACTTTAAAACCTGTGTGTGTTTTTCCAGGATTTCAGCTGATCTGCAGTTTCATTTTGATATCTGTTTAAGACCTGACCTTTAGGTTTCATGGGCAGTTTTCTTTTTCTTTTCCTGGATTCATGATGTATGGAATTTTTAGTTGGAATTTAATAGATTGTAAGGATTCTTCTGCTCTATACTCTGATTTGTCATAGTGTTTAAGTTTTCAATGAGTATTTTGAAAAACTGATTTTTTAATTGCCACTTGCATGTTAACTTATAACATGGTAGGAATTTGGGTTCTGTGAGACTGATAAAGATTAAAGAATTATCAAGAAGAGAAAGTTACAGATATTATGCATTATTACTTTCTCATTTATTTCCTTCTTATGTGTGCACATCCATAAAAATATCTCTAAGAATCTCTTAAAGCAGTGTACCCGTTCTACTTAATTGTCACTGATTAGTTCCATACTTTTCAGCTTTTGGGTCCAATCTAGGATAAAGATTTTCTAACTGGCATTTCTGTTCTATGTCAAACATGAAAGCAAAGAGCAAGTCTTGCATAGGTTCATCTACCTGGTTTTGTTACTGTTGATACTTTTAAACATCAAAGGCTTCAATAAGAACATTAGCTCCCTGGATATCTGCTTTTATTTGCTGCAGATACCTAATTCTACATGTTATGAGTCTATCTACTCTCTTAGTGATGGGCACTGGTGAATTGAACTGGAATATTTGGCTTGCAACTACCTTTTAAGCATTGGTAAATAGTTACTTCACAAAACCTCTCTTATTTATCCATCTTTTCAGATGGGAAAACACTTTTCTCAGAATTGATGACTACTTATTTTTCAGCTAAAGTAAATACAGGTCTATATCTCTTTTCATTTGTGCAAGAAGCTGACACATTCTGTCACAACATAGCATGAGTAAATGGGAAAGTGACAGCTTCCTGGCAAAATTTTAAAGAGATAAACATCTATTTTTGTTTAAACAGCTACTAAAAAAAAAAATGGATAGAAGCTTTCCAAGCTGAAAGGCTGTGGAATATATGAGTGTTGCAAACCAGCAAATGAATGCACAAGTAAGATCTTGATGCTTATTGTTACCCCTACTATTTTAACAGTGTTTATCCATTACCTAGTATGAAAAGTTTAAGTAATGTACAAGCATTATTAGCATAGGTATGTGAAATGATACAGTAAACACTGCATTTTATTCTTTTTCAAAAGAATAGATAACCAAATTAAAAAAAAAAATCTAAGCAGGAATACATTTCTGCGTAGTTGCACACTGTATTGGGTTTATGGGGCACGGTTTTGGTAGTGAGGGGAGGGGTGTGCAGGGTTGGCTTGAGAAGTGGTGTGAGAAGAGATCAGGAGCTGCCCCCATGTTGGACAGAGCCAACTTCAGCCAGCTCCAAAGTGGACACACTGTTGCCCAAAACTGAGCCCATCAGCGATGCTGGTGGTGCCTCTGTGATAGCATTTATGAAAGGGTAAAAAATGCTGCATGGCAGCTGTGAGAGAGAAGTGAGAAATGTGAGAAAAACAGCCCTGGAGACACCAAGGTCAGTGAAGAAGGAGGGGAAGGAGATGTTTCAGGAGCTAGAGCAGAGATTCCCCGGCAGCCTGTAGAGAAGACTATGGTGGAGCGGGTTGTTCCCTTGCAGTGTATGGAGGTCCATGATAGAGCACATATCCACCTGCAGCCCGTGGACAACCCCATACTGGAGCAGGTGGATATGCCCTGAAGGAAGTCTTCAGGAGCTGTGGTCTGTGGAGAGGAGGCCACGCAGGAGCAGGTTTTCTGGCATGAACTGTGGCCCATGGGGGACTCATGCTGGAGTAGTCCATTCCTGGAAAGGACCCATGCTGGAGCATTTTGTGGAGAACTGCAGCCTGTGGGAAGGACCCATGTTGGAACAGTTTATGAAGGACTGCCTCCTGGAGGAGGGACCCCACGCTTGAGCAGAGGAACAGTGTGAGGAGAAAGGAGTGACAAAGTTATGGAATAACCACAACCCCCATTCCCCATCCCCTTGCGTTGCTCGAGGGGAGAAGGCAGAAGAGTCAGGAGTGAATCTTAGTCTGGGAAGAAGGGAGGGTGGAGAGAAGGTGGGTTTAGTTTTCTTTTTATTTATCACTATCCTACTGGCAATAAATGAAATTAATCTTCCCAAGCTGAGTCTGATTTGCCTGTGACAGTAACTGATGAATGATCTCCCTGACTTTATCTCAACCCATGTGGTTTTTCATCTTATTTTCTCCCCCTGTCCTGCTGAGGACGGGGAGTGAGCGAGCGGCTGGGTGGGCACCTTGTGGCCAGCCAAGATCATCCCGCTACACACACAGTTATAGATAGAGGGCTTACAGACTCTTATACCAATGGATTCAAAATCGTTTAGACAACTATTAGATTCTTTCTGCTCAAAATTAACTGTTTAATGAGATATCAGAAGTTTTTTTACTATATTTCTGAACTTAGAATTCAGAAATGGTCAGAAGAAAAAGAACAGATAAATAAAAAGGAAACCTCATAAGAAAGAGAATTATGTGTACAGGGAAAAGATTGAGAATGTAGGACTGGGTAAAGAATAGGTTTGGATAAAACATACAGCAGCTGAGAAAAGGTCAGAGAAAGGATGGGAAATGTATACCATTTTGTGAAAGGAAAGTAGGAAAGACATTTCTCAAGGAAAGGAAAATGGAAAATGAATCACAGAATCATTGAATCATAGAATGGTTTGGGTTGGAAGGGACCTCAAAGATCATCTAGTTCCAACCCCCCCTGCCATGGGCAGGGACACCCTCCACTAGACCAGGTTGCCCAAAGCCCCATCCAACCTGGCCTTGAACACTTCCAGGGAGGGGGCATCCACAACCTCTCTGGGCAACCTGGTCCAGTGCCTCACCACCCTCACAGGGAAGAATTTCTTTCTAATATCTAATCTAAATCTACCCTCCTTCAGCTTAAACCCATTACCCCTTGTCCTGTCACTACACTCCCTCATAAACAGTCCCTCACCGTCTTTCCTGTAGGCCCCTTCAGGTACTGGAAGGCCGCAATTAGATCTCCCCAGAGCCTTCTCTTCTCCAGGCTGAACAACCCCAACTCTCTCAGCCTGTCCTCATAGGAGAGGTGCTCCAGCCCTCTGATCAGCTTCGTGGCCTCCTGTGGCCCTTTGTGGTCCATAGGTAAGAGAGAAATGAAGAAAGAGTGAAACGTTACGAGGTGTGAAAAAGACTGTAAAATCACAAGATAGAGAAAGTAAAATACCTGGAAAAAGAAAGAAGAGTCATTGGATATTCTAGTAAAAGATCACAGAAATAAGTGGTGTGAGAAAACAATGAGATAAAACAAAGTTGCTTTGGTTTATGCTGCTGGGTTTATAAGTTTCTTAGGCTTCTTCTTTAGCCTAAAAAAAGCTAAAAGTTTACAAGGATTGTTGTTCAGGACCTATGTGCATTTTCCTTCTTTTTGAACACTAGATATCTCTGAAGATGCCACACAGTGTTTAGCTATTGGCCAACACGTCTGAGCACGAAAGTGGTTTTATTAGCTCAGTTTTGCAAATGGGGAAATTGAGGTAAGGAGTAATGATTTTCCTGGGGCTTCAGTGCAGTCACAATGATAAAGTAAGGATAACTGTATTCTAAACGAACTGTTGAAATTTCAGACTCAAACTGTTCTCATATTTCATGTGTTGTTGAAAAATATTGCATTTATACTTGGTGAGATCAGTGTAGAGCTCACAGAAGAAGGAGAGTTGAGCTTGGATTTAAATATAGTATATCTTAAATTTCCATCAGTGTTTCTCACTTAATACTAGAGGACAACTCTTCTGCAAGCATCTGCAGTGTCAGTAATTCCATTAACAAAGAAGCCACTGTATTATCAACATACTGTAGCTTCATTTTAATGTGTCATTTGCACTTCAAAGTCACATAACTTTTATTATGGTAAATCAATTAAAACTATTTCTCATGATAATTTATCTTCTACAGAGTTTATCATCTCAGAGAATGCAATATTTCCCAATTTAACTTCCAAGACAAAAGTGATGTAATTTGAATGCCTTTTACTGAGCTTATTAAGCATAGAGATCACAGAAATTTCAAACCCTGAAAGATAACTGTTTCATCTATGTGATAAAATGGAAGTCACATTTTAGTAGCTTACTGGAGGTAGTAGGAGACAGTATGCTAATTAGTAATATAACCTCATTTACTCATTTGGTATGTCTCTTGTTTTAAATGATAGTCTGTCTAGAATAGATATCCAGCTTGATACAAATATGAAAAGGAAATCAAGTGAAGCTACTGTATATTCAATAAAGCTGTGTGTAGCATTCATATGATTATACTTTTCTTTGTGTGTTTATAATCCAGGAATCACCTTGAAATAAAGTAAACATTTTCAAAGATCGTGCAGTGAAGAATAGAGGTTTGTATAGAAAAATTCCTCTTCAGAAGGAAGAGATGGGTCATATGCTCAACTAGCATAAATTGTCACAACTCCAGGCAAGTCAGGAGAAAAATGTCAATGTACAGGAGTTGAAAACCTGATGATGTACAAGGGTTAAAAAAACCCACAACAAAACAAAAAAAACCCCAACGAGTATACAGCAACCACCCCCTTGAAATCTAGAAGCATTAATATGAGATGAAAAGCTCATTCATATCTTTAGTGCATGTATTTGAGTGTGACTGATTGTTTCTTTAGTAGCAGAAGGTTTGATTTCCAAATGCTGTTTTTCAAATGCGCTTAAGGACACCTGCCCTCTGACTTGTGCTGTGATTTGTGCTCTTGGCTATTCAAAAGGTTTTGAAAATGCTGCCGGTTCCTCGTTGCTGTCTCTTCTTCGTGTAGAAGTGCTGGGTTCACACGTTACATTATAATGTGGGTGAAAGTAACAAATAAGAAAATAATAGCCCTTGACTCTCTTAAAATTAGCCCACGCAAGTGTATGCAGAACAGCAGCAAAAATAGTCCCAAATTCCAGTCAGGCCTCTGGTGCCCTTTCTTTGCAACTGCACTAGTGGTAAATAATTGCAGTATCTAAGATCTAGACCTTTGCTTAGCAGGGGAAGGGAGAGCTATTACTGGGTAGTGTGTGTCGTTTGATGGCCTGTGGCTAATGCCTCATGGCTCACCACGTTGAGTCGTTGGTGTGCGGTGGCTCTCAGCTAGAGTAAGTGGTTTTGGCTGGAGTAGGATAACTAGGAACACTGGGCTGCCCTTTGAGCTAAAGCAGAATACATATTCACTATTTAGAGGTCTGACATATACTTAAAATCCTTGACTTGGACTCTTTTTTTGGTCTCTGTTTCTGAAACTGGAGTATAAGGAGTTGCTTCTACTGTAGTTGGAGTCTATAATTATATTTCACATGGTGAAGATGCTTCTCTGGAATTACCATTTTGCACACTGGAAGACTCAACTGCTGAAAATATTCTATCATCTCACTTGCTCTACAGTACTTATGCTTGTAACAAATTTAATTTTGTGTATTTCCATGAGCAGCCTTGCTCATAAATGTGCAGTAGTATCTTATCAGTTCACTCTTTTGTCTGTAAGACCTTTGGAGCTTTGATAGTTTTTATTAACAAGTGACGTAAAAATAATTGAAAAAAGGGTTTGTGACGATACATGGAGATATTACTACATGAAAGGAATGATGTATATATAACAAAAAGGAAATTTAGACTGAAAAGCTGCCTTAATGGTGTGATTTATTGGACTACATTATAGTCTCCCAAGGGAGGTGGTAGAAGCCCCATTAAATAATGGAAAGACTCGCATCTCCTGGGGACCAGAACATATGGGAAGTAAACACAGGAAAACTGAACAGATTTTATGTAAGCTAGAACTGGTCAGTTTCTCCTGCCATTACAATATTCCCAAAGAAGCAGCAGAACAGATATACAGCATTTCCCTATCATTTGTATTTATATGACATAAACAGAATGAAGTATGTTCCAAAATAATTTCCCTTGATGATGATTATTTGTTACGGTGCAAAGTAACCAGTTTAACAGTAGGAATATTGTCCTTACATTAATAATTTCATATTATGGCCATTCAAGGAAGCAAAGGATGAGCCGTTCTTTTGTATAATTAACCTGGAAAATGCTTGCTTAAAAATCATGTGTTTAGGACTTGCCTTTGCAAAAGTAAAAGGGAATTTTGCTATTGACTTCAATGGGAACAGTCAAAGAGCCAGTTTCTCAGGAGAAGCTGAGGCCTTTTTGAAATTGGTTGTATTTGATTTTACTCAATATACAGAAGAAAATACTTATTATCTCATTGACGAAACCCATTTGGTCTAGGCCTATCCACTGCTGAAGTCACTAAACTCCTACTAATATTTTGAGAACAGAATTGCATTTTTAACCCATGAAAGACCCAAATATCCCTTGCTTTGTACTTTGTTTAGTCCTCTATACTTTTGAAAAAGAATATAAAATCCTACTCTATCCCTGCTTTAGGGCTTACAATGCAATTGCCCTTCCTTTGCTTTGATAAAAGGGAATTCTCATCAACATTCTATATTTCAGCTATCGGAAAAGTAAAGACCCACTTATGCAAGGTTACTTATATGAATTCTTTTTTCATACACTAGAATTATGCATCAAGACATTTGGACTATAATGCAAAAAGCTGCCTATCTATTATATTACCACCTGAATGTGTTATTAAAATGTTACTGGAGTGCTGCACTTTGATGGTTTCATGCAGTCAGAATCCAACGAACAGCATTTTAGAATCCCATCTTTGCATTACTATTTTTAAGGGTATTGATTTTTTTCTAATAGCCTTTCTGAACTGCTTCTTAGGTTCAATGAGGTTTCTTTATTCCCTAATTACAGAAAGCTTACTGAAGATAATACTGTTTTGAAAGACTTTTTTTTCAGTTTAGTTTTGTTTTGATATGCCGACGTTTATGTAAATAAAGACCTGTTTACTCAGTTTCAATATATAGTAGTCTTAAATCAGAGAAAGCTCATAATAAATATGAAACTAGAACATTCCTTTTTGTAAACACATCTGCAAGCCTGACTGCATCTCACTAAGCATTTTATAGGTTCATTACACTACTTGGCTCACATTGAAGTCACCTCAAATTTTATTTTTATTTTTTCTAACCATCATATGAATAAACTTTGGCTTCTGTTTAGACTGGAAAATATCCAGTATCTGCTTATAATCTACAGATTCAGGAAAACATAATGGTTATTACTGGTAGTAAGGCATTTCTCTACACTTGTGTGTCACACACTAAACTTTAGGAGGGATCAGCAGAGGTGTCACTTACTAGAACTGCATGGTCTATTTTATGTAGACATCTGAGGTTAAAATGAATTGCTTTTCACTTGTGTAAATGTGAAATATTTGCAGCAAAGTTAACTGACATGCATAAGTATATAACCAATGGTAACGAGGGATGGTTTCTAAACATCTTGTTTTTATAATTTGACCAAGAGCCTTCATAGCAATTATAAAAATTAGGGGTTTGTTATTTTGGGGGGTTTTTTCCCCTTTACAACTCAGATGCTTTTGGAGACCTTCATCATTAGCTGCCTAAGAACTGGTTTTAAGAAGCAGTTTAGGACAACCCCAGCTATGAGGTCCCCTACCTGCAATGAGTCAGTGCTCTAACAGGCTACACTGGACCAGCTTCCCATCTGGTGCTCTTCAAATTAAGATTCTTACCACTCTGCAGCATATGCCTACACTGTACCTAAAGAGTGCAAGAAAAAGTAGGTCTTTGTTAAATAGTTATCAAGAGCTATTTCAGTGTTCCCAGGAAACTCCACATAGTGTTGTTATCAATTATATAAACCTATAAACTGTAGGAGGACAAAGATACATATGTATGCAGTCATGGCTTCAGCATATGCAGTATTTAAGACTACATTACGGCGTTCTTGAGAATGCCAAAGGAAGTAAAATAGTGAGGGATATATAACATCAGACTTTAAAAACTACATTCTTCTTTCAACAGGATGATATGCTTTGCACACCCACTGGCTTCCACATAAGCTCACCACTTGTACCAATGGCAATGTCAAGTCCATCAATGACAATACTTGTATTGTAGCTCACAAGATTCTTTCATGCATAACAAATGATTAACTCCTTATCAGCATGAACAAAATGTTACTGGTGCTATTTAAATGTTATTATTGGTAGTTATTATAAGTTGTTATCTGCCGCTAGCTAAGATATCAGCAATTTCTGGAGGACATTGTTATAAGAATTGCATTTTCCAAGACTAATATTGAAACTTAGTTACTTGGTCAGCTGGACTGAAAAATTTTAATTCATCAATGTGAATAGTGTTGCAAAAAGTCAATATGGTTAAGATCAATCATGTCCTACTTATTGTTTGGGTGGATATAGAACTGTCTAAAAGCTTGAAAAAAGATACACAAATAATTTACTTAATCTTGGCACTGCTTGTAAATCTTCAAGTAATAATTATTTATTAAATGTTTACTTGAGGTGAAAATTAGACTTCAACAATTGAAAATAGATTCAAAGATGCTTGGATCTGTAGGGGTTTTCTTCTTTAAATTTAAACTTTAAACCAGTCTCTTGAGATTCATCTTGTTTCTGAAAGCCCTAGGGAATAGCAGGAAATTCATACATATTTAATATTAGTCAAATCAACCAATGCAGTAACCATGCTAAAAGAACAATTATGCAGACTACTTATGTAAATATGGAATAAGAATTACGTGTTTTTATTTAGAACATTGGAAAGACTTGTAAAATATTTAATTTAAGAAGACATGCTTTGGAGTGATTGTGAGCAATTTATTTAGAATACAGCAATATACATCAAAATACAATCATAGCAAAATGTTTTAATATATTTGTATTTTCATATTCATTTCAACCATAACTAGGTTAAGACTAGTATAATCTTCAGAGAATAAAATTGCTTTGTCTTTTATGGAAAATACATACAAATGTTTGCTTGTGCTAGAGATAATTTATTTAATATTTTATTTAAACTTTTTTTAAATTAAGAGACGTGGCAAAGTTAATTAGCTCTGCACTTCCAAATAAAATAACAATATTTTTTCATGCATATAATAGCTTTAAAAATCTGCAAATATGTTTTATATTTTCCTGATCTAATCTAATGATGGAGAATGATGCATATTTTAATGAACCCGGAAACCAGCCTCCAGTTTCTTCCATCTCCTAGGGTAGATATACTTCTAGAGGAAAAGCAGAAGGTATTCACAAAACCCATGAATGTACCCTTTCAGAAACTATTTATTATTTTAGGATCATAGATAATACTTGATTACTCCTGTTTCTTGTGAAATCTGTTATTAGATGAAGAAAATCTTGTGTTCAGAGGTATTTGCACTGAAACATGGGGTGAAGAAACAATGTCAAGAGTTAGGGTCACAGAAAGACCTTTGGAACTTCCATGCTGTTCAAAGACTTCATGCGGAGAAGGGTCAGAGAAGTCTTAGTGATTTAACTCAGTTCAGAACTTCATAGCTGTCTTATCGGTTGCTTTCCTGCAAAAAGGAGATAACCGACTTGGCAGTAAACAAGTCATCTATGTTAAAATGTAGGAATTTTTATTATCAGTTGATTTGATGAAGCCATTTTTGGGGTGTATTCTGGCCAGGTATAGATGATGGCAATTCCCTAACCAAAGAGAACTAGACTTTTTCACAATGACTTTTCTGACTCGCTTGATATGTATGTGTAACTATAAGATGTATTTTACACTAAACATGCAAGTTTTTCGTTGACTGTAAGGAGGAGCCGAATGACTATCATCTCAGCTAGTCACTCAGCTAACTCCAGTGGAGGTGTCTGTAGTGTAGACACATGTATTTACTCCTGATAACTCACCATGCAATTACACCTCAACTTCTCTAGGTCTCTACTGTTATATTAGCTACCTGAGCTGGCACTTTCATTGATTATGCTTTTGATGTCAGCCAGCATTTTGAGTTGATCCCAGAATAATATGCCAAAACAGGGAAAATGAGGGTGGATATGGTTTCAGTTTGAACTCTGCCTTTACAAAATTTCAAGTCATATAGGCTGGCAAGACTAGCCGTAACTGTGCAAAAGTGCTTAACAGTATACAATGCAAAACCATGGCTAGATCTAAGAAAGGATTTGGATGCCTGGGATTAGGTCCTTCAGTTAAAAATCCTGAATTTAAAGCTGCCAATCCGAAAACTAAGTGTACAGACCTGCTACTTTTGAGAGGCTGTACCTCATGCATACATGATGCTGAAATCCTGTTAGATTTCAGAAACTAGTTCTTTTTACATCTAATCAGAAGCACTTCAGCTACTAGGACTTAAGAGAAACTCTGTGTGCAGTTAAGTAGAATGGAGCTTACTAAACAGTGCAAGGGTAGCTGCTTTCATTTAGGATGTCAGAAGAAAAAGATCAGCCCTCATTTTCATATAAAAGCTCAATATTGAGAATATTCACCTCAGTTTATGAGTACAATCCCTGTCTGTCCAGGAAGATTTTGTCCAAGTTCCTCCTTTAGAGTAGTGTCCAAATGACACAGGGGAGGAGGGAAGCAAAAAAGGAATGGAATTCACTCTCTTCTTCTTTTAAGAAATTCTCTTTTAGCCTGTCTTCTCAGGAAGGCTCCTATGGAAGCAGGACACTGTCTCCCAGAATTCAGGAGCGTAGCTGCACATACCTTTCTCTATATCCAGCACAGACGGGCATTTGTATAGGGTGGCAGTAGCAAATGGGATGAATCTGAACATAGGGATGAAGCCATGTACCTTGAAATTCTCTCTTCAGTACTTTTTTTCCATGACAATTTTTGTTCGTTTTACCATAAGATTGGAAAAAAAAAAAAAAAACAAACAAACAAAAAACCCCCCAAACCTAAACAACAAACCAAAACAAAACCCAGTCTTAGGGAGAAGGCCAGAATCTAGGGACCATCTTTCTGAAGTCAGTCTAGCAGTTAGTCTCACAGTTCCAGCTCCGGGGCTGTATTCATAAACTTCTGGTGTCAAAGAATTAAACTAACAAGTAGCTGTCTATTTCCCTCCATGGTTTCAGTGTTTCTCCTCCTCCTCCTCACAAAGAGAAAGAACCCTTTTTCATTTATTTTCCTTAGAACAGAGACAAGACACTGTCCTAACATCTTTTAGCTTTGCTTTTGTCTTTTTTGGGGAAAAAAAGAGATGTATTTTTGCCTGACAGGCACAATGTTATAAGCCATGCAACTAATATGCCTACTTTTACTGCCGTTTTCTGCCTCTGTTCTGTTTCACATTCTAGAAGAGCCTACAGTGCTAAAGTTAAATTAGAGAGCAGTACTAATTGAAGATCAGCTGGAAGAAATCAATAAAGACATTACTATATATTAACTGTTACTGTTATCTTAAAAGAAACATTGTTTCATCGGTTCATTTCAGAAAGAAGAAAAAATAATAGATGTGACAGATTCCTGAACAAAACAATGTAAAATATGAAGCTTCAGTAACCACAAAGAGTTGCAAGAACAATTTTACCTGCTGGGGACGGATGCTTCATATTGTAATCCCGAGAAAGTCATGCAGCAAACTAGGTTGGCAATTACACTGCTGTGGATTTTCAAGCATAACTTAATTATTTCATAGCCAGTAAATCGACGTTCATTTTTACATGAACACTCCTGGGGTGAATACTTTTAAAACCACTATGTCATTCTTTACTTCCCAATATTCTAATTTGTTAATTATTAACTGAGCCACAGTTCATACTATGGGATGTTTTGATTTACAATGCATCTTTAACTTAAATCATATTATTCCATCATACCTGACCTGACTTAATAAAGTTCTTTCTGTTGTTGTTCCGTTAGTAGAGTAACAGTTTTGAATTTCTCATCCTTGCTGTGCTTTAATTTCTAACAAACTGAAGTTTATAAATTTGGACTAGAAATAGATACTTTGTGTCAGACCCTATCTAGAACAAATGAGTTCTATTAAAGTCTAGAGGGTTATACTGATTTACTTGGGAATCTGGCCCAAATATCTTCTTCTTCTTCTTTTTTTTTTTTTAATCTCTAATTTAACAGATATATTTAATTAGGTTTAAATCAATGTAGGGAAAACAATCCTCAAATTTTTCTTTTCTGATTAGTATACACCCTTCGTTAGAAAACTGTAAGAAACCCTGTAGGATCGTCAGGATATTTCTGCAGAATTTTAGTTTAATAGTAATTCAGTTACAACCAAACCAAATAAAAAAATAACATAATTACAGTGAGCTTTTGGCATAACATGATATTATCTTGGCAACTTCATTGCAGAAAACAATGATTTTTGTTTGTTTCTTTTAAATATAAATTATTAGTAGTGTACCTAAAACACTGTGTGTATATACATTGAGGTGGGTTGACTTTGGCCAGCTGCCGGGTGCCCATCCAGCTTCTCTCTTACTCCCAGTCCTCAACAGGGCAGGGCAGAAAATAAGATGGAAAAGCTCATGGGTCAAGATAAAGCCTGGGGATCACTTACCAATTGCCGTCACAGGCAAAACAGACTCGAGTTGGGGAAAATTAATTTTAATCACTGCCAATTTATTAAAAATAGGTTTGGATGGTGAAAAACAAAGACAAAAATTACAAATAGTTTCGGCTCTGCCCCTTTTATCCAGGTTGAACTTCACTGCTTCATTCCAATTCCTCGATCTCCTCACCCTCTGGTTTAGCGCAGGGGGATGGAGAATGGGGGCTGCGGTCAGTCCATAGCAGCTCCTCTCTGCTGCTCCTTCCTCCTCCTGTCTTTCCCCTGCTCCAGCGTGGGCCCTTCCATGGGCTGCAGTCCTTCAGGACAAACTGTGCTTTCTCCCATGGGCTTCAGGCAAATTTCTGCTCCAGCTCGTGGAACATCTCCTCCCCTCTTTCTTTGACCTTGGTGTTTGTATGCCTGTTTCTCACACTTTTTTTCCTCATTCCCCTCTCTGGTGTGCAGCATTTTACCCTTTCTTAACCTGTTTTAAATGAGGTGTCACCATCTTGGCTGCGGGGCTCAGCCGTGTCCTGCGGTGGGTCTGTTGGAGCAGGCTGGAACCATCAGGAACCGGCTCACAGAGGCCCCTGCAGCCCCCTCTGCCAACACCTGAACACCTACACCCAATAGAATACATAAATATAAATATAAGCATAAATATAGATAAACTATAAACATAAATATATCTCAAGATATAAAGATTTTTTTCTGATTTTTTTCATTTGTAAACCAGTAACAGGCTCCACAACAGGGTATCAGCAGGAATTAAACTTTGACCAGTCAAACCAATCTCCTTTGGCTGTACCTATAACTGTACTACTCATTTGTTCAGTCAGTGCTGAGACACCAATGTCCAAAGTAATTAAAAATTGAGGATCCAGATAGCCGCATGATCTTGCTTGTACGCTGGATATCTATATTGTATCCCCACTTGAATGACTAGACCACAAGAATATGATCTGCAAGTGTTATTGGCAGATTGCGTTCCTTTATTTCAAATGGAAGAAACCTCATATTAAAGGTTTCAGGTTCAATCTCTACAGGTGATCTCCATTTAGGTATATTACATGTGAGACTAATAGAATGGAATGAAAGGTGATATAAAGAATTTTATTAAAAATACTCTTGTGCACTTATGCAACATGAATACAGGAGTTTTTAATATACACATTCATCTTAGATTCTAACACAGAACAAGAAGCTAATTCTGCAAACACAATAGAGCTATTGAATCATAAATGTTACACTGATGACTAAAGTTTGTGACATCAAACTTCTAATCATGTGTCTTAAATCAGTATGGTTATATTTTTAAATTAGGTTCTTATACTAGCTTTATTAGCGTCTGTGACAAAATATGTAGTGATTTTCTGCTTTAAAGGCAAATTGCAAAGAGGGTAGCAGAATTTATTGCATATACAGGTTATCAAAAGATAGTTTCAAAGGTTCTTTTTAACTTTTAGGATTACGCTTGTATGTATGTCTATCTTTTACAATAAAAATACAAGGGAAAACTAGGATGCAGAAACCTGAAGTAGGTTAGCAATGGCACAAGACTCATACCTAGAGATTTTCCAATAACATCTAAATGAAGATTGAATTAATCTAAAAATCTGAAAGGGATTGCTGAGCTATGTTTCTAATGAACAGAAAACAGCAGAGATGGAAACATAACTCTGCACTGATGGCAGTAACAGATTTATCACAGAATTTCCTTTGGTCATCAAACTATGTGTAATTGGTAGCCACTACCCCCTGCCATATGACTACTGAAGCTTTCTGAAATATTTAGTTTTCCGTTGATTACTGAGAGTTTTATACGTGCATTTATCCTTGGAAAGAATACATAGCTCTCTTTTTTTCCATAAAATGGACTTCATTGATCCGGGAAAAATCAAAAGCTATTTTAATGATATAGCTACACTAGCAATTTCTTATGGAACTGGCTTCACTGTAGGTCCCTGTCAGAATGGGGTTTAGTTACATGGAAATATATAGTAGTTTGGCACAGCAATGCAAATTTTAGTTACCAGATGGTCAAATGTCTCCATAACCAGTGTTAATCTTGCAAATGTCCTAAGATGGGTTTAAAAAAAAGCTGAAATATTAGATTTTGGATTAAGGTGTAGAAGATTTTGGCAGCTTGGGTTATTATTATTATTTTTAATTTACTTCTGGTTTTCTTTAAAGCAAGTTTATTATAGACAGGTAACTGTTAGTACATAGATATCTAAAGTCAAACTGAACCTCTTTTAGGCATCTACTTGGAAGGACAAGCATACAAAATGAAACTAGAGAGAAATTACTAGACCAGGAATCTGTACCATCAAATTCCAGCATTTTAATGCATTTACATTTCTGGACTGCTTTTCTCAAATTCCAAAGCATGTATATACTGGTTTATAGTGGCCCACAACATGTAGACGCACTGGCACGTCCCAGCAAACAGCAGAGCTGTGAAATTTCTATACAGTACACATGCAGGGTAACAGTGAGAATGAGGACAGAGCAGCTAGGGTAGGTGGATGTTACAAGTACAAAAAATGCACAGCAAAAGGGGATGTCAGAAGTTATAACAGCTCTCATCATTCTAAGACTTCGAAGAACAACTACTTGAGTAATAAATGAATTAGAGGTGTATCCATAAGTTTCCAAAATCGTCCAGCCTCTACAGCTAGCTATCTACATGAATATCAACAGAAATCCTACATGAAAAAATGAAATGAAGATTTGGATGAGAACACCCTCCATAGTCCTGTGGTCCCTCAGAGAACTTCAAATTTGTTATCCTATACTTTAAAAATACTGTCAGATAATGTTGTTTTCCTCTCTCTCTTTGCTAAAAAAGTCTAAGATTGGCATGCAAAGTTAGAAGCTCATTTTTTCTCAGGGTTTTTTTTTCATGCACCAATGTCATCAAGGGAATGATAAAATTCTTATTTAAATTTTTGATGATTACTGAAAGTTGATGATGAGAAAATACAAGATAAAATATGGATTGAAGCAGTCAGTATACTATGCAAATTATGAATGGTAAATTGGACAGATTGATTAGATCCTAGTAGGTGGAATAGTTTGAGAAACGATGCCTGTCATATAAGCTTTTTTACAGGTGTCAAGTAAACTGAACAAATCTTTTAAAGGGATACCTTTTAATTACAGAATTTTAGAATTATAGAATTCTATAGGAATGCTTTTTTTCTGTGCTCAGAGTCCAGGTATCAGCTTGTTGAGTTCTGGAATAAACTGTATCTACTTCTTCCCTTCATTTCCAGGCATCATTCCTGAGATAGGATCACTTGGTATTCTATTCTATTCTATTCTATTCTATTCTATTCTATTCTATTCTATTCTATTCTATTCTATATATGTGTATGGGTTTTTTTTAATAAATTAATCTTCTGAGAACTAATTAAAAGGAAGTATTTTAAATAAAAAATAATGGAGAAACTTCAATACCAAATTAAGATTTAAATTTATTCCTAGGAGGAAAACCCAACCTAAAAAAAATGAATATGGTAACTTTAAAGACCTTCATGAAGTTTCAACCACCCAGCTGCTGCAATATCAAAGCGAATGGCATTGATAAAATTCCAAAACTCTTGGAAAATGTATCCACAAACACATAGTTAATCATTGCTATTACGTTAAGTATAGTGAAGCAGTGATAATTTGCCTGGTAAATTACAGTATATTATGGAGTATACTGTAAACACACATATTCATAAGAAATAATTATATATTTTAAAAGAGATAAAGCAAAACTCCCACTTGCAAATGACAATTCCTTTCATGTAGATATGATGCAAAGGCATATTCATCAAGTATCTGTATGACTTTTAAATCAGTTTACATAGAATTTAGTGGCATGATGTGGATATATGCACTGGAACAGGAGATTGCCCAGAGAAGCTGTGGATGCCCCCTCCCTGGAAGTGTTCAAGGCCAGGTTGGATGGGGCTTTGGGCAACGTGGTCTAGTGGAGGGTGTCCCCTTCCAGGTTGGAACTAGATGGTCTTTGAGGTCCCTTCAAACCCGAACCATTGTATGATGATTCTATGACATAGCTGGCCAAATATGTAGGTGTTAAGAAATAATTCTTAGTGGAAGCTTTGATCAACGGAAATGTTCACACTCAAAAAAAAAAAAAAAAAAACAAACCAACCCATATGAACCTGTTTTAAAAACAAAAAAAGTATTTCACTTAGTGAATACAGAACTTTCTATAGTTCTAATTTTATCTATATGCTACAGGGTGAACATGTTAAAAATAATAACAAGATCTGTGTATCTATCTGTTTATATTTGTTCTCATGCTTGTAATGTCTAAGTACCAGAAAACAAAAACTAGTGAGAAACTGGCAAGTAAGAAAAGTGAATCTGACCAGCCTCCTTTATTATCCAAGCCTAAAGCAATGCAAGATTTAAACGCAAGGAAAAAATCAAGCAAACTTGCATTTAAATAAGACATGACAGTCTTAAATTTTGTTCCAGCTCCTTTCTCTTCATCCATTTTATTCTATTGAACACAATAGTCTATGTTTCAATAAGCTTTTGGTTGCAGTATGTGTAGACCAGTTCCAAATTTAGCAAAACAGCGTGTAAGAGCAGTGGGAGTGTTAGGCCTGCAGAATCCATATGTTGATAACTGAAGATACCAGTTACAGTCCATTTTCCACAAATACGTATGTAATTGCGTGCACGTGACTTGAACTCCCATGTGTATGGTTTGTTGAATCAGAGTATATGAAGAAAAATAAAAGGGATAAGTTGTGTGTGCTATTAGTCAAAGAGTGTAAAATTCAAATGAATAGGTGGTCTAGTGAAGTCTCCGGCCAGGTTTCCCCCGGCTCTGCCTCAATATGTCTGTCTCCATATTTCCTTTCTCTCTCCATTCTGTCCCATGGTGGTGTGTCTATTCTCAAGTCATCACTCATCATCTTTCCTTTACCGAAACACTATCTTTCTTGTCTCACAATCCTGCAGTGTTGGAGGGTGCCATGATGGTGGTTGAAAAATGCTAATTAGCTAGATGATTTATATCACATATTCCTTGTATCTTCACAGGGTACCGAAGACTATATAGAGACACTATGGTATCAAACAGGACAAACATATTGGTTGGTTGGATGTGTGTCTAAATGAAGTTACATGAAATGTAGGAAGACTACTGATGGTTTATAGAGTGGGCAAGAAACATTTGCAATAGTGATTTTAGGAAATTAGTTTCAAATTCAGTTTAGGCTGGACTGTAGGCAGCACTTCTTTACCGAGAGGGTGGTCAAACACTGTAACAGGCTTCCTAGAGAGGTGATCGATGCCCCAAGCCTGTCAGTGTTTAAGAGGCATTTGGACAGTGCCCTTAATAACATGCTTTAACTTTCGGTCATCCCTGAAGTGGTCAGGCAGTTGGACTAGGTGATCATTGTAGGTCCCTTCCAGCGGAACCATTCTATTCTTTTCTATTCTGTTCTGTTCTGTTCTGATCTGTTCTGTTCTGTTCCGTTCTGTTCTAGTACACAGTGCAAAAAACAACAACATAGAATGAAGCTATTGATATCGACTATTCTAACTTAATAACATTACAAACCACTTGATCTTTGTTTCTGTGCTTTCCATGATGTGGGATGACCTCCTTGAAAAGAGTCTCTCTCTCTAAAGAGGGAAGCTGTTTCTACCTTCCAACTCCAGTTATTAATCAATGCAAAACTCTTAGTTACGGCTGAAACTTCTTATCATGATATCATAATTTTGCTCTTGAAATGTAGTTTTCATTTTAAGATATTGATAACAGAAACTAGATAAGAAACTTTACTTTGCCTTCCAGCATTAGAAAATGTCTTGCACTGCTAATCAATTATCTCTTTGCTTTTAAAATAACTCTACTTTGAGAATAATAGAATTCCGTATATGAATATACAATGTGCCCTTGCGTGCACATGTGTATGTGCATAGATGAGTATGTATTCTGTTGGTTTTGTGAATATAAGGCAGAATTTTAAATAACTCTCTGTTCTCAAGGAAAAAAAGATCCCTTTCCTCTCATGGAAACCAAGATGAAAACTTTTATACACTGATGTTAAAATAGGTTTCACAGCTGAACAAGGATTTCAGGATTATAGTTAGAATATTTTGATTTAATATTTATTTTTTCATGCTACATTAAAATTAATATATAGTTAACCAATAGGCAGTCTGTTCACATATTCAAATGCCATTTTAATAGGATATATAATATTTGGAAAGTTCCTTTTTTTTTCATTATGGTAAGAAGAACGAAATAAAAGCTCCATACTGGGCATTTTTTTATATCAAGAATTGTAATTATGTAGACAAATAGTTCCAAAACCAGATGTTTTTTATAGAAATGTTTAAAAACTCTAATTGTTTTCTCAGATCAGCAGTAATGTGGATAAATCATAAAAGATAGTTTTCTTTGAAAATGAGACCTCTTCCTAATTAAAATAATAAAAAAAAAAATCAGTTAAGAACTATACCAGCCATAGGATTAAGGTCAAGTTTCTCACTAATAGTGGAAAATGTAAACTTCTCTACCGGAGTTGTCAGTTCCATGATCTGTGCAGCTCTGCTGTAAGTTTGTTGACTCTCCTATAGCATTGCAAAAAAAAAAAAAAACGGTCTACGAACTATTCAAAATTTCCAGTTTTTTCATGAGGAATGCAGGTTTTTAAAAAGTAACATAACTTTTAATAAAATACTTACGAAACCAGTTTTTTCCGTAATACGAGCAGGGCCGAAAGGAACTGAGACAGGGGCAAAGCGCCACCTATTGATCGTAGCTTGCACTCCCAGCCGTTGCTCCGGGGTCCCTCTCGCAGTTGTGGCTCCTGAGCGCAGCCGGCATTTTAGATGCGCGTTCTCTGTTACAACTTTCAATATTTTCAGGCTTCCTGCTGAAGTAGTTCAAGACTATACATTAAAATATAACTAAAGCCAGATGAATGTTTTACGCAGTAGTAATCCTATAAAATAGGAACAAAAAATATTCCTTCCTTCCTTCCTTCCTTCCTTCCTTCCTTCCTTCCTTCCTTCCTTCCTTCCTTCCTTTTCCTTCCTTCCTTCCTTCCTTCCTTCCTTCCTTCCTTCCTTCCTTCCTTCCTTCCTTCCTTCCTTCCTTCCTTCCTTCCTTCCTTCCTTCCTTCCTTCCTTCCTTCCTCTTTATTTTCTTTTTTTCTTTCTTCGTCTCTATCCTTTCTCTCTCTTTTCACTCTACCAGATATCTTCCTTCCTTCCTTCCTTCCTTCCTTCCTTCCTTCCTTCCTTCCTTCCTTCCTTCCTTCCTTCCTTCCTTCCTTCCTTCCTTCCTTCCTTCCTTCCTTCCTCCTTTCCTTTCCTTTCCTTTCCTTTCCTTTCCTTTCCTTTCCTTTCCTTTCCTTTCCTTTCCTTTCCTTTCCTTTCCTTTCCTTTCCTTTCCTTTCCTTTCCTTTCCTTTCCTTTCCTTTCCTTTCCTTTCCTCTTTCTTTCTCTTTCTCTTTCTCTCTCTCTTTCTCTCTCTCTTTCTTTATTTTTCTTTCTTCCTGTCTTTATCTTTTCTCTCTCTTTTCACACTATCAGATATCTCTTTTTACTATTCTTGTTGCCTGCCTTCCTTCCTTCCTTCCTTCCTTCCTTCCTTCCTTCCTTCCTTCCTTCCTTCCTTTTTCTTTCCCTTTCTTCCCTCTTCTCTCTCCTCTCTCCTCTGAGCTCTCCTTTCTCCTCTTTCTTTTTGTCTCTTGTATCTCCTTTCTCTCTTTAAAAAGAGCTTTCTTAAGTGCAGTACAGCAGACTTAGGGAATAGCTTTAACAGAAATTCTGTTACAATTAGTAGAACATGCGGCTACAAAAACTGCAATACCTTCAGACTTGGTGGAGAACTTTGCATGATGAATAGACAAGCTCATACATCTTCCAGCAGTTAAGGGGATAAACAATTCATTTCCCTTTGAGGACAGTGGGGTTTGCTACAGATATCAAAAAGCTGGCAACAGAGCAATTCTGAATTTATGTTTTAAATATATTTTAAAGCCTACCAAGATTTCCGGAATTTGACATTTTTTTCCAAATGGGCATTAATGATGTACGTATTGGACTTTTAAATCACTGGGTTCAATAATGACTAGTTCATTGACTGCTGGTTCAATGAATTGTGTGGAAATTCATGGACCATGCAGGCAAAGAGAAAAGGTAACTGTTATTATTTCAAACGAAGATTTTATGTCTTAGTGGCATTGTGAAAGATTGACCTTCACATGAGATATTGCTGTTCTTGCATTACCACCCTGATATCAATAGAAAACTGCTTTTAATCTACACAAAGGGCCCTGTTATCCTCTCAATGCATGGGGGATTATCATGCTTAACTCTCCAGAACATCGAGAGGCAAATAGACCCCACAGTCTCTATTGCTGTGAGGCAATTTCTTGAACATATTTCACATGCTTTTGAATTATAGTTTTGAAAAGTTCTGGGGTTTTTGTTGCTATTGTTTTGTTTTGCTTTGTTTTAAACTAGGAAGTTGACATTTTGTTGTAAACTTGTACAAGAACACTATTTGATATGTTCTAAGTAAGGATTTACTGAGTTCTCAGTATTAGTAATTAGATTAAAATATTCATGATCATCTCAGTTAACCATATGATCTCTTCTCAGTAATGTTTATTGTAGAAGCTAAGTACTTTATGTTTTAATGGAACTGTAAATGTGATATTTTTATAGGAATCTGTCAGAGGGCACATCTCATTTATAAAGAAAAACAGGTAATAATGATAATATATTTGTTTATCAGTATTTATTTTCATAATATGCAATTGTGATGGTACTCTTCCTTGCTAAAATTACATTGCATATCTGTATTTTGCATTTCCAGATCAATAAGGTAACCATGGGTTACTGTGTTCCTATAAATGTGTATATATATGTGTATAAGCACATATATATATATCTGTGTGGGTATGTGTGTACTGTGTCCGCACAGTGAAAACTTTTAAATATTAAAAAGAAGTATTGCATCCTATATTTCATCTATTCTTACAAGACAAGAATGACAGTATTAAGATGCACATTCAGGATAGCACTCTTTCTACTTTGAACGCTGTCAAGAACAAAGTGCTTTACAGACTTAAAATAAATCTAGGTACTAATCCATTGAATTTCTGACAACAGGAGCCCAAGGTTTCCATGCACTTAGCTGAGTACTGCATAAGAGCTTGTGCATTATTTATGTCCACTAATGGTGTTGCAATGCTCTTTGTGTGAAGCAGTGACAGTGCAATCTACTAAGATAGCTGCTGCTGTGGACAAAGCCATACATTTTCCTGGGCTTGAATTTTTGACAGAATACTCTATTAATGCCAATTCTGCTTAAGTAAATGCTGAACAGGGGTCAGTTCCTCCCCCCCATTCCCCTTATTATTTAAGAAAACAGTGCCATAAAACTGAAAATGATGTTCTGGGCTTTGCTGAATTTTGCAACACAATAGTAGCTGATAAAGGTCAGTCTGCTTTTTTGTCTACTTTTATGATTTTGTGTGATGGTCCACAGACTAAATAGGAAAGCTCTTAGCATTGGAGAAGGGAGGTGCTATTAATTCCAGTTTCATTGCCATTATACTCTTCAGTGGATCAATAGAATTAAATGAGCTGAGATATTAGGAAAATATTGTGAAGAGAAGTAGGGTGGTATTATTTGACCAAGGTTAGGATGAATAGAAAATAAAGAACCATTTATACTGGGATGTCAATAAATCATAGAGCCCATATATAAAATGGAATAAGGCATAACAATCACAAGCTTTCAAATGACCATAATATTTTTTTTTTAATATGTGAATGTTTAGCTGGCAATTTAAAGATACATTACAAACTTTTTGTTTTTTTAAAAAAAGGATGAATTTTAAAAATAATATTTCTGTTTATATAGTAGGTTCTGTAATCATAATGAGTTTATAATAATTCTTTTAAAATATTTGTCTTCTTTACTTGCTTCTCTAACTATTTAAGACCTGAAAGTTCTTAGAGGGACATGGCTGAGCCCTGGATACATTTTCCCCTGTGCTTTCCTGTTTGTACAGCCAGCTGCGTCCGCAATTTCCATTTCAGCCTTGCAGTTGCTGCTCCTAGCAAATGCTTTTCTGGAGAGCTTGTAAAACAATGCGTACATCAAATAAATCTGCAGAAATGACTAACCCAAAGGACACGAAGTAGCTCCTTTTGGAGTCAACTTACACAGATGCCTGTGGGAAATAGACAAAGGACTTTCAGGTATTAGAGGAGGAAAAAAAAAAACCAACAAAAACCAGTGGAGATTAGCACATTTGTCTTTATCCTCTCCCAGAATCCACGGTATTAACAGCAACAGTTCTCACCATTGGAAGAGTTCAGTGACTATAAAGCAAGCTCTTTTCATTGTTTCCCTTGTACAGGTAGGAAAACTGAGATTAGGTACAGGTGAAGTTTTCCTCAAGTAATAGACCTAAAGGCAGAGGCGTAGTCCTGTTGCAAGCTTAATGGTTACTTGTAAGTAAAGTAAGTTGTGAAGAGAAGAGGGGTGATATTCACTTCAGCTAGAAGTTATTTCTTGTGTATTTATTTAATAAAAAAAAATCTACAACAAACCAGGTTAACCTGTGTACTAATTTGGGATAAAACAGGGAAATTGTAGCTCTAAAGTTTTTGTTTAGCACTCGAACAATTCTATTTACTTTTCTTGAGTCTAGTAAGATAAAATTAATCACCTTTCAAACTGTTGAAACTGAAGAAATTCTTCTCATCTTTTTCGTGATGCTTTTTCTTTGCCTATACTCTTCAGTTAATCTCTCACTCTTTCTGTCTGTCCTGTCTCTGTCTCATAATATAATGCCTGCAATTTTTTTGGTCTTAAATAATAATAAAAAAATTCTCTTGTCCTTTCTTAGAATCACAAAATCTCACAGATTTTTCCAGGACCTCTGGAAGTATTTTGTCCACTGCCTTGCTCTAAGCATGTCCAGGTGTAGCAGGTTGCTCAGGGCTGTGTCCAGCTGAGTTCTGAATGTCTCCAATGATGGAGATACCACAGCTTCTCTGGGCAGCCTGTTCTGGTGTGTGCCCAAACTCAGTATTTATTTGTTTTTCTTTTTGGGACAAAATTTCCTATGTTCCAACCTGCTTCATCACTGTGTTCTGTGCACTGTTGAATCTGGCTCTGTCTTCTTTATAACTTCTGACTAGGTAGTTGTTGATGGCCGATAGATCCTCTCCCAATCCTCTTTTAAGGATGAACAAATCCATCTCTCAGCCTCTCATCTTGCCTTACTCTGCAAACTACAGAATTAGTGCTGTAAGCCAGTTGTGTTTGATTCACCCGCAACCTCCTCCAGTCAGTGGTGCTCTTCTTCCAGGAATTTAAGGAATTCCAGGAAGAAATCTTAGCTTCTCTCAGTTTACCTGTTCTGTCCTCCACCAGTTTTCCTCCTGCCTACACAGTACTTCAGAACTTTGTTTGGGGAAATACAGATATCGCCACTATAACTTTTTGTGGGATTTCTACAGACCTATGTTTCAGTCCTGTTCCTCTTTTCATTTTTAATACTTGGTAAAGTTATATCCTCTGCCTTTAGATCTCTACAGTGTGGAGATTTTCACCTGAAATTATTGTCTAGGCTACCTTCATTGGCATTTATAATGTGTGATTCATCTACTTTTAATGACTTATGCAGTAGCTCGGGTTATTTTTTTTTCCTCCCCACTGGCTGTCATAAGGGAGCACTGCTACTAAGTCTTAGGTTTTATGCAAGATGAATGCTGTCTGCAGAGCACATTTTAGAATATTGGCTATGCTTTCTTCTCCTGTACTGATCATATTTTTGTCTGTCTCCCCCTCCCGCTTCTTATCTCTCTCTTTCTTATCTCCAAAGTCCTGCTAAGCAAATATTGTGAGCCTACTTGTTTAATACCCCATTTTCCCCCTCACAGTCTTCTTTCATCTCTGCCATGATGGGTAACTTCACTAACCTGCTTGTGAGTTGGGTAGTATCTTTATTTAACTTCCAAGGTGTATCTAAATTTTCAGGTTCTTCTTGTATATTGACTCTGATTCATGGTCTGTGGTATCTCTACACAAAACTAGAACACTTGTCCAGGCTCTTATAACTTTGTGTCACCAGAAATTTTTAGAAGACCTTTGGGAGTCTTAATCTATCACATTAAATACCATCTTTTAAGTTTCCTTTTCAAGACCATTCTTAAACTCTCCCTGACCTATAATTCACTTCACATTAAGCATGGTTTCACATGTGAACCTTTGAGCAGTGTGTGACATGTGCCATCACTGTCCGTTTGTCATTTTTTTGGAATCATAAATTGTTGTAAGGCAGGCATTATGCGACATGGGTTTCTTAGAAACACGTGTAAGCCTAAGCCTACCTGCAGTCTTCCTTCACTTTTCTTCCTTAAAACTCTGGTGTGATTTCTTGGGGGGTTGGGGGGTGGAACTGGGGGTGGGAAGGTAAACCAAACAATCTTGACAGCATTTATGTTAAATATGTACTTGTACCTTTAGCTACTATCTCATTGCTTCCCTGTCCTTAGCTTTTTGTTTCTAGCTATTATGACAGCCTTATATTGAGATCAGACACTGTATATTTGTTTCACTTTTGTGTGAAATCTAGCTGTTCCTTGACTACCAACTCTGAATGTTTACAGTGGAATTCATCTCACCTACGACTAGCAATAGAGATTTCTGGACTCAAACTAATCAATTTACAATACCTGCAATCAATGGGGAAAAATAAACATGATTTATCAGATCCATTTTTGATATCTACATTTTGATGGAAAGCATCACACTGAAACTACTTATTTAAGTGGTCTGTGTTTGGTACAATTCTGTGTCTATCTGTCTGAGCCAGTGGAGAAAATACTGTTGAGTTAGAGTCCTGAAACAGACAATTACGATGACAATGAGTAGTGGGAAAAAGTGTAGAAGTCCCACAAAATGCTCAAATAACACAGAAGCAGGTCATGCTTCCTGTAAAAGATTAAGTTCAAAGGTCACTCTTGAGATACAAAGATTAAATCATCTCTCTATTTAAGCTCTTATATTATTAAGTTTGCAATCTATATTCTGAACTATGGCACTGAAAATCTGAAGTAGTTCAACAGCCTTGCAAGGAATTTAAGTAGGAGCTGTGTCTGGTCTACATGTCTGGCCTTATACAGAGAGATATATGCCTGTCAGCTATGTTGTAAATTTCTATAGCTTTTCTTGATTTCAGTGACCAATTTGCATATGTTGAGAAGCTGATCTCTTATATCTAGAATAGAAGGAAATAAAAGCAAGCTTATTCAGTGTTACCATATAGCAGCTTCTCTATTTGTACCAGAAAATCTGACATAAACCCTGATTTTCAGTGGTTTATCTCAGACATAAAAAAAAATCACTTCAGTTTATGCTAGGTGCGCCAGATCTCTGCCTGAAGCAATTTCAATTTTGTAAAATTTGAAAAGCTGATTGAGCCTATTTTAGTTATAAAAGTGTCAAGAGAAGTTGCTAGTGGTTTCAGACAGTTGTACTCTCATAGCTAAAATACTTCAAACCTTTAAGAGCCCCATTCAATTACAGGTATTTTCTAGTTTCTGCAGAAAAGAATCTATGGAAATTTGCTCTGTAACCAGACAGCTGATTCAGCAAGAAAGAAGCAATAAACAGTAGCAGTGTGAGTTACCATTTATTGCATTTGTTTATTTCTACTAGGGACCTTGTATAGCTGTAACTTCTACCAGTATGCATATCTTCTACGGCTGGGAAATGGTATAGGAGCTACCAAATATTTTGGAGGGACATTGCTACTTCTGTCACTACCAAAGAGCAAGATTCCTTCCTGCACACAATTATATAACACAGCCTTGCGTGACACCACAGCACACTGGAATTTATTTATCATCTGTGCCCATACTATGAGGTCTATCAGGTCAGGAGGATGGAGAGAGATGGAAGTACTTACTATAACTTAGTGCATGCTGTGTAATATGTCTCTCTCCTCTTTCACAGTCGGACGGTATGCCCCTTCTTGTTGCGAGACCAGTGGAGTTATGTGCATCCCAGGTGCATGTGACACATTCTGAGACAACTGTGTGACTTCCCTCCTCAGCTGGACAGGGGAGAGAAAATATAACGAAAAGCTTGTGGGTCGAGATAAGGACAGGGAGAGATCACTCACCAATTACCGTCATGGGCAAAACAGACTCAACTCGGGAAAATTAATTTAATTTAATTTTTTAACAATCAAATCAGAGTTGAGTAATGAGAAATAAACCAAATCTTAAAAACACCTCTCCCCACCCCTCCCTTCTTCCCAGGCTCAACTTTACTCCCGAATTCTCTCCCTCCTCCCTGCCAGTGGCACAGGGCGATGGGGAATGGGGGTTGTGGTCAGTTCATCACATGTTGTCTCTGCCGCTCCTTCCTCCTCAGGGGGAGGACTCCTCACACTCTGCCCCTGCTCCAGTGTGGGGTCCCTCCCATGGGAGACAGTCCTCCATGGACTTTTCCAACCTGAGTCCTTCCCATGGGTTGCAGTTCTCCACAAACTGCTCCAGCGTGTGTTCCTTCTGCAGGATGCAGTCCTTCAGGAGCAGACTGCTCCAGTGTGGGTCCCCCACGGGGTCCAGAGGGCCTGCCAGGAGCCTGCTCCAGCGTGGGCTTCCCATGGGGTCACAGTCTGCTTCAGATGTCTCCATCTGCTCTGGCGTGGAGTCCTCCATGGGCTGCAGGTAGAATCTCTTCTCCCCATCATCCTCCATGGGCTGCAGGGGGACAGCCTGCCTCACCATGGTCTTCACCACGGGCTGCAGGGGAATCTCTTCTCTGGTGCCTGGAGCACCTCCTGCCCCTCCTTCTGCACCGACCTTGGTGTCTGCAGGGTTGTTCCTCTCATATTCTAACTCCTCCCTCTGGTTGCAATTGCTCCTGGTGGGATTTTTTTTTCCCTTCTTAACTCTGTTATCCCAGAGGCGCTACCACCATGGCTGATAGGCTCACCCTTGACCAGCAGCGGGTCCGTCTTGGAGCCGGCTGGCATTGGCTCTGTCAGACACAGGGGAAGCTTCTAGCAGCTTCTCACAGAAGCCACCCCCGTAGCTCCCCACCACTACCAAAACCTTGCCACACAAACCCAATACAAATGGACAGTATTGACTGGTTCGGATAAGCCTCTCTGTTGATTCAGTAGCAGGTTAACAACCTGATAAGAAGGAACAATGCTGGGAACAACCATATAGAAAGTAAAAGAACTGTGAAGAAATGCCTGTATATCATGTGATACTTTTTTGTATTGAAATTCCAGCATGTCTCCCTAACTCTCCTCTCACTATGTTACTGTTGCTGAATAATGAACCTATCGACAGATGACTTGCTTGTGAATAAATGTTAGTTGTACTATTGGATTCATTGATTTAAGATTCCAGACATGGAAACCAGAAAAAAGAAAGCTGTTGAGTATATCTTTAAGATGTATAAATTCAGACATTTACATTCTTTTAAAATTTCTGGCAGAAATCAACACTGCTGGTAAATATATAACAGATGTACCAATGTGCCTTGAGATGAATACATTATGGACAAAAAAATCATATTTATTCCCATCACAATAACAGTTTGTTTTGATCACCTGCTCTTTCTGGTTGCACCTGTGGCTTGTTCATTTGGTTGGAACATGGGAAAATGCCAGGATCAATACAAGCTGTGGATTCTTGCTCCCTTGTGTGGGTGTTTCTTTTAGTTATTCCCCAAATGTTCTTTGTGTACAGTCTTTAGGTATAATGAAGTAAAAAAAAAAAAAAAAGAAAAAAAAAGAGAAAGGCATTAGTGCAATATTAAGGCTCGAGAAAATGAGGCAGTCAAAAAACAAGGAATTCCAAACTCTGGGGTAGTATCTAAACTTGTTATGGTTTACTTCCAGCCTGCAACTGAGCACCACACAGCTGCTCGCTCACTATCCCCGTCAGTGGGATGGGGGAGAGAATCGGAAGAGTAAAAGTGAGAAAACTCATGGGTTGAGACAAAGACAGTTTAATAGCTAAAGCAAAAGCTGTCTGTGCAAGCAAAGCAAGACAAGGAATTCATTCACCACTTCCCATGGGCAGGCAGGTGTTCAGCCATCTCCAGGAAAGCAGGGCTCCATCACGTGTAACGGTGACTGGGGAAGACAAACGCCATGACTCCAAACATCCCCCCTTCCTTCTTCTTCCCCCAGCTTTATATGCTGAGCATGACGTCATATGGGATGGAATATCCCTTTGGTCAGTTGGGGTCAGCTGTCCCGGCTGTGTCCCCTCCCAACTCCTTGTGCACCTCCAGCCCACTCGCTGGTGGGGTGGTGTGAGAAGCAGAAAAGGCCTTGCCTCTGTGTAAGCACTGCTCAGCAATAACTAGAACATCCCTGTGTTATCAACACTGTTTCCAGCACAAATCCAAAACACAGCCCCGTACTAGGTACTATGAAGAAAATTAACTCTATCCCAGCCAAAAACAGGACAAAAATTTATCTCAATGGAACCTTTAAAACATGGTGATGAATAATTCAATTTTCTTTGAAACAAAAAAAAGAAATTGAACAGTAGTTAGTGAAATTAGTAGGGAAGCATAAATACAATGAAATTTTGTAGCTGCAAAAGCAGTACCTTTAAATTTCTTAAACAATCTGGGTATGTCTCCTCTATGACTTTTGGCTGTATGCAATTTCAATTTTTTTGCTACATATACATGCAGCTTATACTGTACAGCCATTATTCATAGAGCTGCTCTCTCCTCTGCACAAAGTTCTACAGCCTTCAGTATGGTACGTTGAAGAAGGAAAATACATCAATAAAACTTATACTGTTTGATGGGCTACCATGATAGGGAGAATAACTTTATGTTTTCCCTTTCAGACAATCATCTGGCAAAGTTTAAGCTATGTTCTCTGAAAAAGATTTATTTTCACTCCTGAATTCTGGTGTAGTGACTATTCTTTGTGTTCGAGAGAGATCTGTCCTACCCAAAAGAGTACACCAGCATGAGGCATTCAATGTAGAAGCATCATCAGCTGAGGCTTTAGGTAAAAATGGTATAAAGGAGTGGGAACTTCCTCAGAGTGAAGTGCCTTTGAAAGGACGTATCTCTAATTATTCAACAGAGCAGGAGCCTACAGTGGCTATGTTTCCAATTTACTTCAGTCAAGTTCCTAAAGTCAGTGAAGATTAAACCTAGCTTAAGGTTTCCAGACATCCTGAGACATCTGTACAGATTCAGATCCAATATAATTCTTTGAGTTATAACTTTTGAGTTTTGTTTTACTGAATACACAGTAAGTATTGTTACATTTTACTAGAGAACCCCAATACACCTGTAAAATATGCAAAACCGGTTAGCCAAAAAAAACCCCAAAATATGCAAATAGTCATGCACAATATGTTTTGAAAAGGTAAATAATTTGGACAGATTTATTATAACATATTTATATAATGTAGTTCAACATATTTGTCTCCAGGAGTTTTTCTTTTTCAGGTATGGTGGCAGAGGAGAATTCATAGCTGTGAGTAGCAAGCGAACATTTCTGATGTTATTTTCATGTTTCAGGTTGGAATTGCTTTGTAATAAAATTACACTTGCAAAGTGATTTACAGATGTTTTAATGTTTTAATTTATCAGTGTTTGAAATGTCCAGTGCGTTAAGGAACTCAGGAAATTGGTTGCTGTGTAATGATATCTGAATTCATAACACCATCCTATGTGAATCAAGATGTTTCTGAAAATTTTATCAGTTCAGCTGAAGTACCATGGTAATGGGTATTTTATGCCAACATGATGCCAGAGCTTGTTCCCAACTTTATGCCAAAGCTGACTCTGATCTGTGCAAATGAGGTTTCAGCCAGATGCATAAAGATTCTACCCTTCTATGTAACGAACACCAACAGTGTTACACTAACATTTTCAAACTGTGGACTGTATCCAAACACATGTCACTCTGAGCCAATTTCTTATTTATAAGACATCATTCTTCTAAAACAGGGGAACACAATTCTTATTGATTATAATGGACATAATGCCTGAAATGGAATCTGAATCACTGGACCTGTTTGCATCTGGTATTACCGAACAAAAGAACATATCCTCTAATCTGTAAAATGCATGGATTTGTGCCCAGTAAAGATATCTCCTATCAGAAAGCTCTTCAGGAGATAAGCTTAGTTTCCTGTGCCGATATACTTCGCTCTCTGAATAAATAGTGAAAGGGGATAGCAGTCCCTGCGATTTCCTTTTTGCATGCTGCTGAACTTTAATGTTCACCGAGTTAAAAGGTGGCACTGATGATGCAGCACCATTCACTCACTGGAAATGCTATTACGATGGCGTAAACTCATAACAAATCTTCCAGCCAGAACAACTACCTGCAGCTATTTACACCAGTGATGCGATATAGTCTGAATGTGGACATACAGTATGTTCCTCTCTTGTAAGAGCCTCTTAGAGATTTACTAGTCGCTGGAACTTTTCCCCAGATGTGCTACTCCTTTAATCTGTTACTGTTTGCTCAAAAACTGTTGCTCATTAGTTAACAGTAATGCTTTTCAATGTAAGGTTTTTCAGTCAGGTTCAAAGGCCAAGGCATTCCAGCCCAAAAAGAAACATGTGCTTTTACACATCTTCTGTATTACAACTTTCCATTTCTTTCTAAATTTATTGATCTGAATCAAAAACAACAGCAGCAATAAAAAAAAGAAAGTGTAGCTAAAACCTAAGACTGGAAGATAGAATAGATACACAGACAAAAACTGAGCAAACAGATGGCTAAAATTTAAGATTAACCAGAATATGAGTTTACAGGTCCTTTAAAATTCCTGACAAGTTAAATTATAAGTAAACAACCACAATCCTCCTCTTCAGCTTTTTTCTTTTCTCTTCTTTTCTTTTCTTTCAATCTTTAAGGGAAGGAACAATTTTTCTCTGGCCCTCACAAGATATCAATTCAAGGTTTCTAATTTTGTTGTTCAAATTCACAAGACACTATGTGAAATCCAAAAGCTGAGACAGATGTTGAAGAGTCAAAAATAGGGATTAATTATTTTCTGATAGATTTCTCTCTGATATCCTTGTATTTGTTCACAATGGGGGTTGTGGATGCCCCCTCCCTGGAAGTGTTCAAGGCCAGGTTGGATGGGGCTTTGGGCAACCTGGTCTAGTGGAGGGTGTCCCTGCCCATGGCAGGGGGGTTGGAACTAGATGATCTTTGAGGTCCCTTCTAACCCAAACCATTACAAAAAATAAAAATTCAAAAAATATTCCAGAACAGTGTATATTATTTGTTAGTTATTCACCATAATCCAAAATTTCATTGTTTTTTACTGGCATAAAAAATTATGTTTGACTGGATTTTTTGATCAAGTAGAGTTCTCTTAATTAACCAGTGCATGAAGTGTAGAGTCAGGTCCAGACCTATTGAGTCTTACATTAAATGACAGATTAGAAGTTACTGAATAATAATTCTCTGGATCATATTCTTCACATTTATTATCTTTATTTTATTGCTATATATCTTTTTCTGTTGGCTAAACAGAATCTATAAAATAATAATAAAAAGTTTTCTATAGAAAAATAAATAAATAAATAATTCTTACCAAATTTACAATGAAGGAGAAGATACTGTTATATAAAGTCCTTTGCTGCAGATTGTTAATTGGTAATACAACAAAGGGAGAATGCATTTAAATAATTTTCTCATATCATTAGAAATATTACATTTTAAGGGTAGAATATGTACTGGGTCATCTGGGTTAACTGGTTTTTAGTTACTTCAGGTAAATATCATGACTTGTAGTCAACTTCATTTTTACCAGAATACTCTGACTTCTATAGTAAAGGGCCTAATAATTCCCATGAATATAGTACTTACTGCTTCTTATGATGTCCTGCATGTAACTTTACGTCATTGTCCTGGTTCTGGCAAGGATAGAGTTAATTTCACAAGGAGCCAGGACAGGTGAGCCAAGCTGGCTGGGGGCTATGCCATACCATGTGACATCATGCTCACCATAAAAGGGGTCTAGTCGGGCAGGAAGGGAGGGGGTGCAGTTTCGGGACAGGCTGAGCATGGGGTGCTCAGCGGCTGGCTGGGCCTAAACCAAGTTTTCCCCGTAGATTGGGTGCAATTATCAATCAATTCTGAAAAATAGTGACCGAGGTACGGGCATGATAGAAATGCTACATACAAGTACCAGCTCAGACTCATGACTATCGATGATATCATAAGTCATTATCACACAATACAACAACATGAGAACAGGAACCCCTCTCCCAGAGATGATAAACAGCGCCGCAGGGATTACATAGAGTAAACACGGGTTTACAAACCAGAGCCATGTGACCAAACAGAACATCATTATGATCAGCAACTGTTTAAATAACATCATAAATGCTTATAACAACTTTGCTTTAACACACTTGGGTCAGACTTGTCGTTATCACCACCCCTCAGGCCCCACATTGGGCGCCCAAAAGGACTGACGTGGTTCAGCCCCAGCCCCAGCTGAGCACCACGCGCCGCTCACTCACCCCTCCCCCGGCGGGATGGGGAGGAGAATGGAAAAACAACGGCAAAGCCTCGAGGGTTGGGATAAGGGCAGGTTACTGGGACAGCAAGGGAGAGGGAAACAATCAACAACAGTACTGATAACAGATATTCACAATGGGTGATAACAAAGAAGAATTCACTGATCCGACAACCGACCCCGACCCCAACCGACCAGATGCTCAGCCTGTCCCGGAACCGCGCCGAAACCGCACTCCACCCCCCCACCCCCCCCCCGCCGCCCGACTAGCCCCCCCCTCCCCCCCTTTATGGTGAGCGTGACGTCACATGGTATGGAATAGCCCCCGGCCAGCTTGGCTCACCTGTCCTGGCTCCTTGTGAAATTAACTCCATCCTTGCCCGAACCAGGACAGTAATCCATCTTGATAGAGTTACTTTGGCAAGGAACTTTGTTAGAAGAGGTTATGTGTTTACTACATTGCTGTTTCATGAGGTTTCCGAGAAAGAGTTATAAGCTTGACTGAATCACAACCACTAGAATTTTATTGCCATTCTTTTCAGTAGTTTTAACTGGTACTTATCCCACAGGGGTGGATAGTAAAAAGCAGATGCTTGTTTATTCTTTTTTCTTACTTTCCTTGGGTTGGAAACTTTTAAAGATAGTAGTGGAAAACCAATTCATACATAATAATGTGACAAATGCCATTTTGAAATCCTGATTTCTCTTCCTTTTCTCGAGTCCATTGTTGAATGATGTCTTTGAGTTATATACATGGGTTATTGGACTCCAAAAGGAACTGTTAATTTAATAATGAGGACAGCAGTAGGTACAATAGATAGGTACATTCTGGTGCTTTCCTCCTAAGTCCCTTACAGGATTCCCAGTTTTACAAAGCAAATAAAATTCATGGGAAATGACTGCCCATTCTTCAGCTGTTAATTTGCAGTTATTACTCATCTCAGGCAAGCATAAAATATGTATAGAAGAGGTTTCTATGTTTTTTAAAAAAATAATTGTAGATTCTGCCCCCCCCCCCCATAGATGTGTGTTTTAAGACAGATAATTACTTCCAGGCATAGCGGAGTTCATTGAAAATATTTATCAACTGAATACTTTTTGCAAGGTATGATACCAAATTTAATGGAAACATAATGTAGAAAGAGTTAGCACTGGTTTATCCTGAATATTTTAAGATAGCAGCAGTATCTCCACTATTCACAGAATCACAGAATGGTAGAGATTGGAAGGGAGCTTTGGAGATCATCTAGTCCAACCCCCCCCACTTAAGCAGGATCACCCAGAGCAGGTTGCACAGGATTGCGTCCCAGCGGGTTTTGAATATCTCCAGAGAAGGAGACTCCACAACCTCTCTGGGCAGCCTGTTCCAGTGCTTGGTCACCCTCAGAGTGAAGAAGTTTTTCCTCATATTCAGGTGGAACTTCCTGTGTTCTAGTTTGTGCCCATCGTCCCTTGTCCTGTTGCTGAGCACCACTGAAAAGAGTCTGGCCCCATCCTCTTGACATCTGCCCTTTAGATATTTATAAGCGTTGATAAGATCCCCTCTCAGTCTTCTCCAGGCTAAACAGACCCAGCTCTCTCAGCCTTTCCTCATACAAGAGATGCTCCAGTCCCTTAATCATTTTCGTAGCCCTCTGCTGGACTCTTTCCAGTAGTTCCCTGTCTTTCTTGAACTGCCCAGAACTAGACACCAAGGCAGAGCAGAGGGGGAGGATAACCTCCCTCGACCTGATGGCCATGGTCTTCTAAATGCCCAGGATACCATTGGCCTTCTTGGCCAGAAGGGCACATTGCTGGCTCATGGAGAGCTTGGTGTCCACCAGGACTCCCAGGTCCTTCTCTGCAGAGCCACTTCCCAGCAGGTCAACCCTAACCTAGGGAGTTATTCCTCCATAGGTGCAGGACACTACACTCACCTTTGTTGAATTTCAGATGGTTCCCCTCCGCCCAACTCTCTAGCCTGTCCAGGTCTCTATTTGACCACTGCATTGTATTATATTAGAGTATTGAGCAATTGACTTATGTGATATTTTCCACTTTTTTAAGTGAATGGAATAGCCACTGGTGGGACTCTGACAGCTATTAGAGACCTGGCAAGTAGAAGTTAGGTGATATGCATAAGCTAATTGATTACTCATTAATAGTTAAACATTTTAAACTAAATTTTTGATGTTTAACATTCAACAGTAAAATTCTGACATATTGTGAAGTCTAAAGTTAATGTCAGTGCTAAGTCTGAATAAAATTAGTGATCTATACTATCTCCTCTTTATGTATTTTACATTGTATTTATCACTTTTTCACAACTGCATTCAGGTACACACCTGTAGGGCTCTGGATACTAATCTTGCCATATTTGAACAGACAGCAAGATGTTGGTTTATATGTCTCTGCATTCAGAAGTTCAAGAAGCTTAATTAATTTATAAATGGTGCTTGGAATTGCTGCAGATTTCAAAAAGAATTGCTTAGACCTCATAAGATCGGAAATAATGCCCTCCATTGTAATTTTCTTTGGGGCAAGCCTAGGAGGAACTTGGGTTAAATGGTCATGTATCCGAATATGATTAGTGGGTATCCCTCCAAATTCCACTGCTTGTGTTGAGCAGATGCTTGATGCAGTTCACCACACAGAACACCTAGTGTTGTCTAAAGATGCCCAACACTTTGCATCGCCGAGCAGTGTAAAGAAGCCTCAGCATGAATGAGAATCAAGTGTTTACTTTCCTGTTGATACAGATGTAGAAAATATTGAGTATTTTATTTCCTAAAGGTACGTTCTTTCTATCCTTTCCAAACTTTAGCAAGAGCTGATTCTAGCATATTTGGCAACACTGTGGAATATAGGAGGAATCCATCAAATCTAGGCATGTTGAGATCAGCAGAAATCTGTGCACATTCTATTTGCCATAAATGAGTAATACACTATTTCCTCTGCCTAATAAAAACTAAACTATGTGCCAGTTGTTACCCTGCTGGAATAAGATGCTTAAGTTAAGCTACACGAAGGACAAAAGAGGAACTAGAATTTAAATTCCCTATCAAAATGTCTTTACAAGTTTTTTCTGCTGTACATCCTACCCTTCATGCCTAGTCAAAAATCAGTTAACAAGGTTGCAATTGTTATCTTGTAAATATATAATACAAGCCCCAAAGTTATAAAAGGGAAAGTGTTTAAATCCAAGTGTTCATGTTTGATGCTTTTAGTTTTAACTCCGGAATCATTCCAATACACAGTAGCAGCCAGGAGGATTTAAAAAAAAAAAAAAAGAAAGAAAGAAAGAAAAAACCAACAATACTCCTTACAAGACAATATAGTATAAAATAGAATAAACGAAAGAGCTTCTGATCACCCTAAGCAGCACCCAGGTTAATACCTCTAGCAGCTGTCCTGATCTCTGTGGTTTATGCTTTTAACTAACTTTAATTAAATAGAATCTTTGGTGTACCAGGTTGCATAGGACTGGGATATGAATAAAAGAAATAAACAGCAGAGACTGGCATACGGTTGAAGGCACATGCATCATATGATTTTTGTAATACCTTTTTTTTAAAATCTATTTTAACATTCATGAGCAGTAAAAGAGCTTAAAACAGAAATAGAATTGTCTCCCTGGATTTGGAACTTTGACTGTTGTTGAAGGTTCTCTTTTTCTATTCTTTTTTTCATTGCAGAAAGTATATTAAAAAAACCGCCAACACTATAGGTCTTAATTGTCATATGCACAATCTGCAATGTTTAAATGGACCCTGTGGATTTTGGTCCAAAACCAAACCAATCAGTTACAAGCTATTTTTCTTTTCTGTTAGATGTTCTCCTGCAATATTTGCATAAATGTAACCATGCTGTCCGTCTTTTAACTTTCACTCAATTAATTATGCTCCCAGCCCCCTGCTGATGGACAAAAATGAGACTTCATCTGCAAATAGCTTCAGCAGTTTACAGCTTATTAAATGCCAAAATCTAGTTAAGACAGTTTGAGAATTCTCATGTCAGGCATTTCAACATGCCAGTTTTAACATAAAACTCTTATTAAAAGGGAAAAAAGTAAGCCCACTACCCCAAGACGGGGGAGGAAAATGCAATAGAATAAAGGTAATGGACAGATAAGAATATTCTACAAATTATGTACTTAGCATATGTGGCACAGTCTGAGTATGTTTTAATTGGTTCCCCTAATAATGAAAAACATTGGAAAAGACTACCAGTTGACAACAAAATGGTTCCTGCAAATTACAAACAGCGTCAGTCTACAGTATCACCTTTTATAATTTTTATAAAAGTCTGAACAAACCTTGGAATAAGCAGATTACATACTAAATCATTAAAAAAATAACTTTTCTATGACTCTTTTTGACAGGTTTTACATTTTGCACCAAGCATCTGGTGCTTTCATTTTTCAGTACATAGTGTTCTGGTATACTTTATACCATGCTGGGTTGATTCTTGATTTAAAACAGAAATGGAGAAACAGTATGGTATACAGGAAAACTGAAGTGTGCCATGCTCCAAAATAAATTCAATACATAGTTTCACACTATAACCTTGACCAGATCATTTAACCTGCGTGAACTTTAAGCAGTGTCTCTTTAAAACTAGATATAATCAAGATCTCATTGAAGAATAAATGTTATGCCTGAATGTCAGCTTCTCATCTTGAATGAATTATGAAAGGAGGACTAACAAAATATCTCTTCAATATTACAAGCTACATTTAATTGTTTCCATTTATTTTTGTTGTTAGCTTATAAACATTCCTTTAGCCGTCTATTGTTAGTGAAATACATATAAAAATGGCAGTCAAAAAAAGAGAGACAAACACAAACTGTAAAATATATTATTTATATATATAAAATACATTATATATTTTCTTTTCTTTCTTTGGGGGGAAGGATAATGTAAAAGAAAAAGGATAATAAAAGAAAAAGATATTTTTTTTCCCTAAAAATTTCTGAAATATTATCTGGGTTATTGTGACATATTTTTTCATGTTTGTTGTCTCATGTCATAAACTAATGTGACTGAGCTGAACATGACATGACAATTCATGACAGAAATGCCAGAAATTAAGTTAAAGAAATATAACTCATGTCCAGTTGTGTAGCAATTGCCAGTTCTTTTATAAAGTGCTTAGATTTTTCATGTTTAAAGTAATGAAAAAAATAGAGTGTATAATATTGTATCAGTTTTCCACCTTAATATTATCTTTAATTTGTGAAAATTTGTTTCAAAGTATACACTGCTATACACTAATGACCTCATCATGTCGAAGTGTAGTGAAGTCTGGTGATCTATATTAAGAGATGCATTCCTCAACAAGCAAACCCAACACTCGGGCTGTTTTACATGAAATGCCCCTTGCACATCTGCTGCCTGTAGTCCAAATTGCCACCGTATTGGTGAGAAAGTGTCAACCTTCTCCTTTGCATAAATAAATGCATCTTCAAGCAGACGCCTCTCACAGTCAGAATAGAGGGCACACATGAAAATGGTCCTGTTTTGCATTATTCTACTGGTGCTAAACTTCTGTTTTTCTTGGTCATTGTTTGTGCTTACACTATATTCAGTTGTTTCTCTCTCCCTACCCAAAAGTGTTTAAAATCTCAGAAAAGAAGACAGGGATAAAAGATATAGTGGAGCGTCAAACTTTCATTATAATATATCTCCTTTATTATGTCTCTCAAAGCAGGGTTTTTTTTGTGTTAGCTAGCTTCTTTTAGGTATAGTGGTGGAAGCAGATACTGAGGACGTTTTTTAGAGATAGTAATGGCCTTATAGCTGATCTGTAGGAGGGTGGTTGATCACCACTAAACAGCGTAGAGGAATGTAGAGAAGTGATTGCAGGAGAAGTGGGTAAAAGAAAGATTGAGTCTAACATGACTGGTAGAGCATCTTCAGGCAACACAATGAAAGACTGGACTTGGGATGTAATCAAGAGTGACAGAAAAAGAGTGGGGGTAGCAGTAGAAGTGCAGAGGGCTCAGGAGGAAAGATAAAGTGGTCATTTTCCTGACATCTGTGTTAAGTCACAACTGGCATGCAGAGGAAAAGTGTATTTTTCCATTTTTAAATGTCATTGTTTTAGCATCATGGTGGACAGTATGCCCTGGAGATCAAAGTCTTGTCCTCCATCCTGGGTAGTGACATTGAGTTCTGCTGCATGGATTCCACCTCGTCTCCTTTAGTATTGACATAGATGGACCACTTCTAGGCATGACATGGTAGGTTATGCTCTGCCAATCGGTGTGCCAATTAATGCCAATTATAGCGATATGTTTGATGAGAAGAATATATTTGGAGCCTAGGAATTGCAGAAAGTACTGGAGAGCAGCACTGGCAATGTTAGTGGGTTTGGCAAAGTGTAAAAATTAGGATTATCTTGAATGCTTGTTAACCTGTTTTAAAAAGATTTTCAAGGAGAATGTGATTTCTGATTAAGTTGCTTTGGGTTTTGACCAAATTTTCAATCAGAATAATGGTTGTTAATTGGATTCATTGAGGTCCATGGAGAGAAATAAATATTGAAATATTAAAAAATACCTTTCTGTTGCCAGATATTGATGCCCAGTAGTAATTTCTGTCAGATAAAATGGAGTAGATTCATTCTGTCAAGAATGAAATTTAATATGATTGAGGTAATTCTCAAGTTGGGAAAGCAGGAGGGGCAATGCAAAGTATAAAAAAGGGAGGGTTTTTTTTAAGAAAAAAAAGGAAAATTTGGAACACATGACAATTTTCCTCTTATATCATCAAACTTCCCATATGAGATTATGTGATGCAGGTGCAAGCCTTGTCTCAAACTAGAAGGAGATTTTCTGTACCTCATTCTACCTAATTACTGTGTGGAATATGACATATCATGTTTCATAACATAAATGATAATTTCCCTTTTCCTACTCATTCCTGTTTGGAGTTATAAGAGAAATTATATGGGTGTTTTTTCTGGCAATCTAAGTTCATTTGAATTCTCCATTTTCCCCAGAATATTTTTATTCACTTTACACAAGGAGGCAGCTATTACAAGTATTTTGGTAGATGTGTTTGATTTTGGTTTTGCATAGTTTGCTACTGCAGGAACAAAATGTGTGCATTTTGATTTAGCTTTGACAATTTTTCTTCTATAGAGAAAAATTTATCTTACATATATCAACAGATGGAATCAGATAAAGTGAAGTCTTTCAATTAATTGGAGAGAAATGACAATAGAATTTAGTCCATAATGACTATTTTCTTTTAGTATTTTTCATTATTTTGAGAATTATGTAAGCCCTAGAATGCAGAAGCTGTATCTTATAAAAAAATCTATTAATCTAAAAGAGATTTTTCTCCCTTGTATTTCAATAAGGTGCAGTAGTGTAGAATTATGTAAACCAGGAAAATGTTTCCACCTGTAGCTTGAATGTAGCAAACTTGATTGTTATTACAGAAGCAGCAAAGTTAAAACATATTAGAAGAGCAACACATGCTGTATTGCTATTAAAAGTTCCCCAAATGCCCTTTCTTTAGTGCTATGACTATAATGTATTCAAAGCAGAGATATATGCTTCATTAGTTGTAGAGGTGTTGGTACTTGCTGCTTTATAGCCAGAAAGAAATAATAGATCATAAAGAACAAGAATGTGTAAAGGAATGAAAAACAGTAATCAAATATATATGTTTATACACAAATACAAACCACAATAAGGATATACGCACACCTGTTTTTAAACATATGTGTGTACACCCTTTATGTAGAAAGCCTCCAGAATGTGGATGTGCTTATTTTTAAATGTTCAAGTTTCGTGAGAATGTTGGACATCATAAGGATATAAGATGTAGACAGATGTCAATATTATACTTTGAACAACAGAACTGATTAACTATTCTGTGAATACTATGGTCTAGGACCGACGATAAAGAACTGAAATTGTTCAGACATTTATTATGCCGCATGCTTTCAAAAAGGGCAGTTTCCTTTTATAAATCATTATAAACTCACCACCCAACTGTAGTTAAAATAAAATATTTTGATTTTGCCTTTCTTAGTTCAGAAGTGCTAAGACCACATTCTTAGGCACTGAACAACAGCCTTTTCAGCAACTTACTCTGTTAGCACACAGAACGGCTGACTGAACCATGTAGAAGTCTGGACAACTGCATTATTCCTCACATTCCAACTTGGTTTTTACTTATAACTGAGGAAGACCAGTCAAGAAGGGGTCCCATTTGCAAAGGAATGTACAAAAACAAATGTATTGTTGGTCTCACTCTGAGGACCAGGCAGGGGAGAGGTAACACTAAAGAAAAAAAAAAAAAAAAAGAGGAAGGTGAAGTCGAAGGCAAAGGAAAAGGCAAAGGTAAGGAAAGAAGGATCATGGAAAGATAGTTAGCAGATTTCAGGTAAAAGAAGGTATGAGGACCATATAGGGAGAAAAATGAACACATTATGAAGAAGAGAGTGGGAAAAGTTTTTGACAAAGAGCTGCTTAGCAAAGGGTATAGAAGATCTGGTCAAAATGCTGAAATACTCTGAAGCAAGGATTCACTTACCTGAGCTTTAGACAATGTAGTGAAGTAGGCACATCTTATGTGTGATTCATCTGACCTACGTTAGATTAGTTTCCTTGATAAAAATGCATGCAAGTATATATTGGTTGCCCTATCAGTTGCCCTTCTGAATCAACAGTTTTTCAAGTCTACTTCATATACAAACTTTTTAATTCAGACCTGTTAGAATGCTCAGCAGAGCCCTGGGCTGAAGCTCTCAAAGTGCTCTTCATAAATGTTTACCCTAGATCTCTTCAGAAATGAGTTTGCAGATTTAATGCTTTTAGTCATTTGCAAACAAGCCCGCAGTAAAATACAGTTCATGCTCCTGCATGTCTAGAACGGCTTCACTGAGTGGTCCTGTATTAGAGTTGCGTAATACCCATCTGGAGACACTGCTTTCCCAGAAAACCAGGAACAAGTCAAAAATTATATCATTTTCTAATTCCAACTAACTCCTTCCCACTCTACTACTGTTAATATATCATGAGTCACATATCAGAAACTCCTGACTTTGGACATTAGGCTATGCCCGAGATTTTTCACAGAATCAAATCCTCTTTGGATTTTTGTATCAACCACCAGTTTTGATCAATTCAAAATCTCTAGAATCAAATCTCTCAGAAATAGACTTTACTGGTGAATTTTGTACTTTTTCTTATTCTGCTGAAATGTAACTGGTTAAACACATGTATTCTGAAGCCAGCAGGTGTTTTAAGAGTGATATTTTCACTCTCTCGCCTATAGAGTCACTTCAAGCCATCTAAAAATTAGAAACACACAATTCATACCATCTAACTTCAGCTGTCTGAAAGTAAATCATGAGTATAAACTAATCTCTTTGGATATTCAGTGGAATCTACAGCTGGCAATTCAGAACATCCTGAAATATGGGTCTAAAATACTTGAATTTCCCCCTTGGGTGGCACCTGGTTCTCTTCATTGTTGTTTAAAAGTCAGACTTAGACTATAGGAGGTTAATTTTTAGAAATGAATCCCATCCGTAACTCTGTATCTATGGATACTTCTATTCTAATTTAGTATTATTTTAAACACATTTTGCACAGATAAAAAGATCAGATGAGCAAGGCAGCAGATAAATAGGCCCAGTGCAAAGCTGAAGGGAATACAATTTGGTTTCAGGTTAACATTAACATTTTTTCTCTCTTTATTCTTTCCAAACAGGCTTTTCTATTTTCTCTGATCTTCTTACTTGCCTGTTAGATAGTAAGATACTTTCAGTGGTATCTGACAATTGCAGTTGTAAAAAAGCCTGGTGAAGCATACGTGAATGCAAATACTCATCTTAGTGACACTAATAATGGAATATAATGCTAGCGAAGCCAAAAATGGATAATGCAATTTTATAACACACTTTGATTTTACATATGTGTATTTAAGGACAGGGTGTATAATGAATGTACTGAACACTTTGCCTTTAAAAAATTCTTTTTTGTACTCATAATGTTTCAGCTGCTGAAATCTGAAATTGCACTGGGTGCTCAATGTTCTACTAAGCTTTCAATGAAATATTCCAACATAGCATTAAAGGAAGAATGGTACTAGAACCAAAAGCGGGTTTTGTTCGTGCTTTTTTTAGTTGGGGTTTTTTATTTTATTTTATTTCTGAGCCACTCTGTGATGTCTGTGGGTAATTACAAAGAGTATTTACATTTATTTCCTCTTTCAGAAGTACAACAATTTGAATATTATTATTCAATATTTCATTATAGTGATTCCAGTGTAGAAAAATGGGTCAAGAAGGAAGCCTGGAAGAGCCTGACTAGTTCAGATGATGATAATTCACAGAGCACTAGCCAGGTTTAGTGACTGTTTTCATCCTTCCTGGGACTGTTGCCAGTGTCTATGCAAGGGCAGAGAAGTAAATATCTTGCATTCTTTCTATAACCTGCCCCTAGGGTAGAGTCCTCTAGGTTTGATCAAACATGTTTGAAGAGCACGAGCAAGTACTTTCCATGTTATGAACCAGCATCAGGATCCTCTAAAACACAAATGACTTTATATGATACTTCTTTTTAGGTAGTTACACAACTAATTGAAATGTTAAACTTGAATAAGCTCACTGAACTGAATAATAACAAATGAAAATTAGTGAAAGCGTGCCTAGGGCAAAATTTATCTTCTTACATCTGTTTTAACTTTCAGCTCAGCTCTTTCTCTGAAAAGTATGTGACCAAGAAAGTCCTAACAAAATCACATTTACAAGACTATGGTAAAATACAAACTCATAAAATTGGTTTTCCACAGTAAGAGTATTTGGTTTTCCACAGTGACGCTATTCTTTTTCAACACCCTTTTCTGACATTTATTTTTATTGACTGGTTACTGTGAATCTGTCTGGGAATCTACACCTGTCCTGTTCCATGCATGTGGAAAATCTCCCACTTTAAAACATGCACACCTCCACCCAATAAATGAACTGTAGTGACAATAGGTTATAATGTACATAGGTTAAGAAAAACAGAAAATAGCATATGTGGTAAGTAATTATCAGAAAATTATAGTAGTAAGTAGTTATTCTCAATTACAGATCCAAATACACCGATTTTGTCTGTGTCTTAAGAGCTAGTATTGATAACTGATGATCTGGAAAAAAAATGAAGAAATGCAAAAAGAAAATCTTATAGCTAATAAACTAAAGGAAAAATGGTATCCTAGAATTTACAGCTGAATCTAAACCAGTGCCTAGGAAATGACCAAAATGCAGTTGGATTTCAGTATCCAGTGTATGTGGATTTAGATATTTCAGTGAAAGTAGAGACCAAAGATTAACTTAGACTTACTTCCTAATTTATTTTTGGTTTTATCCAGTGATTTTCAAGTGCAGAATATGTGCTAGAGGTGGTAGCTTTTAGCTCAGAGTTCCAGTCATGATTAGTTGGAGAAAGTCTAGAAAACAGTCCTTACCTAAAATATTGTGGGCTTGAGATGTTAGGAAGAAGGTGAGTTTGGGAGACACTGAATAGAATACTGAGTACAGTTAAGATAAATGAATCTGGCAATATTGGAGGGAATTAAATAGGTCAAGGAAAACTGCCTGAAGTTTTGCATTGGCTCAATGGGAGATTCTTGTGTGGTAAAGTAACAGGTTTAAACCATGCATGTCCATGACAGACTATCTGGAGGTGAAGAGTCTGATTAAATCTAGTCTTTAAAATGGCATGCTGTTCCTCAAATTGAAACCGAGTATTTGAAGTCAGAATAACTATACATGTTGTTGCATGTGCATTCAAGTGGTATTGAATAATTCCTTTACCTTATATTTCTGGTGGGTTTGATTTTGCTTACAGTAGCAAAGGAAAGGAAGAAGGGAAATCTATTTACTTCAAGCTATTTTGAAGAATTTTACTAACAGAGAGTTTTAAAGAAAAGTTACGTACCTATTTCATCTTTAAAAGAGAAATCTGATTTTTTTAATGACTTATTTTATTGCACCATGAGACCAAAATGAGCAGTAGATGCTGCTGACTTTCTGTGTCATTTTGTATTGATAATTTATAAATTGTTACAGCCGTACTTCAGTATGGATAAACCTGCAGTGGAAGGCATCAGGGTTCTGCATTTGTGGTGCTATGCGGGAATCACTTGAAAGAATAACAGATACTTCTTATGGAAAAAAGAAAGCAGTGGACAGCTTTTCCCAGGATTTTATTTGTGTGGTCGTTGTCCTTCACCATAAATGTTTTTCTCTCATGTATGAGAATTCCTTGAGCTTTAAGGCTCCAGGAGCTTGTTTCATTCTTCAATTTAATCCTCTGTTCACAGCAACATCAAAAGGTTTTATCCTGGAAGATTTTAAAGTTTTGTTTTTCTAACTATTTGTTTGCCGATTGATTAAGAGATGTTAAATGTAAAATTACTATATTTTAATTAGTAAAAAGTAGTATCTCTGTACTGGAGACACAGGATGCCCTTATTCTACTTACTTTCATCAAAAATTGTAGTTATTCAAGAACACATAATTAGCTTGTTTTAATCTTATCATTTTCAGAGGCATACTACAGTAATTGGCTTTCTTTCCTCTCCTTTTTAGTTAGAAGATTGCTAAAGGATCAATGGAGAATACATTTTTCTATTCTGCAGCATCAATTACGGTGACCCTGGGTGTAAATTTATTGATTTTACTTATTAGAACATTATCACCAGTTATTCACAGCATGGTGTTTATTAATTAGTAAGGAAAATAAAGATTCATTTGTGAAAAATCTTCCTTTTAAGTTCTCTACCTAGCACATTCATAGCTATATGAGATGTCCTAATTGTATTCTGCCTTTATGAACTACCATGCAGTGTTTCATTCCCTATTCTGTTTGTTTTTTCTTATCATCCTGAAAAAAAGTTACAGAATTATGTTAGCTACAGTTCTGAGGTATAGAAATTGTCCATTTTGACTATCGATTTGCAGAAACCTCCTGCATTTTTTGCTCATGGTGGCTACTTTATTCTGAGAGGAAAATAATGGAATGGAACTCTAAACCCAAAAACATTAAAAAAAAAAAAAGAAGAAGAAGAAAAGAAGAAGAGAAGAAAACAGGCATTTATTGCATTTTCTTCAAGGCACAGCTCAGCTTACCAGTTATCCCTGCAGAAGGCATACCAGGTAAATAGAAGTAAGCCAGCTTTTAATTGAACAGTCTTGCTAATCAGCAGTATAGAGGACTGACATAGTTAGTCCAGCTAAGACCTGTAGTCTGGCTTTGGATGGGGGTCCTGGCACCTCAGTCCATGACATATTAGTTATTAGGTGAATGGAAGCAAATGAAATATTTAAAAGAACATGCAATATTTTTTTTTCCATAGAGTACATGACTAATAACACATTTAAGATGTGTGAATAGCATTTGTATTAAAATTTAATACCAGAGCTGTAGGGCCCTGTTAAGTTAGAACAATTTTGTTTAACAAGACAGAATGTGTTCAGAGTATTTATCAATTTATAGCAATTTTAACAAAGAAATTATTGCTAGATTCAAGAGGTTGGATTAGAGAGCACACAAATCTATTCTCAGTGGCCAGGCCCTGTGTTTCTATCTTCATGCATAGGAAGAGCAATAATTTGTAAAAGAAGAAATTAATAATATTTTCAATAGGATACAAATAAAATCTAGATATACAAGAATTTATCAACATATAGGTGTTGGGTTTTTGCTGGGTTTTTTGGTTGGTTGGTTGGGTTTGGGTTTTTTTTTTGGGGGGGGGGGCAGGTAAAATATATCACTATTAAAAGCCTTTAGCCAGATCTTTTTTACTATGTCAATTTTGAAAAAAATCATAGGTCCTGAACCTATTGCTATGTTGGAATAGGAACAATTAATTCCATTTAAAAAATCCTATTCAGCTAGTATAAATTTACTTCATTATGACCTATGTGTAAGGATTGATTGCAACCACAATACGAGGCTGTTCATCTGCTGTGAAAGCCACACTAGTCTGTATGATGCTTCCACTTTAATATCAGATAGATATAAGATCTTTAGATGATAGATGTCTTTCTGAGGGCCATAAGCAAGTATAGCTCTAAAAAGCTGGCAGAAAGAATTACACTGAGCGCACTTAACACAACTGCCTTATTATCCAGAACATGAAATGACACAGGATTGAACTAGAAATATAGGATGTCCTATTTGCTTTGGATTAGGAAATGGGACTGTTTTAATTTGAAAAAAATTGAAAATTAGTTGTTAAAAAAAACAAAACAACAAAAAACCCCAAGAAACCAAACCCAAACGACCTGAAGCAGAAAACACCAAAAATGAGTACTGTACAAAACAGCTGTTGTTAGTTGATTTTTGTCTTACATAAAACCCCTGCATTTATAATAATGGGAATAAAATAATTTCAGTTTCAATAGTTCAGCCTTTCCAGCAAAGATACAATTATATTTTCCTGCAGTTTTGCTTGAATGAAAGTCCAGCATAAAGCACAGTATAAACAATATTTAATATATAACAATAAATTGATCTTCAGTTGAATAATTGTATATGAAACCTAGTTAAAGATAATTTTTACAAGTGAAATATAATAAAGGTTAAAATCAGTCTTGAAGTAGAAAAATAGGATCTTACATTAAGCAGCAACAGGGGACACTGCTATAATAAATTATCATTCCTTTCATCAAGTACTGAGATTGTAATTCAGTCTTGAAGGCAGTTTATGGTATCAGCAGAAGCTTCTGATGGAATCAAATTCCATATATTATTGGACATGTTAACATTAGGGTTACCATTGTCTATATATTTTCCACATTATGTTTTGCTTGGTTTACTAATCAGAATGAGTTGCTTGTGCAGAGCTCTGAGGTCAAAGCTAGCCATATTCTATTACATACATCATTACCAACATTATTGATTCTTGAAGTGGATTTTTATTTTTCTCTTTTATTTAAATACATTATTATTATTCATGATTATGTGAAAAGCAAAAGGTAGATGTTGATTTCCCAACTAGCTTTATTCATGCAATATAGTCAGTAAAGTTAACATTAAAATCTCCATTAACCTCAGCAGTATTACTATTGATGATATAATAGAATATAATGGTAGATGTTGATTCACAAAGTACAAATTTGTTTATAAAATACATATGGAAGCATTATTATATTAAAATCTCCATAACTGATAAGTAAGCATATAGTCATATATTCTCAAAGACCAATATCCTCAAATGTTAGGGATTGTTAAGCACTAGAACAGGACAATTAGAAATAGTGAAATCTCTTTTATTGGAGGAATAGATTAAAAAAATATCAATGTACATGTATTCTTGCTTCAGTTAAGAAAGATGAATATGATGATTATATAAATCTTGATTCCAATCCTGCATTACTAGGAACTGACATGTTTTAGAGTAATCAGTTGCTAAATCCTCATTAATTCAATAGTGCTAATGAAGCCTTTAATCCACTTCTCTGTCTCAATTTAGAAATAGCCTAGATTTTTAAACTTCTTACTCTTAGTCTAGTAAATAACATATTCAAAATGCATTGCAAATTGTTTCTGGACAGTACTCTATCCGGAACTTTTACATCAAGATGAACAGATGACATATTTTACAAAACTATTTATTAGGAATAAAGATTTAGAAATAGTCTTTTCTAAGGTGTGGATGACAAACATAGCATAAATGGTAACTGGAGTCTCACTTTAACATAGGCATGGACTACGCGTTTAAAATTTTTACTGTAAGAACTGTTTTATTTCAAGTAAGCATAAAGAGATCTTGAAGTTACTGTAAATGCACCAGTCCTCTGAAGAATCTTCTCACTGATATCAAAGTTTGGATGTCCAGAGAGGATCTTCACAATTCCTGGCTTCAAAGACAATAAGAATGGAAGGGAAGGGTGGTTGTTGCTGAGGGTCGTTTTTTTGTTTGTTTGTTTGGGGTTTTGCTTTGTTTGGTTTTGCTTTTGTTTTGTTTTGGTTTGTTTTTTAACCAGAAAGTCCTTTATTTTATTCTTGTATAAAAGCAAAATCATCACTGAAATTAAGAAGATATCCATTAAAACAAAAAATAAAATAAATTAGTCGTCTTTCTGTTCAAAGATGGATGCTGAAATACCTCAATATTTGGTAAAATATACTATGGTATGTAATGCACTTTTATTCAAGATTATCAATTTTGTAGTAGTTTGGTAGCTTTACCAAACATACTGGCTTCTAGAAAATAGCAAGTCCCTAAGAATATATGCAGATATTGAATATATTACTCTTTCTTTACAAATGATATTAAGATCATATTGGAAGGCAGGAAAATATGCAAACAGAAGGAGAGATGAGAAAAAATGCTTCACTTTAGCACTTTCCTTGGAAATATAGATGCAATATTTTAGTATTTCATGTGCAGTAAGTGATTGCAATTAATGCTTTCTTAAAGATGACTGCAGTGTAGATTACACTTACATGCATACAGAACTTCTCAACAGATTCATCTAGCTGGAAATTAGGAAGCTCATAAAATCAATGACCATAAACTAAAAATACAGATAGTCTGCAAAAAGACATAATAAAATCACAAAAAAAAGTCTATAAAATTGGGTGGTCTTGGAAAAAGTAGTCTTAAAAAAAAAATCAGTTAAAATATTGAAATATAGTATTTTTTCCACCTAAAAATTGCAGTTCCTTAAGTCAAACCCTTGAAAGTAAGAAGGTCACACATACTATGAAGCAAAATGAAAGGCAAGTAAATCTGTGAAGAATCATTTTGTGGACAAACAGATTTAATGTATATAATTCTGATGGTTTTCACCTATTAAGCCTGCATCTAAGGATGGCAGATTACTACAGAACTAATTAAAAAAATTAGCAGAGGTAGATAGGCACTTAACTCATTATTGTCAGCTATAGTATGGGGCTGAAATACCTGTGAGAATCTGGGCTCAAGTGGTATGTTCCTATCAGATCTAGAAAAAAAAAAAATCTGAAATTTATTTCTAATGATATTATTTGAATTGGTTTGTGCTTAGGAAGAGCTAATGCGTTCTTCATCTGATGGTATTTTACCCTTTCTTAAATAAATTTTCCCTGACGTGCCACCATTTAGTCCAGCCTCTGGCTTAAAGTAGGACTATCACCAAAACCACAACAGGTCAGCCCTGGGCTCCAAGGGTGGAGGTGCCACAATTGCTGTAGGTTATGTGCTGCATTAAGTTCATTGAGAAACTACTTCTCCAGCCCACCGGGCCTTTGGCCAAAATTCCCAGTCTTCTTGCACAATGGGGGTGGTTTGTCCCTGAGTTCCCAACACATTTTCTTTTGAAATCAATTAGCTCTCCTAATTGCCTTTCTCCTCCCTCCCTGCAGCTTCCCCAAGGGTTTCATAGCACTTGTTTAAAGAGTTTAAAGTCTGTTCTTATTAAGTCTGGAGACCTAGCCCTGGTGCTTATCTTCCCAGCTTTCCTCTACGGAAGATAATCTAACAGCTAGTGCAGTCCTGGTTGTCGTCTCTGAGTGTATTTGTCACATCTTCCCTGTTTGTGAGCAACGGGTCAGGACCAGCATTACCCCTGTTTGGCATCTCCAGTAATTGCATTGGGAAGTTGTCACCCACATGGTCTAGAGACTTCCCGGACCACTGACACAAGTGTGTGCTGCAATCTGAGAGCTAGCTGGGAACCGCTCAGAAGAGCCGCTTCAGATACTTAGCTGCTGTGGTTTAGAATGTAAGAGAATTTAATAGTGAGGATGTCAGCCGTATCAAACAAGTGACCTCATAGTCAGAAAATTAATGCTTCTGGGCACAGCTATTTATTAGAACAGACTACTAAGCTAGTATGGCTTTAGAGCAATTAGTGCTGATTTTAGAACAAAAGTAATGCCATTCAAAACTTTTAAAATTTCATTTTTTTTTTCCCTCCTGAATAGAAGTCTAATGAAGGGTTGATACATGTACTGTCTCTAAAGTATTAAATTGGTACTTAGAAAAGTATTTTCAGTTAAACTGAGTTCCTAGAAAAGCAATTCAATATAAAAATAGGTACTAATTTTACTGGTTCCATCAAATATTGTAAAATGGTAAAGGCCAATTTTTTCACCATTGAACTGAGTGGTAGTTTTGCTATTGGCAAAAAAAATAGATTTGAGTATAAATCTAGGAAATGTGCTAGATTTGTATTTTTATAAAGTCTGTTATAATTCAAATACTGCCCCCCCCTCCAAAAAAAAAAAAAAAAAAATCTATGAATACAATGTTAATGCCTAGCACTTTTGAAAAAATATTCAAGAGCAGTTCCTCCTAGGGAAAATATCATCCCTGGACTGCTGCCAAGGTGAGTTCCAGTTTGGACTATCTACTGTACGTGTACCTGTAATTCAGTGCAGCCTTGTGCAGGGGTTGCTCCAACATGCACGTTAGTCTGCTCAGAAAAGGATGATTGCCCTTGAATCAGTGGTCTTTGCTCTCAGAGTTCATTTACGCATTGTTAAGTTGTGCTCCTAACGGGGGTACAATTTGTGAATGAGAATTAATATATGTTGACTTTTCCATTAAGTATTGAATAGTAGTTATTATTATACATAAATAATTATTTTAGATGTACTGTCTGTGTTTTAGATGTACTGTCTGTATAGGCATCTGGAAAACGGGGAGCAAAGTAAGTAGGCTTAGGGAAGGAGAAATATTAAAAGCCTTTTTTTCAGACTTCACATTCAGGACAAAGGACTTTATACAGCTGATTTCCAGTAGTACAGCAAGGACTTGTTTGCTCTTTGGGTTTCCCAGTTCACATTCAAATCCAAGTGGGCATAGAAGGAACAGAGTAACAAAGGGTACCTTTCCCTATAGCTAGCAAAGACTGGGAATCATGGAGTCACCGTCCTACTTGAATTCCTACGCTGACCCCAAGGCAAATCTTCCAGACACATCTGCCCCAATATATCACTGTCTTCATCACCAGGCAAGAAAGAAGGTATCTGCTGCCAAATCCCCATCCGGGGTTCAAGAGTACTCAAGTGAAATACTTATGCTTCCTGAACAGTTACCAAGGGATGGCTCTGGGAGCCTGTCCAAACTTTTGGTCTGCTAAGCTGGGAACCACATAGAGCCAGTCAGTAGGAAACGAGATGCATTACAGTATTTCTGAAATCTTACCACACTTGAAAAGTAACTACCTTAAAATTATATAGCTTCATCTATAATCCACATAGCTCAGATTTCTTCTAAAGCTAAGCATATAATTATGCAGAGTACCTTTTCCAAAATATCCTCACATTTTAGATGATTTTATTGGGAAGTAAAAGAAATATCTTTTGGACCTTATCTGCACATCCTTAGAGCATATTTAATAAAGGAAGACTAAATAGTAAATGCAGTGAACTCTGCCTATAGACCACACTACAGTAAATATGCAGCATTCATGTTTAAGAATCATCTTTGTGCCAGAGAATATTTTGGGGAAGAACTTAACTATCTGCTGTCACTCTAGAGACTGAATTCTGCTGATTTCAACTACAGCTGCATTCTGGAGTTAATACAAGGTTAATATGTTAGTGCTTAACCATTAGTTTACAGAAATACTCTTTTATTTCTCTGCAAAGATGCTGTATAGCAACTGCAGCCTATAAAAGGTCAAGTCTCATAATCCTATTTTTGGACATCTGATGGATGAGGGTTGCCAGTCAGGTTGCAAGATACATAATCTCTAAGGATTCAGTAGCATTAAGACGCAGACAGTTCTGGACGTTCATAAAAAGTTATCCTAAATAATCCTATGCCATGGCATATAATGACAATATTTTCTGTTTGGTTTGACTCCATGCGAATAAGTTTTTGGCGTGGAAACAACATACCTATGCCAGGGTAGCTCTTAGCTTGAAGGCCATATTAAGGTAACTACAATGCTTCTGGCACCCAGATTTAATCTTTAAGATGTCACACTATATTGAGCCTGAGTAGTACTAACACCCTGTACAGCACTGCAGGGCATACTGCCGATGTAAGTACCCAAGCAACCTCTGAAACATGGACTCCTGGAGTTAGCAACTGATCTACATTTTTTATTTTGGCAAATAAAGTAGCAAGCAGATGGGTAGGTCCTTTTACAGATCTAACTGTAAGTAATACTGACATGAAGACCAGAGTAGTGGACTTTAAATAGTAACTGATGACTTAGAAGAAAGTGAAATTACATGGTATGAAATACCATCAAGGGTTTTCCATTTCAAAGATCCTTCATTATTCCTTAATAATTATTGAAAGACACTTTGGGATTTACAGTGATGAAATTCCTGTTCAATGCATCTTTAAAAATTATCTTCATATTTTAAAAAGATTGGGAGTGAGATGATCCATACATATACAATTTTTTAGTAATAATTTTTAGAAAGTAAGTGAGTTTGAAGGAGTCATTCGTGGCTTGGTTTCCTTTTTGTCTGTTTTTAATCACAGTATTATCAATAATAGAACAGAAATTGTGCTTTTAGGGAAGAAATTGCTCTGTGCAAAATATTGCCCTGATAAATCCCTGCTCTTTCTCTTTTGACAAGAGGAATGCCCTCAGCTGGCTTGGGTAGTGACATTCCCAGAAAGACGGTTAAAATTGATTGCTTTACTTTGGAGGAAGTGGAGAATCTTTCCTTATTTTCCTGCCAAAAGAAAAGTTTGTAAGAGTCTTCGTATTGCCATCCTTCGGGTATATTCAGACCTTGCGTAAGTGGACAAAAAGGAGTTAAGTTAATGTAATGAATAAACTGAAGGTAATCACTGAATTAATGAGGTAGTTGCAAATTAATTAGCTGAATAGAGTTAGACCATTTAAATCAGCTCTGAATTTATCCTATTTTGTTTAAAGAAATCTTACAAATAAATTGAATCCAAAACAAACAAAGAAAACCAAGAACTTAAACCAACACACAAACTTAATAACTTTGATGATAATAGATATCTATGACAAGGGGCACATGTTTCCTTAATGATTATCTTCTTGGCATTAATGTTTAAGGATATCCATTTATTTATTTATTTATTATTTAGGCTTATTTATTTTCACTCTCTATACTCTATGCTATCATTTCCAGAATGAATCTGCTTGAGTTGATCCAGGATATCTCTGAACTTAGTTAAAGTATTAATTTGAAAAACAGGAGAGTAAAACTTTGGGTTTTATCCACTCAAGGTGTTCCTTTGCCTTTTAAGAAACCAAAGCAAATGTTTAAAGTAGGATATGTACATTCCCTCAGAGGGAAATAACATAAAAAAGAACTACAGAAACTGAGGCACAAAGGAGAAAAACAATTTATGAATACAGGCTTTTCCTTCTCCAAGTAAATTTCACAATATTTAAATGTGCCTTTCAGCATTAGCAGTAGACTAATTCCATTATCATAATTTATTAACCAGATCTTTTGTTCTATGTAGTAATACACTGTGTTTCCGTGCTGTGTATTTTTTATCCTGTGACCTAATTTGCGTAAAAGGAAACTCTTATAACTCTCTTGTTGTAATGAATAAAATGTTAATGAAGAACTACAGAGAAATCCCCTTTGCATTAGTTCCTTATTCCCAGGAACATCATCATAAATTTGTTTGCCTGGTTCTGACAATGGTAGTGATGTTCAAGCTGTGGAGAAGCAATAGTTACACTAAATGGTTCTGATGGAAAAGTTAAAGATATTCAAGGCACTGTCATCAGGGATGGACTATAGGAAGTTATCTTTTCGAACAGGAACCTGATGGATTTGGCCACAATCCAATTTTTTTTTTTTTTTAAACATTTATTATCTGCATTGATAACTGCACTATGAGATGCCTTTTCAGAAAATGTAAATTAAAAAAAGAGTTGCTAAGAAAGGGTTTTCTTCTTCAGTACATGGAAAAATTTAGATTAGTGCACTTCTCCACTGCATATTGGTTATATTATTCAGTAATTTCTGGCAATGATATCATGGTGGAAGTGTTAAATTTAAGGAATATAAATCATTATGTGTTTGCACTAATTATAGAGTACTTGTTAGTAACTGTGTCATATTTACTTCATTAAAAATCACTGGGTGTTGTTAGTCTTTACAAACTTTAAGACTAGATGGAATGTTAAATCATATAGGATGATGGTATTCTACTTAAGTAGTTCAACTTTTATTAAGAAACAAAATATACACTAGTTATAAATTGTATTCTGACTACTCTGTCAATATTTGTACAGAACTTTGAAAATATGAATGTTCATTATAAATTTTACTAATTTATGGTCTCACTGTCTGACACTTCTGGATTTGCTTCAGACAGCTCTTTGGAACTGAGGCGTATTCCAGTCCTGAGGCACTCATATCCCTAAATGTCAGAGAATTTGTCGTTTACCCTGCCCTGTAGATTAACAAACTCATTTTAGCACCGAAGGGTTCTGTCTTTAGACAGATCTGACCTACAGGTCATGTCACTTGCATTGCTGATATAAAAATACATTTGCAATTGTCTTACCACATTTTAAGATTGTCTAATTTGTAAACAATTACTCCTGAAGTTTTTCCAAGATGGAGAATTATGGGCATTAAGATTAACATTTCAGACAGATAAAAAAAGCTTCTATGAGAAAAACTGGATATAAACCTCTATCGGTTGGTGTAAGGTAGCATTTCGTGTTCCTGGTCTTAGTCTGTGTTAGATGAGAAGTATTTCAAACATAAAAAACCACAGTAAGTGACAAAATGCATGCAGCTGTTTGCCTGCTTCTGTTCCTCCCAGTACAATATAATTTCAATGGGTCATGGGTTTGCTTACTCAGCACAAGTGACTGGTCCTGTTCTTCTAAAATAGCTGTGTTGACTGTCTCTCTCCAAGGAAAATGGAAGGAAATTTTCAGCTCTTACTCTGTATAACCTTTTCTTCATTAATTTTTTTTTTTTAAATATGTCAGAATCAAAAAGTAACTACACATCACATCAGACTTTTAAAATATAAATACATTTAAAATTTATAGTAAATTAAATGTTAGAATAAGCATATTATTGTTATGCTATCATTAATTTTTCCTTTAACCGCATACGCTTATAGAAGCAAATTATATTCCATATTTTCTCCTACTTTTCTGACAAATTCTTTCCTCAGATTGGAAGCAGAATATGTAGAAACCACAGGTGTTACATGAAAATGTGTGGAAAATAATTCTCTTCATCTGCTTTTGAAATCTGAACGTTCTCCATTAAAAAGCCTGTGTTGGCTCAAGACAAGCGTTCATCACACCAACAAAAGAGAGAGGATATCACAGCAATGATACATATCCAAAACCTGTTTGTCAAGTCATACCACCCCTCTTATATCTCCTTAGATATCCCCTTAATAAAAATGCTGAGATTATCTGCACTGATATGTTAAAAAAAATATTCAGATTCTTAGCTAGTGATTTACACTGAAGTCAGAAAAATTTGTAGAACAAAGCTCCAATGAAAAAGTGGATTGACGTTTTGTTTCAGCAAAAATTGCAGTACTAAGGCCTTAACTAACGACTTCTTTTTTTTATCAGAAGTCTCCTGACTTTCCTGTCATGCTTCAGTTTATTCCCTGTTGATCCTGAGAGCTCAGCATCTTGAGCTCAGCACTTGTTTCTTCTCCCTGTGCCATAGACTCAGTTTGACAGATACTATCAGCACCTGAGTTCGGCTTCCAAAAAATGGAACAGCAATTTCTACGTTCTATATGATATAGCATAATAGAGGGAAGTCCACCTTTTATCAGGACCAATTCACTTCTCTGAGGGATTCAGACCCTTATCTTGTGCCTCCTTAGAGATTGTCCTGTGTCCGGGCTGCTCAGCTTCCTTGTGAAGACAAAATGAAAGATTAATTTTTAACTAAAAATAAGGGGTAAAGCAATCTGAGGGGGAGGAAGGGTATTTTTTGTGCTGTGATCCATTTTTCAAAATCTGCAACACAGCAGAGACTGGTAATTTGCGGTGTTTTAAGTATATGTAGACCTTCCAGACCATTTTTTTACTGTCCATATTAATGCTTTTTTTTTTTTTTTTTTTTTTAGAGGGAGAGAGAGCAGAGAAATTTCAGGCATGTGTCTACAATATCTTGAGTTCTGATCTTGCTGTGATCAGTTGTGCAAGGGGAAGTTCACACTGGACATTGGGAAAAGGTTCTTCACTGAGAGGGTGGTCGGTCACCGGAACAGGCTCCCCAGGGCAGTGGTCATGACACCAAGCCTGTCAGAGTTCAAGGAGCTTCTGAACGATACTCTTAGTCATATGGTTTAGTTTTAGGCAGCCCTGCAAGGAGCAGGGAATTGGACTCAATAATCCTTGTGAGTCCCTTCCAACTTGAGATATTCTGTTGGAGAAAGTAATACTGAATTCATAGAAATTTGTTTGGATTAATGTTATTGCTATGAAATAACTGAGATGATGACAAAGAATAAATCAGTAGTATTTTATTTTAAAAAAGGAAAATAAAATCCACTAGTTTATTATTTTCATTTGATTTAGTCAGAATAAACCCTCCATAATCTGGGGCTCCACATCCTTTTTTGCTGGTGTGTGTACTGCCTGTATACCGTACAAGAATAGAGATGTATCAACTAGTTCAAGGGCAAACACATATTAAAAAAAAAAAAAAATAAAATGGTATAAATTTATTTCTGATTAACTACTATGAAACTGCAGATAGATAAATTGTGCGGGATGCTAGTAATTTTCTCTTTATTGTGAGTTGACAACAAAATGTCATCATTATAGACACTTAAGCTGACAAATATGTACTTAACAATGGAAGAGGAAATCTGATTAACAAGGAGTTATCAAACATCACGGAAGTTATAGTGATATAGTCATAGCTATAGATTAGAAGGGATCTCTTTGTTATTGAGCCCTTCTTTTGCTGTTATTAGTATACAATCACATAAACCTATTTATAAATTGATCCCACTTTTCCTGAAAATTAGTTGGTGCTTTGCTTCCATCTACCACTATTGTAAGACTATAACAGTTCTGATGGCTATAAATCTTTGCCTAACTTTCAAAATAGCCTTGTTTAAAATTAATGCATGTTCACTAATTCTTGTGGCAACAACAGACTTTATCTTAAACAACTTCTTCCCTCCCCATTTTTGCATCTGTTTCCATTAGCTTGTATATACACAATTAGTATATTTTTTATTATTATTATTCAATTTATTAGACTACTCAAACAACTCTCAGTATTTTCTTCTAGTAGATTTTCAGTTAGGCCAATAATAATTCAGCTGGGTTGTTTATAAAGAAAGTTAAATAAAGTATTCCAGAAGAATACTCACTAGTATCATATATAAATACATTATTCTCTATCTTCATTGGAAAGTTTTTCTTGGTGTACCCTAAGTTTAATAAACACACCTGGGTCTCTATGGCTATGCCTCCAGCATTAAAAACATCTCCTTCAAGAAATAAATCCTTGTGTCCAGATTAAGAGTTCAGGGCTAATTCATTCTAGACTGGACTAGATATGCACGTATTGAACACTCCTTAACCCACAGTGTGTGTCTTTATTCTTTGCTTTTACTTATGGGAAGGGTGGGGGCATTTTTTCAGCCCTGGGGATTAGGGTTATGTCATAGTCAACAAGATAAATGCTTTTAAAAGGTAATATTGAAGACATGTCACATGCCTCAAGAACTGATATGAAGGCATATAGGGTGCTTGACAGTGCAATGGAGGAGCATATATAACATGGGGTGAGCTAAATTTGGTGGTCTTATTCCGTAGCAGTTCCAGAGAATAGCCTCTGGAGTGAATTGAAAATATCTTCGCTCTTTGCTGTCCAGACGCTCATCTCTTCTTGATACAAGCTAGCTATTTTATGCCAAGATATAAGTAAAGTATTTGGTGATGTAGGTGAGCTTTGTCAGCTGATGAACTTACTGCTTATCGCAGTCATTCTTGCTATTAGTCCCTAAGTACTTTGAACCCTTCCATTCCATTTCTATTACTCCAATCTGATTTGTCATTATTTCCTGCCATATGATATTCTGATCTTATATCGGCAATATTTCCCAGCTTTATACCATTGGCACATTTCATTAGGAAGCTCTTAGTTTATATTCCAATGAAATGTATGTCAAAGTATATGTCAGCCTAACTGCAGCCCAGTACTTTAAAAGCTCACTCTATCTCATCGCAGGAAGGATGTTCTGTTTCACTGTCATTTCAAATGCTGTGCTGACTCCTGTAGTATTTCTGGCTTGAAAGTGTGAGAGCGCCTCATGGGGACATTTACTGGGCTGGAATGTGTCCAAGTAGATTTGGCACAGTTATATACCTACCTTCAACATCATCAGTTAATCCTTTACCTCTACATTGCACATCACTGGCCTTTCTGTAAGGTGATGTAATGTGTTTGTCTTTGCACCATGGTTAACTTTAAGTTCTAACTCATCTCTGCAAAGTGACCACATTTTTTGACTTCTCGTGTTTTATCATACAATGTTGAGGTTTTTTCCCAAAGCTTTAATTCAGTTTGCCTTTTGGCAATTATTTCTATCCTTTTAGATATTGACCTCTGAAAAGTTTTGTTCTTTGTAATCAGTTCTGTTTTCTATTCTTTATAAGCTGTCCAAGGAGTCTTTACATTTCCTTTTATACATGGTTTATCATTCAGTTATATCTAAAAGCCTTCACTGCAATCTTTTTCTCATAGTTTGCAGCCATCTCTGCCTTTAAGTATTTTGCTGTTTTGTCTAGCTGATTTATAGTCCTCTAAGTCTCTCTATTTTTCATTTTTGGAAATTAGAATATTCATTACAGTTCTGCATTTATTCAGCCTTCTAATTTAAGCAAAACTAATACCTGACTAAGTATGAATACAAGATTCTGTGGCTAGTTTCCCTATAATGTCCTCCCTACTTGTAAAAAGAAGTTTAAAATAGCATCAATGTCTGTTAGGTTAGTGATTATTTACTGAAGAGATGTTGGCTATCATCTCCACGTTATCTGAACCCTACTGTTTTTCATAGCATGTATTTTAGTGCTCTCTTCATAGTATCATAGAGTCATAGAATCATAGAATCATAGAATACTTTGGGTTGGAAGGCACCTTTAAAGGTCATCTAGTCCAACCTCCCTGCAATGAGCAGGAACATCTTCAACTACATCAGGTTGCTCAGAGCCAGCCCTCTGATCACTTTTGTGGCCCTCCTGTGGAACCGCTCCAACAGCTCCATGTCTCTCCTGTGCTAGGGACCCCAGAGCTGGACGCAGTACTCCAGGTGGGGTCTCACGAGAGGTAAGTAGAGGGGCAGGATCACCTCCCTCGACCTGCTGGCCATGTTTCTTTTGATGTAGCCCGGCCCATACTTTCACTGTTCATTATACTATTAACATCGACAACTACCTCAATACCTTTGCATTTACTGCTCCCTGACATGGACAGTGCAGATTTTTGACAGCTGTGTTTCAGTTTTGCCTAATATTTCACCAACATTTTGTTTTCATATGGACAAGATGATTCCGTAGGCTTCATTTCGCTGCAGTAATATGTAAATGACAAGTATAGGAAAGATAGTGAAATGGAAATGAACAGTAAGGCTGATATTTATTGTTTAGTGTTTATAAATTTTATTCCTCTATCTGAAAATATATATAGTCTCCTAGCTGTCGTCATTTTACATTAGTATGCCATTCTTTTGCTGTATTTTTATCTGAAAATAAAAGAAGATAAGCTTCCTCCTCATGAAAGCTTTTCAACTATTAGAACTTTCATTGAGCAGTTGAGAATTTTCCCTCTTTTTAAGAGAAACTTCACTTTCAAAACCATGTATGTGTTAGTTTAACCTTGATACATATGCTTAGCTAGAGGCTAAGAAAAGAAAGGTTCACTATTAAATGACTCTTATTAATCAGCTTTAAATCTGATGAATAATACTTTACAACCTTTTTGACATATGGTAGGGTCTGCAGCAAGTTTGGCATAATGGTTTCACTTAATAAACACCTGATTAGCATTGTTTAACAGGTTTGGATTGCATGAAAACAGTAAAATGGCCACATTCTGTCTAGTTAATTCCTCATTAGCAGCCTTATATTCACCGTGTTTGACAGACTGTATACCAGCTTTGACACAAGGTGACCTCTTGCATGGGCCCGTTCATCACCTTCAGTCTGTCATAAATGGAGTCAGTATAAATGTCAATATGAATGTGCCATCACCAGAGATTTTTGAGAATTAGAATCCATCTGGTATCATAAAGGTTATTTTTTCAACCTTATCATTACAGACATGATGAAATTATATCGAGTAACAGGTAAAAATGTAAGGAGATAAAGCCGCAATAAAATGTCTGGGTGGAGACTTTTATTTAATAGATGTTGTAAAAGCTTAAAGTTTGCAGTATGTATTTCATGTCGGAAAGTAGGGAAACCATATCCTAGCTTAAAAATGCATTGTTCTTAAATTTTAAACAAATATGAAAATATTTATTTAGTTAAAATCTTTGGGGAATTTTTTACTACTATAATTTGATAAACACATTTCTAAAATATATTCCTTTTTTTCTTTGAAGAGTGATTAGCATTTGACAGCTCATTTGATTATCCAGGAGCTAATCACATCCAGTCCTGGTATGGGGACAAGAGGACCATTTTAACTTAAATGAGTGGAGAATCTGACCTAGTAAAGCTATTCTCCAAGATGAGCTCATCCTAACTTCTTCTGTCTAACAAAGCATAATGTGATATCAGGCAGTGCGGTGGTGATGGAAGATTATTGTCACCATCACGTGGGAAGCATTACATCGACAATGTAGGAAATATCCTGTGCAGATCTTCTATTCATTGAAAGTCCTGTGAATTTGGTGAACAAGAAAATACTAGCCCAGTACTATTTTTTATCATTAAAACCCTGCTTAAAAATTCTGTCATCTTTGATAAGTTATTTCTAAGCTAAACATAACTGTTTCTGGAAATACAATGGTAAAATATCAATTTGCCTCTTTCTAATAGAAAGCTGAATGCTTGTTTCTTGAAAAGTGAAGTTAGATTTTAATAATTTGCCAAACATTATGTTATTCCACTGAGGTTTCTATTTTAGGTATTATTATACAAGTAGGTAAAATAAAATATAGAGAGCTATAGTATTTGCCTAGGGTCCAGAACAAATTTAGTATTACAATTACAACACTCCATCTCAGAATTCAGGTGAACATTTCCCTCCTTTCATAAAGGAAGGTAAGGTAAAGACAATATAGTATTTCAAGTAGGTACTGTGCTGGGAGTCAAGACCTTTACATTTTATTACCAGTTCTACTGTGAATTCTCAAGTGACTACATGCACCAGACTTGCAATTCTCTTTTCTTGACATCATAGACTTAGCAAGCAACCTGAGGCTAACTAACATTACCACAAAACATTGGCTGTGGTAAAGTTTAGGCATGGTATTTTCAAAGATATAGCTGGTGAGAAATATCCTCCAGGACTTTGGTTTTAAAAATGACATATATCTTCCCTATGATTGTGATAATTTATATCTTTAAAATCACTGGATAAATTCTCTACTGGATCCAGAAAATTGGTAGTAGTCCTCATAGTTGTTTGGGATGTTTGTGCTCCCCTCCAAAAATGAAAAGTACAAATGTGGTCACAATTCCTTTGGATTATTAAAACACTTTCTTCACAAAGGCTATCTGAACTGCAGTATATCTTCTTGTCCCAGAAAATAATGATTCTGTTGCTATATATTTGATAACCTAAATGTCTACTTAACTGTTCTTTTCCAGTAAAGTCACTAGGCTCAAATGGTTTTATTTAGAAGTCATAAAGGCTCAGTGCCCATCAAGTCAGATGGCAAAGATGAAAATTATTCTGTTTTAATCTCTCTTGTTAGTTTTGAATTGAGTATCATAAAAGTCATTGATTCAGCACATATTAAGATTGCAGAGACTACCAGTAGTCTTTCCTCTGAATTAATAGCTAAGAGAAGGAATAATCTGTAACGAGAATACATCATGTTCCACACAGCTATTTTTGTGAAGCTTTCTAAGTCTCTAGGTGAAACTTAGGATCTCCATTTATTTTGAGCCTAATATTGTCTCAAGTAAAAAATCTAGCAACAAGGAAATAGTTCTTCTTGGTTGATATTTCCAATGTGATATTTAATTTTTATTCTGAAGTGTCATGGATAAATTTACAGGCAAAATGCTTTGCTATAGATAAAGACCAATTTCAAACTCCATAAACTTCAAAACCTATTCAAAAAGTGCTAGTATGACTTCTTCCAGGCTGTGTGTGTTGTGACATGCTCTGGCCTCCTGATTCCCGAGCATCGGAGTCAATCTCCTTTTATGCAATCCTGTCTCTTACTTCTGATATCCCTTTCTGATTTTTATTCCTGCAGATGAAAAACACTAAAAAGAGGGGAAGGCTCCTGTTGTTATGTGCTATGTCTCCCAGAGCAAAGAGAAAAAGTGGTCAGAATACACATCTGGACCCAGGGGCTCAGATGCGCTACTAGATCCATGGGGTGAGACAAAGCCTGCATAGCGCAATTGCATTCTCCAGTAGTTTACTTACAGAGTTTAATATTGTAACAAGATTAGAAAATAGCATATGCAACAACTTAGTCATCTCTAGCACAAAGTGTTCAGTGTTATAGGACCTGTATTTGGAGCACCTCTAGAATTATTTCAAATTTGGACTGTGATCTGTACAGACCTCTTTTTTTTTTATTTTTTATTTGTACTTTGCCAAAATAATGGAAGCTTTGCAAAACTCATATCATCTTTACTTCTTTCATGTCTCTACTATTTGACTGTAGTATGAAAATCTCACAAATAATTTTTCAGCTTTCTCAGTGAAAGGTCCGGCGACCAGTGCATCACTTCAGTAACTCCAGAAATCAGAAATACTTCCAGATATCTATTTCATTCCTAACTGATATAAATTCTATTCCAGATTCCAGCCATCTAAAAAGGAAAATATCTCTCATTAATGCTAAAAACATGAGCTGCTCTCAATATTCAAAAAATGCTAACTACCAGGAAATGAGGCAAGCATATCTTTTATTTCAGATTGTATATTTATCCATATCTAGTATGAATGTAATCATTGTCTTGAAATCACCACAAACAATCCCATCCTCATATATTTAAATATAGTACAATTGAACTAAGATTTTTTTTTCCAGTTAACTGTAAAGAGTATTTCTGTGTCTGTGGATTTTCTAAACATTTTCTTCTACAAAACATATAGCAAAAAGTATGAAATAAACTTTGCAATAAACAACTGTTCTCACCAGAAAAATAGCCTTTTATTTTGAAAGTCAAGGTGCCATTATCATCTTAATAAATAGCTAATGCTTGGTCAGAAAGTCAGATATTTTTTGGTTTGGACTGAAAATCAGAAGGCTATTTTTTAAATCTACAGTCATTCAATATGTTGTCAGTCCAGCTGAATGTCTCAGATATTTTTAAACAAACACTATATCATCTCTTATTTCATTACAAGGGGTTTAATATACTGTAACAGCACTCAAGAAACCACAGATTTGTGTTCAATCTATTTTAAGTAGTCAAGAGGTAGTTTCTGAAACTTTTCTGCAACTCTTGTGTGAAAACAGAGGAACAGCAAACTGAGTAATGAATTACATTTTCAGTTTTTCCTCTTTCACTTGTACTAGCAAACTAGTGAGCAAAAATCCCTCTTTGAGCAGTCTTTTAAATTAAGCATGAAGAAAAACTCTCTAAGCATATTAGTGGTTTCACTGGGATCATTTGCATCATCTAATACTCTGCTTGTGAGAGGACTGTTGTGTTTTCTACATGTGTTTTGTACATTTTCTGGGTAAGCCTGTATATCTATACGTTATGTGTTTTAACTCGTGATCTCCTTGGTCCCTGAAATGTTTCTACTTATGCAATAATTCCTTACTCACATTTTATGATTAAATTAGCCCCCAACAAAACTTGTTGTTTAAATTATGTCACACATTAATTGATCTAATTAAACTTATGTTATACTGTCAGCAATGCTTTTCAGTACTGTAAACCATGGTTTTTTTTCTTTTTCTTTTTATTCAACCTATAAACACAAAAATGTTCTAGATTCAGCATAGGGGTTTTTTTGTATTTGTCACTTGGTAGACTTTCCACAATGTCTACGTATTTTCTGTATTTGGGACTGACATAAGTGTGTTTACTATTAATAGTTACTAGTAGTCATTACTGTTATATGTCACTTTAAAAAATAAAAAAAAAGTAGATTTGTGTTCAGTCATTTAGCTCAGTGTGAATGACAGATACTTTTATTTCTTATTGTATTTTTCTTCGGGTAATCAGAATATCAAAATACTGTTTACATTCACATTTGGTTGGACTATGAAGTCTGACTCAAACAGCATACTTTCAGATATCACCTAAGCCTTGGAGGCTTATTGAAGTAAAAACCTCTCTAGGCAGAAAAGCATAGGTTAACAACTCCTCATAATTTGTCTTTTGCTTAACATCTCAGCCCATTCTGCCTGCAGTGCAAAGCCCAACAGTTATAGTCACTTCCTATAGAAATTATGATCAGCTGGTAAATGGGAAAGTACGCAGCAGTCATCAGAAAAATCTGGTGGCAAAAGCAAGCACACGAGTGCTTGAAACGAAAGAATTAGTTCTGAGCTCACCACCTGAGCCACCGAGTGCTGTCCCCAGAGGACACTCCTACCTTTCATCCCACAGCTGTCTGCTCTGCTCTCTCTCCTGAACAAGTAGAAACACCAAAGATAGATAAAGAAAAAAAATGAAAGTCTGTATCTAAAAAAGAGTGATTGAAGACAGTCCTCTCAAAACTGGGGCGGGGGGGAAGATGCGATATAATTTAAAATCCTAAATCGACATTTACTTACTCAAATATTGAGTTCCTTTGAAGTCAATACTGTCATTCCTCCCTTAGACATATTCAGACTTCTATCCAAGAAAGTATCAAATATATGCTACTATGTCTCACCTTTATTAAATGTCTGTGTAGAAATCTAGAACTGCTGCACATAAACTAAAATGGTGGGGGGAGAGGGGAAATCCCCAATGCGGGACGTGAAGATGAACTCCATATTGTCTTACGAGGATTTCCTTGTGTTCTCTGGTGAGGTGTTGTGTGGTCCAGAAAAAGGCCCGGAGATTCAGCGCGTAAGATCGTGTTGTCCAAAATTAGAGTGCACAATTTTAATTCACAACAGTGATTGCTTCAGCCCTGAGGAGCCTCAGTATCATCAATAATCTTCAGGAATTCAGCCTAACTAGGAGGGACAACGTCAAGAATAGTCACTAAATCCTGCTTATCTTTGTCCACATGATTATTTTAATTAATTTGATTGAGATTAATTATCTTAATAAGGTGGATATCATGGCCCAATACATATGATGAGTTTGTACAGCACTTTGCCTTCAAGTCTATATTATTTCCTTCTCTTTTGACTATCCATATCAAACCAGAATTGCTGATGATTTCCTACTGGTAGATCTAATATGAGAGTCAATATGTACTAAAGTAAAGAATCAATTTTTACAAAAGATTTTAAGCCAAGAGTTGCCTAATAATAATCACTGCTAGAACATATAAATAGAATAAGTTACCCAGTTTGAATCTGGGATACAAGTTTAAGTATGGGGTATTGTCTTGTGTGTCTGTTTCTTAATGCCATTTTAGCCCCCGAATAGAGAGACACAATTATAAGACAGGAAAATAAGTTTATTTATACTGAATCTAATGATTCTTCACAGTGCTGACCTTGCAATTTAGCAGTTACATGTGGGATTTATTACTATTTAGCAATTAAAGTGGGATTATTCACAAACTCAAACATAAGTTCCTAAATTTTTTACAAAATTCAGAACATGGAGCACCCAGGTATGTATGCCTTTGGAAGTACTCCTGAAGACAACTTTCCTGCAGTGCTAGCAAGAGCACAAAGAAAGTTGCTGTGCCTACAGAAACATTAATGTTGAACACAGCCTTATACTTTAAGCAATTGTTTCTGACAGGTTATAGTAATATAGAAGAGTCACTTGAGGCATAAGTTCATTTCGCCATGTCCAGTTTATACACATCAGACAAGAAGCTGACCTACAAAAACCACATTTTGATGGGACTTTGCTGATTTCCACCAGCTGAGGATTGGACTCCTCATTTTTAAAGCTGGTTTGTGATTAGGTTTAGGAATTACAAAGGTTAACTCAGTGATGTAATTTTAAGGGCAGAGATTTGATCTGACCTGGTAAAAAATTATATATTAAAGGCGATGTGCTGTTTATCATAATTACTTTATCGTCTATCACAATCAATCGAATCCAAGGTCCTTTTTAGTGCACCATTGTACCAATAGTAAAGATGTAAGCTCACAATGGACTATTCCAATGTTTAGATAAAGAGAGATAGACCAATAGAAATGCTCTCACTATACTCTCTGTGCAGTTGGTAAAAGATGATTCCATGTTCATCGCCCAGAATTAAAACTTGCTCAAAACCTAAACATTCAATTCAAAGTTATGTTTATGGAATTGCTATGTTTTAGAAGTTTTCAAGGTAATTTGCCACTATCCAAACAAATTCTGATTAAAAACAATAAAAAATATTTTCCATAAATTTAGGAATTTTAACATATATATTATTAATATAATATATTATTATTATAAGTAAATTTACAAATGACAGTTTTTAGTTTTAGTCTTACTGTTGCTCATGTGGTTCTATTTCTTCTTGTTCCCATGATAGTGGACAAGCTTAACTAAAAAAGAAAAAGATTTTGGACTATATGTAAAAAGTTCAGCAGTTTTTAAATTGTTTTGGAAAGAATTTGAGAAATTACATTTTATTTTCATTCTTTCATATTCTACATTTTTCACGTTCTGCTCATCAATATGAGAAACCACCATCGCATTATTATACTTGCAAATAATTACATTCACAACTGTCACTACAAATGATAATATTTGCATATCTGATTAAATTATATGTATCTACACTAATAAATCACACAATTATTTAGCAACGTTTTCCCATTTTCACTAACACTGAATTGTACAATTGGTTGTGGGAACAGAGCTGCTTTTCAGATACTGGAGGCTGTTTAAGTGTCTCACTATGGGTAAATGTAAATCTTAAAATCACCTGTTAAGGGGAAATACAAAATCTTAGCTATGGTCTAAAACTTGCACCAGTGACTGTTAACTGTAAGAGGCAGAAATGCTTAAATTAACCTTTTTTTTTTTTTTGTACATTTATTTTATATGATTTTCCTACAAAATATAAGCCTACTGTTGTATATTTTTACAGTTAACAATATACAGCACTTAGATAATAATTTTATCCAGTACACACGAATTTAAATGTGAATTTTATATCCATATTTTCTTTCTTAATATCAGTTCTCTAGTATTCATCCAAGATAGAGAGGAGTAACACAAAGTGAAGTAAAATCTTTGGTCCAGCTACATTTAACATTTAAATTCACACTGCTTGTGCATTTTGGCTTTCCTGAGATGCACTTGCTGTATGCAAACACATAAATAAAAAGGAAAATCCTAACAGTCTGTTGTTTCTTCAATCAAGCATGAATAGAATGGAGAGAAAGTATTAACAAAGACTGATGTGAACAAGAACACCGATATGAACAAGTACACTTTATTATTATTATTATTCCCGTTAAAAACAGAAGTATGAAAATTCTTTACATACAGAAATTCATTTTCCCATCCTGACATTTCTTTACACCAACTATTTTCATATCATTAGCATATGCAATTCAATTTATCTCCACTCATTCCAGATTAGCCAAGGTACAAGCCTTTTGCACAAGTCTAGCTGTGTCATTCCTTCTTTTACATATCCACAGGGTATTCTTTTATGTGTTCTGAGTTTGGGTCTTACTTTTTGATGTAGTGGCTTTTTTTTTTTTCTTTCTTTTTCTCTCATTGCTTATTTCAAGTTCCTCCTCTAGACAACAGTCCTGTTTTAACCATATTCTTTGAAGGAGATATCTTACTAAACATTAAGAATAGTTGCTGTTCCAGCATCTATCACGAACACTTTTAAAAGCATTCTTATTTCTTAATTATTTTTTTGCTTATGCCTCAATGTTCTGTGGAAGTGCAAGAAGTCAAATGATTTGTAAAATGCACAGTATTTTAAGTAAAAATAATTGTTCTGATGTTAAACTTCAACAACAGAATAATACCCATCAATCTAGTGCTTAAAGACAATATGGATAGCTAGTTTTACAAAATTTATGTCTTGTCAGTTTTTAAGTACCAGCAGTAACTTACAGTGCAGAAATTAGTTTTGAAAGTGCTAAAAACTTTTTGTACCTTTAATTTCCACACAATGTCTTTATCATTGATTCATCAATTTTGCTATAATTTACAGAATGAAATGTTAAATATAATCAACATTTAATAAAAATAGAATTCAAGTTCTTACTGATGTGATATCTTTTTTCCATGAAGTCCATAGTCATCCATCTTGAACCCAAAGCATGTAGGAAGACATAGGTAGAAGTATATTAAATCTGACAAATGACCTCCCATGTGCAAAGGAGGAAATAAAGATTCATTCTCCGTGTTTGTGAGATCATTTTGATGAAGGGAAGGCTAATTGAGGATGACATATATTCTAAATCTAATTCAAATCAGCATTTTTACATGAAGACTCATCACATTTCCAATGGTACACTCTACCATAAAACAGCTTAGTAAAGACATTCTGAATTTGATTCTGGAAATTTTTTTAAATGCTTCATCAGAACTGACATTTTTAGTGGTAATGAGTTTCCAATCTCAGTATTAGTACAAACGAGATACCTGTGGTATTTCACATCTCTTATAAGAACAAGCATTTATTCTTAATATAATTAAGTCTCATGTTTCAGAGAAAATTGCAACTAACATGTGATTATGTTTAGAAAACATGCGGGAAAAGTACAAATACAGTATTTCTTCCTGTAAAAAAACAAATCAACTTGAGATACTAATAATGTTAATTTATAGACTTTTTCTCTGGCATTCGTAAAGTAATCATATTTAAGAACAAATAGTATTCTATTTCCATAAAAATGAGAAATAGTAATATGAAGTCCCACTTTTTATCAACTTAAATGATGAAAATTCTTCTTTGAGATCATTATTAACTTAATACTAAATTAATAGTTCAGCTCCATCAGAATACACACGTCATCTTACACTATTAATTGTGCTTTGTTAATACTGCAGATTACAGTTTATGGATGTAATACATAGTATGAAAAATCATGACTTTTCTCACAGAAAGATGAAATTCCATTTTGAAGATACAAAATTCCATGTATGATATCAAAATCTGTGTAACTTTGTGCAGTGGGTGAGCAGGACAGAACATTTAGGAGATTTGCTACGTTAATGCATGGGTAATACTTTTCAACCATTTTAATTAAATTTGCATGCAAACTTTTTTATGCAAGGAAGGATGATGTAAACACAGCTGATAATAAGACATTTTTATTTATAATACTTAATTTTCAATCACACAATGATCATTCAACCTTCTCTCTGTCATGAAAAAAATAAAAATAACCAGGTTTCTCTAGCATAGCACTGCTTTAGAGGTAGCTGACTACTGAAAGATGGAAATGTTGGTATGGTACTTGTGAAATCCATTTCCTTAAAAATTCTAACACTTTAAAACTGTGCCATAAAATTCGGGAAATTTACTATTCACATATTGACAATAAAGCAGACAGTAGTATTTAGAAGCTCTGACTGACCATTTCATGCACTGGGAAACACCACAGAAAAAGTGCTACTTAAAGGAAGGTTGCTTTTCATGGAATGGCCTCTTTAGCATTGTGAGAGTTATATGTGACTGTAGCTTTACCAAAACTATTCAGAAAAAAAGACAAAATAGGAGTGGGACAGACAAAATTAAAAAAAGAAAAAAAAATACACAACTATGCCTACAATTTACCAGCTGTGGATGATGGCTCTAATGGGGTCGTTGCCCAGAAAAAGGAGCTACAAGCCTTAGTGAAGCAAGAATCTCCTCAAGTAACAACTGAGAAGAGTCCAGGGAGAAGAGGGAGTATTGACAAATGCTGTCATAGGTTTGTTTAAGAAGAGATGATTTCCTTCTGGTGGGTGCTTAGTAACTGCTGTAAAATATTACTTACACATTGGAATCCCAATCCTATATGTGTTATATGCACAGAAAACATGAGGATCTGAGACAATGCTTTTGGGGCTGCAAGTAGTCTTCTGTTCTTCTTCATTCTTTATTTGTGGTCATCCTTTATGCAGAGGCACTCTTTAAATAAATAGATAGAGTGAACCTTTATTTTCTGAAAGTGGAAACAGAGCACAGATATATCTAAGTCAGATATGCATGACTAAAACCAAGATTTTTTTTCTGTAAATGGACAGTAGTGTTTGCTTAAAAATCATGTTACTTGACTCCTGGATCTCATCCTGGCTTAGCCTCTGCAGTGTACTTCCACTCATGCTGAACAAATTAAATGGAAAGAAATACAATTCAGTGGATATTCACCTAGCAACAGAAAGAAATTTCAAGTTGCATCAGGGTAGTTTACTTGTGTAGATATTTTCCTGTGTAATCACTTACAAGTTCTGTCACCTTCCCAATCCACTAATAGCACCTTTGGATAAAAGGAGAGCAAAAGGACCACTGTGGTATGTAACTCAGGCTCTGTTGCTTGTAATGATTGTGTTCTTTTTTTAAGGCTTCATTTATTCTTGACAGAAACAATTATGTGGAATAATTATATCAAAAGACAGGTGCTATGCAGTGTTCAATTGGGAAAGTAAAGAGCATTTTTTGACTGCTACCTAGAATATCCCCAGTGTTGAATGAAATCTTATATCGACAGGCAACAATATTACTTCTTTGTAATTTATTATTTAATTCAGATATCACAGTAAACACAGCTTAACTAGCCAATATGCAGAAATAATCCAAAGCGAGGGTACTTTAGATTGAGAACATCACCTACATAAATGGAATCCCAAACATTTTTGGTCAAGCTAATTGTTGCTCTGTAGAATTCGAGTATCATATATGCAATGAAAAAGAACACAAATGTGTAAAGGAGCTGATCTGGCCTGCTTACATTCACTGGAGCTAAATATTAGCAACCAAATTCAGTCTTAATGTAAGCAAGAATAATTCCATTTAGTTTGACTTTATGGCAATTGTGGCAGTTCAAGAAATAATTCCCTATCTATTGCATAGTGTCACCACAAGTATGGAAAGGAGTCAGGGATTGTAGAAAAGAGGAAATATTAACTGCTTTTTGATTCCTATCTATAAAGCAGAAAAGTGGAAATCCCATTTAAAAAATTGAATTTTCTTCCTTAATAATATTCCAATAGATTTACGTATTACATATAAGATCTTGGCAGAATGTAAATCCTGTGGGGGGAAAAAAAGTTCAAAGAATTGGTAAAACAAAAAAGATTTTAAAATACCAAGTAAAATTTTATGGTTTTACTAGAGCCATCTGTGAAATCAGGATAATTAATGTCTGGATTTTGCTGATGTCTCAGTTTGAAAGATGATTTCTTGCTATTTAGGTGGTCTGTTTGCCAAAGCACTAGTTTCCAGGCTGGAAAGTACAATTTTAAAGTTATATTTTCTCACTGCAGAACATCTGTTTCTTTTATAAAAACAAAAATGTTCCTTACCACGTCTCAGTAAAGCCCTTTCCACTGTGATTTTTTTCCTGTGCTAAAATCCTTTTCTGACATGTGTCATCATTAATCATTAGTTATTTTCTGATTTTCCCCTTCCTTGTCTGCCAACAAGAAAAGAACTTCAGAAATGAATATTGTCTACTTATCTACACAACCATATTTGTAATTTTTCCTGGGTGTTTTAAAAGTTGAGTAACCAGAAAAGGTAGAAGGGTGCAAAACATGAGTACAGGGTCCAGTTCTGGGCTCCCCAGTTCAAGAAAGACAGGGAACTACTGGAGAGAGTCCAGTGGAGGACTACGAGGATGATGAGGGGAATGGAGCATCTCTCATATGAGGAAAGGCTGAGAGAGCTGGGTCTGTTTAGCCTGGAGAAGACTGAGAGGGGATCTTATCAACGCTTACAAATATCTAAAGGGCAGATGCCAAGAGGATGGGGCCAGACTCTTCAGTGGGGCTCAGCAACAGGACAAGGGACGATGGGCACAAACTGGAACACAGGAAGTTCCACCTGAATATGAGGAAAAAAGTTTTCCACTCTGAGGGTGACCGAGCACTGGAACAGGCTGCCCAGAGAGGCTGTGGAGTCTCCTTCTCTGGAGATATTCAAAACCCGCCTGGACACAATCCTGTGAAACCTGCTCTAGGTGATCCTGCTTTAGCAGGGGGGTTGGACTAGATGATCTCCAGAGCTCCCTTCCAACCCCTACCGTTCTGTGATTCCGTGAAAACTTAATGACAATAGAGTTTGGCAGGAGCTGGATCTACAGCTCTAATTCTTGAAGCCATCCCACTGAGTACTGCTTTAACTCGTAGATGCTCATAGCTAGCTGTATGAGGAATAACATACCTTATAGGACCCTATCTGTGCTTAGTGTGGAGGAAATTTAGGCAAATGTCAGTGAATATTCTCATTTCACCTGCAATGAAATCTTAGAAGAATTATTTAGAACTTAGCCTCATCTAGCCTATTCTTTCGACACCTACCTTAGTGTGTCTCTTTACCTTACAATATTTTTAGCTTTTTGTATCGTTAAAATTTTGCTACATTTATTTTTCTCATCATCACTGCAAAAGGAAATATAGCAGTTAAGATCTGTTTTTTGAAGGTCTTATTTTTCTAACACCTAAATATAAAGGGTATCATTTTAATTTTGTTACCCTTTTCTTCAAATGTATGTATCAAAACATACTATGCTTTTTAGAGACGTCCATGATAAATACAAGTGTTGAAGAATTTGAAAGTGATATTGCACAGTCAATTTCAACATCAATGAGTTACGTTAACGTAAGTAAATCTGATGTCACTTAATTTAAACATTTCATCTGTTGTTACATTTCACTATATCTAGGTCTACAATAATTAAATTGGTTTACACTCTGACATCTTACTGAATTACACCGACTTCTTTCCTTTTTACTGGAGGAAAAATGTACCATCCATTAAGCACTGGGTATGTTTTGCAAGATAAAGTTTATAAGATCATTTTCCACTAACATGTGTTTCTAACAGTAATTCATAGAATCATAGAATATCATGAGTTGTAAGTGACCTGCAAGGATCAAGTCCAACTCCTGACTCCACACAGGGCAACCTAAAAGTTAAACCACGTACCTAAGAGCGTTGTCCAAAGGCTTCTTGAACACCAACAGACTTGGGACCATGACCACTTTCCTGGGGAGCTTGTTCCAGTGCTTGCCTCTCAGTGAAGAACTTTTTCCTGATATGCAACCTGAATTTCCCCTGGCACAGCTTTAAGCCATTCCTTTGTGCCCTATCACAGGACATCAGAGAGAAGAGATCAGCACCTCCCTCTCCTCTTCCCCTCACAAGGAACTTGTAGACAGCAATGAGATCACCCCTTAGTCTCCTCTAAGACAAAAAATCCTATTCTCCTCAGCCAGTCCTCATAAGTCATGCAGTCTAGTCCCTTCACCATCTTTATTGTCCTCCTTTGGACACCTTGAAATATTTTTATACCCTTCTTACATCATTAAGACCAATACTTCTCACAGAACTCAAGGTGAGGCCAACCAGTGCTGAATATAGTGGGATAATCACTTCTTTTGACCAGCTGGATATGCTGTGCTTGATGCCCCACAGGATACGGTTGGCCCTTTTGGCTGCCGTTGAGTTGCCAATGTGTTGATTCACACTGAGCTTACGATGAACCAACCCCCCCGCTCCCTTTCTGCAGGGCTGCAGTCCAGCATCTTGCCCCACAGTCTACGTATACACCCAGGATTACACCATCCCAGGTGCAGAATCCAGCATTTCTTCTTGTCTAATGACTACATATACATATTTATTACACATTTAATGAATATATATGCACCATATTGTAACTTATCTCTGAATACACCTAGACAGTTAGTTTTCAAGATGAGAAGGAAGAAATAAATTTTTCCTCATCAGCAAAACTGCAACAAAAATGGATGCAGGAAAGGGCCTGGAATTGTTTATGAGTTAAACTGAAACTTTCCAGTATTGATGTTTTCCAATACATATTCCTAAGGAAAGGTTTTGTTTTCTGTATTTTAAAAACTGTGAAATGAAATCTTGCTAAATAATAATAATAATAATAATAATAATGGAAAAAGGATATTTATTCTCAGGTGGGGTGGGGAGTATAAGGCACAGGACGAGTATATGACGAAGTTAGGAATTAATTATATTCTTGAAAATTTCATCTATTGCTGTACTTTTTTTTGAGAACTCTATTCTTATTTCAGGTCATTAGAACTACATTCAAAGATGTCAATAGTAAAGACTACAAAACGTAGGAAACAGAATTCATAATGAAGTGTTTGCCCAGCCATACAGTCCCTTTTTTGTCACCTGCAATCTAACAGAGCTGGTTTGCATCAAAAATAAGTGTTGTTTATACTTCAAATATAGTTTTGTGTGAGTGTGTGTGTGTGTGTGTGTGGTGTTCCTTTTTCCTCTTACATATTCTCCACCTACAGGTCCATCAGCCTGCTCCAGGCAGCATTAAACCATAGGTCTTTTTTTTAAATTGAACTCACAAACACATAATTGTATTTTAATGCGATGCCTCACACAACATAAAAAAAGGTTATAACTAGTTCCTCCCATGCAGAGTGAAACAATATGAAGGAAATGGATTGCAGCAGTATGGAAGTGTTGCTATAGTTCAGATGTGTGTGTTTCCCGCAGTAAGATCTTTGACTCCCCACAGTTGTTACACAATGTCAGAGCGTTTAATGTCTTTCATCATTTTCTCATAGCTTTTGGTTTCATTACCCTCTCTCCACTTCTGTTTGGCCATTTTCCCATTAAATACTGCAGCGAGCAAGTTTGTTATACTTTTTTCCATAATCTTGCCTCTCTTGCTTTTTTATTACTTTTTTCAGGAAAGTGGACAGAAGAACAAAAAGAAAAAGCACAGAATTGTAGACAGTATGAAGTGTTAAATAATACCACCATTTTGCAGATGTGCTTTGAATTGTAGGAATGGCATTAATGAATGCATGCTTCCATTTTTCGGGGTTTTTTTTGAGATTACTAGAAGATTGTGTCTACCTGACATCTTCTTACAAGAAATAGTTGTTCTATCTGTTTGCATATAGCTAAGAATATATTAAGAAGGCCTGCAAAATTGTGTAAAAAATAAGTTTTGCATATTAATAGCAGAATATTTCATTTAAATATATTGTATCGACTGAGCACATTTGACCATATCTATTTTAATTTTAAAAAAATATTTCATTTTAAAATTCAATGTAATGCTTTCCTGAATAACAGAACTTATTATATCACACTACAACTGTATAGATCTACTGAACTACTGAAATATTATGTCCATCCTGTTTTGAACAAGACTGATCTGGTTTTAAGCTACTGCTTCGCTAACTACAATTTTATTATAACTATTTATATTGTAGTGGCATTTAAAAGTTACTGTTCATTGTGTAAACAATTAAATATTCACTTCTTATTTAATAACATATTCTGCCATCATTACATGTGCAGACCAGATCAATGGCAGGACATAGTTTCACAGTGCTATGGGGAATTATGTTACAGTATGCAAAGTGCTAATTTCCTAACATTGTAATTAAAGTTTCTGAGTGACAAACTTTGGAAATTAGATGGAAGTCTCCAGTGTTTATGAATGTCTGAATCATTTGCCATCATGGTTGAGTACCTTTTCTCCTCAAAGAGGAGACTAAACTGACTCAGGGGTAAGAGGGGGGAGGGAAATTTGTTGTTTATTTTTCTTGGCTTTGCCTTTGGTGACTTAGAAGTATGTACATCACGTGTCTCAAAGGCAACACATTTGCTGCCATCTCCTGTGAATACCATTGAAGGCACAACATCTATATGTGTTTTAAAGACAGAAAGAATTGGGGAAGATCGCTATGAGAACAGGAGTCTTTTTGACAGTTTCCCCCCAAAAAATTTTCATGAAAATCCTACCAGCTACATTATTCCTAAGACCTTTAAGGCTTTTGGAATTTTAAGGTTGAAACTGAAATGTCCTGAAAATCAATTTACTTCTCTAGTTCAAACAGTTTTCAGTGTGGTGGAGAACTGAAGATTCCAGATTTTCTTTTTTTCTTTTTTTTTCTTTTTTTTTTTTTTTAATTCAGATTCATAAGAACTAATAAAATGTTATACCAGATAAGTTGTTTGAAACCAAAATATTTATTCTTACAACAGAGTTTTTGAGCATGATGTCAATTTTATGAAATCCGGATTCTCAAAGGATAATTCAAATAAAGTTCAAGCTCTCCCTATATAAAATTGTGACTGCCAGAAAAACATTACTTGCATGTCAATCAACTAGGTCAGTTTTCTGATAGCTAGGACATCCAGTGTGCTGCCTAGGAAAGGAAATACTTTTTATTAGTACTTTTTTTTCATGTAGGAAGTAAATTATCTTTACACACTTCTGTTGTCAGGGACATTGAAAACATTCATATCCTGGAATGAAAATATGGCCTATAATTTTTGCACTAGTATTACAAGCAAGAATTATTATTGCTATTACAGAGTTCTTCATGTACTAAAAAGAGGTCAGAATCTCTAGCATCTATTTACGGATAGCAAAATTTATATCTGACTTGTAATGATTTACAAGGGTTAGAGGAGGAAGCTTCAGCAGCTGAACCTCTGTATGATGATCCTGGCCGGGGCCCTGCTCCTTATGAAGCTACCCTGTCTCTTTTGTAAAGCCCTAGCAGATCTGAAACTCTCTTCTATTTTAGCAGTGCCTTTGACTTCAGCCTACAAAATATATGTTGCAGTAAAAAGCTCTCTGAGGGAACTGAATTACAAAAGAGAGACATAGTCATTCTCCAGGAACCAGTAACCCAAAAGTTTGCTTGGAACTGATGATACCAAAGTTCAAGTTTTCAGGTCTACTTCTGTAAAGCAAAAACTTTAATCTTGTTTTCCTAAATATTCTTATTCATGAGTTACTTTATGTTAGGAACAGAGACTATCCTGATACAAGAAAAGCCTTATTTTCCACCTTTTACTTGATTTGGGGAATTTTGTATTTTCTGAATACAGAGCTTTTTTTTTTTTTTTTTTTTAATGCTTTTAAGATAAAAAGGTTTGGGGAAACTGTTTATTTACTACTCTGTTCCTTTTTATTTTTGTTGTGTGAAGGAAGGAATTGAGAATACTGAATAAGGTGCATACTTACAAGAGGCATTTCAATTTCCATTCTAGAAATTTGGTATATATAATCAGATGGACTTTCATCTCATTCTAACATAGGTCAGTGTATTGCCATCCAGAAGTGCTTATAAGAGATATCAGAACAATTAAATGCCTAACCTGGGGCAGATGACCCTACAGTTTATGTTGGAAGGCAGTATTTTAATAAATTCCATCTAGTTCACTAATGTTTCATCTAGTTTCTCTCTCTTCCCTTCCTAATTTATACCTCATCTTCAGACACTAACCACCTTTTTGTCTGATTTCAACTTAGAATAGCCATTCTTGAATTATATTTACTTCTAAAGGTTTTGCTTCTGGAGAAACTTTTGAGTACTCAAAGCTTTTCAAAGCTTCTGAAGAAGGTCTTGCGTACCCAAAGTTTGTTCAAACTTCTACATCTGCTACTCCAAAACCATTGGCTGTCCTTACAAAACCTTGTTTCACTTGATATAATCCAAAATGTGGTAGGAACATAAAGAAATATGAACAGTCATACTAATTCAACTATCCAGCCTAGTGTCTTGTTTCCAACAGTACCCAAAAGGATAACTAAAAGAGGACAAACAGATTAAAAATCCTCTTCCTGAGGAGTAAACCATCACATGCCCAGTCTCCTACTTCACCCTCCTCAGCTTTTTGCAGAAAATGAAGCCCAAATATTTTAACAGTTAATTAATATCTTTACTTCAGCAGCATGAAAATAATTTGGCTGGTTTGTTTGTTTGTTTGTTTTGGTCATAAATGTGCAAGATTTAGATTTGAGGTATCATAAAGTTTTGGGAATACTTAGATTCAATCATCAATAACCTTAGGACTTTTCAGGAAAATGTAAGGAAAAAACATTAGACATTTATGACCTTTTTCCTGTTAAAGGTCTAGAACAGCCTCTTAAATCTTTCTTAATCTTTAAAATCTCCTGGTAAGATTAACTCAGCTTGTTAGATGAACGGCTCTGGCAGAATGTTTTACGTGAAGACAGTTGTATTGCCTAAGCACTTCCAACATTTTGTTTAATTTATGGTAAGTGTTTTATAAATTAAATTTCTTGGTGTGCTTTTATCTGTTGTGAAGTTTTTGTCTTTCACATCCTTCAGCACCAATTTAGCAAGACCTTCACTGTGAGAATTACTTCTGGATTGCCAAAGAGAAAACTCAAATATTTTCTCATAACACTAAGTTATATGAGGTTGGAATTTTTAGTTATAGCTCTTTGTTATGTTTCACAGGGTGGAATTATACTGAGGTGAAAAGATATGTTAAGTTGCAAAACAGCAATGGTTTTGATTTAGAAAGCTTTCCTGTTTCATTACTTTTTACTCTTCTGTGGATCTACAGAAGACTGGAAATGAAGTTGTAGGAACTGAGTGTTAACTTTATTCATCATATATTTAGGGTCTTACCATATTTCCATAAAGACCATCTGTAGGGGGGAAAAAACCCAACAAACCAAAACCATACAGGCTGTACAATAAAAGATGTATATTCCACATTAAACAGTGGTTTTCACAAAAAGAATTTTCATTTTGCATTAGAAGTTCTTATTTTGATCTTTCGAAGTTTATGAATGTGTTTTGTAAGTTGCCATCCACTGTTTTGCCATTCTATCGCCTGAAGTGCACAGCCAGGTGATGTGAAACATGTTTAGTGCTATATTTATTTTCAAACATGTAACAGGGAAAATATGCATGGTTATAGAGGATTAAGCAGCTGATGTTTCCAATTTGGTATAAACTGCTAAATTATTTTAAAATCTAGATAAGCAAAAACTAATAGAGGTTTATTTTCTGATTTTTTTTTATTTTTCATAAGAAATATGTAATGATCATTAATATGAACTTTGAAATAACCACAGGTTATCTTATGTAATACTTAGAAGAGAAAAATGCTGTTCCTTTTCCTTAAGCAGATATCTTGAATATAATATTTCTGTCCTTATTGATGTTCGTACAGTACCTATTCATGAATACAAAGTGTGTGTGCTTTGGGTTACATATACTAAATATGTATTTTAGGTTATACTTTTAAAAAATGACAAATAAATAAAAATATAGTCACATTGAGTAATAAAGTTTTAATTAATTAACAAGAAAATATGTTGCTATGAATGAATTAACACACAAAAATATATTTTTCTTAATTTTCTATATATTTTCTCATATCCACTATTGTTTTCAAATTTTCTGATTTTAGGACTTCTCTTCATTCTTTCCAAGTCATCATCTAGGTGAATTTAATTTTTCAAGAAGAATAACCCTAAAACCAAGCCAATAAAACATGCTCTTTCATGGAAAATAACATGAAATGTCACGTTTTTTTAATACATTACCAAAGAATCTGTAATTATATTGATATTGAATCACATCTAGAATGCCAAAGAGTTTACTGTGATCTTGCTGTGACTCAGAGCCTCACTTCTGCAGCAGCTGTACTTCAGAGACAGATTTTTGGCTAGTTTTCGTTTGTCCTCAATTTAGAAATCTCTCGTTAGGCATGAGCGTGTGAGGTTTTTTTCCTTATAGCTACTTTCCATAAAACTGCATGTGGAGTAATGAGTGCAGTTCATCTCTTTTCTAGGATAGACCTTCGTAATAGGAACAGAAGAAAAAAAGATCTTACAACTGTCTATAGGCTGTGTATGAGAAGACGACACTTCAGTCATACATAAACATTTAAAGTTAGGTGAGAAGAATTCCATTCTTGCTGCTTCAGTGGACAGGCCTATATAAAATAAAGGCTATGTGAAACAAATCATTTTGATTTGGCTATTTTAGATAGGGTAGTTCCCTGAACAGCATGGTACAGATAGATGAAGGAGTATCATATCTATTTAAAGATAAGGATTTTTAACTAGAGTTCTGATTTGTCTGCTTTGTACATTGTATTAAATGAACACGTAAACAGCATTTACAATAGCTCAGGACTGAACTTAGGAGTAAGACAGCAACTAATACATAGTGAAATAACAAAGACAAGTTATACTCATCGGGAAGAAAAGTAAGATCAATGACACACTCGATTGAAGAGAATGACAATTAAGATAAATCATATGCTATGCTATTTAGCATATTTTCAACAAATATATTATACACAAACTTACATAGTTTTTTTTTTTTTTGGTTTCTCTTTGACAGTTTGTGACTGAGTGCTTCGTGAAGCCAGGAACACTGTTGGCACAGATTCTCTGGATCTCCCCTGGGTTATTCTTAGGTTTTTTATCACACTGCTACTGAAGCACTCACACTAAGTGCTGAATATGTAACTTGTTTCTAATTAGATACCCTCTGTTTGCAAAATCTGTGACCAAAAAAAAAAAAAAAAAGTGTTTTTCTAAATCTAATCTGGATAAAGGCAACTCGTTATGAGTAGCATGTGATATGTCTAAAGGTTCTATCAAACAAAAGGAGGTGTTTTCATGCATTCCCCTGGAGCCCTGCTACCCTGATGGTAATTTAAAATTTGAAATATATTATCATTTAAAGAGCCTGAAAGATGTAAAGAATTAATTCTCTCTACTAAAGTCAACAAATAATTATGAGTACAGGATTAGATTGATAGATTAGTGGCATAGTAAATTAAAAGTAAAACAGGAAGGGATATATTAAATCAATCTAGCTACTTTGAAATTCTTTATTAATACTCTATTTGGGGATTTTAAAAGGCTGATACTGATGACACAGCCACAGCGTCCATGGGGATTCGAGTTTAAGAGATTTAAAAATATAACTTTTTTTCTTTTTTCCTTGTTCTCTAGCCTTTTGAATATTATGGGAGTGCCTTCATTAGCTTTTCACTTTTGATCAGGAGTGCACTGCTGAAAAGCACCTTGCACTTATAGGTCTGGTTCAACCCACAATACAGTATCACCCTACATGATTGGCTTCCTTTTGGATGAAAGTAAGCCAAAAGCTGCACACTTGAAACTAACCTAATGTGATCCAAATACTAGTGGGTATTTTGTCTGCAGGACTATTCTAGAGCTAATTGGAAATAAAACCTCCCAAGACGTGTACCGCATAGATGCCAGGTCCTCAGCGCCATCTGCTTTCCTTAGTGATACGTCCTTGTTGTGCCACCCTGCTAGGTAATGGGACACAGGTTATGTTCCTGGCACAACTGGGCACCTCAGGGGAGGAAGGATGAATCCAGGCCCCTACTCCCGGGTGCTGAGAACTCTGTTCTCCTTGTGGCTAAAATAGTACTTCAACCAAGGTGCTTTTCAGTACATCTTATTTTAGCATTTAAGTGTTACTTAGCGTATCAGATGCAAAATTACGTGGTATGGAACCATGATTGGCATTGTTGACGAGGATTCATACAGATTCACTGACCTCTAGTTCCCTCTGCGTATTGCTGCTGAGTGCATCTGCCTTGTCTTCCTTCATGTGTTGACTGAAACAATGGGGGAAAAAAACCCCAAACACAAACATTCTGACTCTGCCCTGCACGTTTCTCATTTTATGAGTTGTGAACCTGTGCAACAACCAAAACTGTATCTGTAACTTTGATTTTTAGGCTACTAGATCTTTTTATACTTTTTACAGTATGAACAAACTGTGGAACTGACAGAGCAGTCTCTCATTTTACTCAGTCAAATGGAAGCCTTATTCATTCCCATGACGTGCTGCTGGCAGCTGCTAAAAGAGACATTATCACTTTGCCCTTTTAGTAGTTTGAGGTAAACTGGAGCTAGGGTATGGTGTGGATTAGCAAAATATGTGGGATGAAATACAGCACTGCTCAACAAAAGGCTTTCTTCTAAACTCTCGGATGCTAGAAAAAGACTGTGACAAAGAGAGGGTGCGCCTGACAGGGTTGCTGAACGCTTGAGTGGCAGCTCTCTGTATGACAAGTCTTGGGGGATTGGGTACTTAAATCTTAATTACAAAAAACAATCATCATCAGGTATTAAAACCCTATAGGGAAATTGAAAGACTCAGAGAAGAGAATCCCAATAGTGGAGATCTGCTCTATGCAAATTTAATTGACTCATATTATACAAATAAACCTGATAAATTAAAAAAAAAAAAAGTATCTCTAAGAAATTGTTGAGTGATTCTACTATAAACCAGATGCTGTGAAAAAGACAGGGGGTGGGATTTTCAACCTGAAGAAACTCAGTGACTGACTGCTTAATGAAGAGCCAAATGATACAGCTGAACAACTTTTTTAGAGCAATCTGTAATGCAGCTGAAAGCAGAAAACCTTTTAGATCACCAAATATCAAGCAGTTGCAAAACATACATTGATACGATTACATGGTTTTTAGGGTTTGTCATGCTTCTATGATACAAGCATGTAATAAAAAGACATTTTGAAGAAACCACATTGGTAGAAATGAAAGTGCCTTTAAAAAATGAAGGAGTGCTTTCTTGCAGAGGTGTAATAAAAAGAATGGGTTATACTATTATTCTTTGGAACTGAAGAAGAGTGGCAGCCACTGTCAGTGATGGATTTTGTGGTAGCGGTGAGCAGGAGAGTAAAGCAGGACTCAATTTGGAAGAAATGATTTTCTCATTAAACAGTGGCCAAATTTAGATTTTTCAGAAACAATAAGATAGTTCTGTCACACTCAATTCACTGTATAATTAACAATGGCAGTTTTTTCTTTCATGTTTACTAACCACTTCTGTTATTGTACATGACTGACCTCACAGGAAAAATAAAATTTATAGACTAGTAACTGCATTTGTTTTATACTTTCGTTATTAAGCCTATTGACAACAGCAATAGTCATAGTGACAAAACCACAGTTGGCCACTTCTTGATAATCTTTGAAGAGAAAAATTTTCTAAATAAATTTCTATGGCATGGACAGACATGGCATTGTGATCTTCACATGTACCAAGTCATGGTTCAAGTCTATGTTTTCTCTAGTGACAAAAGCAGCTTAAGAGACTTCTTGGACTGTCCTGGCATTTCTGCTATGATTCACAGCTTCAGCTGAATTAACTGCTTGTCTGAATGTGATGTAAACTGGACTAGAAATGATGAAAGTTATAAACAGAAGCAAAGCTTCCTTGGGAATCCTCCCCTCAAAACTTAATTAAATAAAATTCTGAAGACTATAAATGCCTGTGTGGAAGCAGGAAGAAGCGAATGAGGGTAAAAATCTTGTGGGCAAACTTTGACATTAGAAAAATAATGTAGCATGGAACTACACTCTCAGACTTTATTATTATATTAGCTTTTCTAAAATAATTTTAGAAGGGGGCTCAATCTGTCTCTGGAGATTTTTTTTTCTCTTTCCCCAAACAGAAGAAATTTAGATGAGAAGGTTAGACTAGATGGCTAACATTTGGACACCTAGAGGCAGGAAGGGTGAATGACTAGTACATGAACATTGAAATACTCAGTATTTAATGTATGACATGTTTGCTTTAAAATATTGGCTGCTGTTGTCTCCCCACCCTTTTATGCAGATCACAGGCTTCAGGAACGTGTGACTTCAGTTGTAGAGTCTCTGATTATAAAATTCCTTTTAAACTCCGTGGGAACTCAAATTATGGAATCTGTCGGATCAAATCCTCTTTTCTCTGGAAATGGAAAAAGAAAGGTATGACTGAATATGGGGTAAGGTACTATACTATCAATCCAACAAGACTGCAGTTCTTGTCTCTAACATTTAGCTTGTTTAAAATGGTTAAAATGCTTATAAATATATTAACATAAAAATAATAATAATAAACCCCCTCACCCTTTGTTCGGCTAAAGCAAAATAAAAAATTCTTCACAAGCTGTTGTGTAAAACTATAGATTTTTAAGTCATTCCCACCTCCAGATACCTAAATGCAAAAGCAACAAAAAATTCAAAGTACTTTCAACTAGAAAAAAATTTAATAAACAGAGTTGCTGACATTAGAGGCTGGAAAACTACAGTTATTAAAAGGTCACTCACTGACAGAAATTCTATAAAAAAGTTGGAATTTCATTCTTCAGGGCATCTTTAATGACTCATACTGACTATTTACTGAAAATTATAATGAACTATAATGAATTATAAACTATGCTTGGCCAAATTTCATAAACAATGGATAAGTTTTGAAGAACAAGTAAAAAAACAAAGTCCCAGTCCTTTTTTACTGTACTTTGCTATCTTTATTGCAAAATGCAGAGATAATTCTGGTGCTGCAGTAATTACCTAACCTTACAGTTAGAAAGTACAAGCCTTTCCTTAAATATACTTATGTGAAATTCTTGGAAACCTTCCATAGATTTTTTTTTTTAAATAAATCCTTGTAATTTTTCTTATAAAATTATTAAGGATTGGATAGTGACTTTAGACATAGTTATGATCAATGAGTTATCATCTGCAAAACCGTCCCATCAACTTTTAACAATAACCAATTTTAACTTTTTAACTTTAACTGCCATGTGTTCTCCATCAGTGCAAAGATGGCTCTGTAGTATTGCTGGATGAAAGCTAAGAATGCATAAGTGATATTTCTCTGCAAAACTTATAAGGCACAGGTTTACGACTCTACCATGCATTCCTTACTCTTATAAGTACTGTCCAGACAGATACTTATAGACATGAATGTTCTCATTGTCTTTTCAAATCACAGTAGTTCTGTATGCAGCTGACCACACTAAGGATTCTTCATGATCTAATTAAAAATTACCTCATTTAAGGGAATTCTTTCCTGATTTGATTTAAATAGAAAATGCAAAAATCGAAATTCTGATCTTGCTGAGTCGATTACATAAGCATTACAGTTGCTCAGAGAAGCGCATACCACAGAAATAAGTCTAAGTCACTTTATTGTTAGCTTCTTACGGTTCTGCATAAGCCTATTAAGAGGAGAGGAATAAAAATAAGAAGAGTCCATAGCTTTGTCACCGTTAGCCAGGCTGTATGTGGCACCTTCAACCTAATAATAAAAAGCTCTGCTAAGCACTTGATTGACCTCATAGTGCTGCCTCTTTGCTAGCCCTGCTTGATAACATTTTTGATGGAAATCTTCCATCAAGAAATTCAGTTTCAGTGTGATCTAAATAATCTGCAGGGGGTCGTTAATTTAGAGGAATTTTTGCAATGCAAAGTCAAAATATGATGCTTTGATCAAGCCAAAATACTTCATTTTGACAGTTCCATTTTTATTTATTTCATAATGATGATGTATGTGTACATTATGTTTGATATTATGTTCCTAAAATCTAATACTGGTTATACTACTATAATATTAGAACTTCAGTTCAGATATAAAACTGTATGAATTAAAATTATAATATTGAAAATAAATGCTTAACTGACTCAAACCAATACAAAAATGTTGAGTTTCACTTCAGAAAAAAATATGTTGCTCATCTGAACTAGAAGAAAATTGGAAGGAAAGTGTTCTCCCAATGTTAAAATTTTCCACAGAAAGGAAATTTAGTTTTTGATCCCTGTTAATCTTGATTACACCAGAATACTTCATTACTTTGTTCAAACACATTCTAGCCTAATTAAGAAGCTTTTAACAAAAAATCTACTACTGTTACAGAGTCTGGTACAGCCATTCAACAGAAGAGAGAAGATTATTTTACAGAGTCTTGTCATGTATAGGAATGAGGCATGCTGAAAAATCTGGAGAAAGACAAAGATGGAAATACTGATGCAAGGAACAGGAATATCATGTGAAGAATCCTTTTACAACTAGTTGCAAAGCATCCCAGCTCTAAATTTACCCGGAAAGAAGAATGCCATTTACTGAATCATCACTAATGTGGTTTATAGCTGATTCTAATTCAGACATGGTTTTCAGCTTTGAAATGAACTGATAAAATGGTCCAAAGTGAATTTAAAAGAAGAACAGAAAATTGTATTGTCACTGGATTTCCTTCTTTATAGATTTCTTCCTTAGAGTCTTTTTAACAAGGAGAGTTATCAGGAAAGGGTTCTGTTCTGCAAATTTGTTTGTTTGTTTTGTTAACTCTAAAGTTGGGGGTGGTGGTGGTGGGTTTTTTTTGTGGGGTGGTTTGTTTTTGGTTTTTTTTGGGGGGGGTGCTTCTTTAAAAAAGAAAACCCAAAACTGTTTGGAGTCATAATTAAGAAAATGGTTAAACCTGCTGTCAATTAACTTAATTGATTTAAAAAGTTGATGGGCACCTGGAATGGAAGTATTTTGCCTGCAGCTGAGCTGAATACAAGAGCAATTTATTTTAATAATGAACGGTGGAGGAAAAATTGAGCAGAAATGCTGTGCAGGAAAGCCTTAGAGGGTTAAAATAAACATGCACAATGGCTATTGCTAATGTTTCTGATAGTGGACTGAGATTTATTAAACCTTTTAACATTAGTGCAATAGAAATAGTTTAAAAATAATTGGGCAAATATATTTTAGAGTAAAAGGGATCATCTTCCTTCAAACTGAATGGTGATGTGGAGAGTGGCAGTTTACACAGTAAGTGTCAGTTGATCAATAAAACACTATTTAAAACAGGAAAATAATCTAATTGGCATAGATATGACATTTGTGAGTGTGCTAATTCTAAAGTGAATATAATTCACTTGCCTTGAGACTATGAGGCTGTAGTCAAGTGAGTTCTTTGGTTCCGCATAGGTCGAACAAATGATCTAAGATAAATTGTGTTTTGAATATCTGGGGGCTTATGTTTCATTCAGTTGGGGCCAGAATATTGTTAGAGTTGTTTCTAACTGGAGGTAAACTAGAAGGAACATATTTCTGGAGATTACCCTAAATTTCTGCCAAATGTTGAATTAATGTAATTTGGACCTTTTTTCATAACAACTTTATTGAGTAGCCATTTTTAATCCAGTAAGTATTACATCAACTTTTTTTTAATTTTAATTTTCTTTGCCAATGAATAAACAACTTAACAAACAAACAAAAACCCCAAACCATTCAGTGATTAGCTGCAATTTCAGGCTGATATTAAAGTCAAAGAACTGGCTCTTGAAGGAAGAATTTGAAATCGAATGAGGACGATGATATTAGTCCCAAATAAGTTGTGATTGAATATGGTCTCTGCTTTAAAGGACTTCAAAGTCTTTTGAAATATTATATTCCATAGAGAGGAAGAAACTATGGATCAAGAGTTCAAGCTGATCACATCTCGTTTAAAAATGTAAAAAGGAAAGGAAATGCTCACGGTGAAGTGTAATGTAAATTCAAGTAATTTAGTGGTGAAGTAAATGTTATAGACACTTACTAATAGAAAATTTCCCTACATATTATGAGAGATAAACAAGGAGTGAGCTGAATTAAAAAGTGTATAGCAATACACTAGAAGAACATGATCATTCTATTTCTCTGTTCTGGTACTCTGAAGAGAAAGTACCCGTGTTTTCAAATGTGCGGTATTATATACAGACTTCTGCTTTAGTCAGTTATATCTTGATACGCTATAAAAACAGATTAATATGCTCAGAGGAAGAGACTTGTGAAGCCAAATGTTGGCCATTCAGCACTTTTGAAATATATTAGTTCATTATACTCAGGTTGAGAAGCTTACTGTTGTTGGTGTATTAGGAATTCTTCAATGTAGACCTCACTTTGTTCTTGGTGAATTTGACAGCAATTCAGTCACTCACTGAAATAGAAGCACATTTAACTACTAGTAACTGTTTCCAAAAAATGTAATGTACGATTTTGAATGTTTTGGGTCTTGCTTTACATTTTCCATGTTAATCACCCTTTTAGGTTTTAGAAACTGAAAGGAGAAGTTCTTTACCATAGCAAATAACGCCTTTTTGCAATTTATTTCTATTCAGTTTTTTGATATATTCCTCAAAATCAAAACCAGTGAGACTTTCTAGCTATTAGATATTTCTCCTGCCATTTAATATTTTAAATATTTATTCAGATATTTCCTTTCGTAGTTAAGATATTTTATCTCAGGCATCCAAAGCTGTAATGTGATCAAGAGCAAAAAGCAAGCAAGTAATTTTTAAGAAATTGAATGATATTACACAGCAATATGTCTTTCTTGAATATAAAAGCAACACGTTTTGAAACTTTTAACACTAAATAGGCACATTGTGAAAAGCAGTTTAGCCAAACCATATCTGAGTATAGCGATGCAAAATGCACTGAGAAAAGGGAGCATTACCAGGCCAAATGGATTGGCTTAAACATTTTCGACACATGCCACAAGTTCACATAATCAGCCTGAGGCAGTAGGAAACTTAAAAGCTAGTCTGATAGTGTTTCTTACAAATATTCTTTGAATTTTATTACTTGTCTCCCACATGAGGCGTAATAGTTTCAACGTTCTAATTAGTACTTGTGTATATTGCTATTACTTTGTCTCTTTAATCACATTATTAAGTCTGTTATGGAGATTCCTTATAGAATCACACTTTATAATAGTGTTTCTAATTTGAATATGTCCTTTTTTATGTTGTCTGAATCTGAAACATCATAAACTCTTTTTATGGGTCCTTTGATAGTAGTCACTTTCCTGTTTTATGCTTGATTAGAACATACAGTACTAAGTAATAAAGAAACTTCCTGAAGCTTTGGAGTTTTAGTACCAGAAAACATTTCAACTTCCTCAGGATTTTTTTTTCCCCCCTCTCTGACATTAGGTCAAACAAATATATCCCTTTGTCCATATTAAATTATTGAGCAGGAAATATGTAAGAAAGAAAGCACTTTTGTTAAATTGTAATAGATTTTATACAGTTTCAGAGATTGATTTTTCAGTTTGCTTTCAAACAAGATATATAATGTGAAATTTTCAAAAAACATAAAAGAATTCTGATAATTTTCACAAATTGAAACATAGATGCATATAGTTATAAACATAAATTTAATCTGTAAAATTATATTTAAATGCCAGTGAGAAGTAAGAAATCATACAGAAATCTAACTCTCTCTCACTCTATCTTTCTCTCACCCTTTCTGAAGAGGTAAACATGCCATCAAATTCAGGGAAAATTAGTTGATTTTTAAGGGACTTCATTGTAATAGCTCTCCTTAGCCTGATACTGAATTTGATAAAACAGGAAATTAAGTGGGATTTTATAAAAAAATACAGAAATTAATATATTTTGTAAACAAAAAAGCAATTTTACAGATAAGAAATTGTAAAAGATATGCACAAATGAAAGGATTAAAATTATCTAAAAGGCTTCATATGAGCAAACAATGGTGAAATAAGGTAAGTCTAGTTTACATAAGAAGAAATAGCTTTAAAAAGCTTAAGGAAGCAATAGTCCCATTTGGTGTCCTGATTGGAAGTCTCCGAAATCACAGTGAAATGGTTTCCATCTGCAGTGGGTTTGGATCAGAACCTAAGTGTCAATAGACTTCACAAAGACTATCAGCTCTTGTAAACTCCCTTTGGCTTGGGAATGTAAGGAAATTGGTGGAATTCAAAGGACAACATACGTGATGAAGGATTTATCAGTGGAGATTAAAACATTAAAAATATCTGTTTTCTGACCAAATTATGAAGGCTGAGGATAGATGCAGGAGTTTATACTTGGTGACAATCTTTGGAAAATTAGAAAAAGAGCATTAGTTTAGTCCAAAACTAAAATCTGATCAAAGTAAAATAATGGGAAATAATCCACTCTATCAGATCTGCATGTTGCAATTTCCTTCTCAAGTGAAGTAGAAGCTGTCTGCTTATTACAAGCAGTTTGCAAACATGCACAAAAAATCATTTTTCCAACACAGATAAGAACAGTAATTATTGGTAATTATTTATATGCAAGATCTAAATGACCAGGAGTAATTTAATGTCAAAATTATGCATATCGAAACTCCATACCTTAAAATTTCTTGTGGAACTTCATAACTGCAATTTCCTTGTGTGGTAACATTTAGTAATTACTGTATTTTTGTTAGTATGTTTTTTGTTTGGTTTGTTTTTTTTTTTTTTTCTATTATTAGTCGCATCACAGTAAAAGTAAGTGAAGTGTCAGCAATTGCTTTCTTCCAGAGTTCAACCTTGGCATAGAACTCACTACTCCCACCTCATCCTCTTGCAAAGTAATTTTTTTGCCCTGACAGGACAAAAAAAAAAGAAAATGAAAAGATAGTCTATCTTTAACAGTGCTTAGGAAATACTGGTATTTTCAAGCATTCTTTAGGGATTTTCTCAGCTTTTTCTAAAATAGAAAAGCTTGGAAAACAAAAGAGGGTAAAACAGAGGAAGAACTGTTCTGAGGTTTCCCTTGTCTTTCTATCTGATTTTTGAATGGTTTCTGAGGAAAACACTTATAAATTAAAATGAGACAGTCTTGTTCTGGAACTTTCTTCTGATTGTCTCTGTTTATTGCAAACCTGGATTTTCATCTGGAGCATTTCAGATCAGCAGTTTTGTTTGAGTGAATATATACAAAATATTCTGTGCTACATCCTCATCCAGAATACAATACAAACGTCTTTGGGATTCTTTCACTGTTATTCCAATGTAGAAACTTTAGTAAAGCCAATGAGGATCTAAATGTGAAAAAAAATCTTGAGATATCACCTACAAGGACTAAAGAAATAAATTTAATCCTTATGGGTTTTCTAAGGTGTGTTTGTGAGAAAGAAGTATGTTTATTGACAGTCTGGAAAGTGAAATTTATTCATATGTTTTGTTCTTTGTGTTGTAGTAAACAGAGCTAAATGTTAAACTTGCATGTTTCAAGAAATAGGAGAGTTAAAGTACTTGAAGTATTTATATGAATATTTTACTTTCTCTCAATAATGTCATTGCCATCTGATGGCCACTAAGTGTGGGTAGTTTTAGTCTAATTCCACAAAATATAAACAGCACTATAACAATTGATGATAGTTGTCACTTTTCTTTGGAATCTCAGTAGAGAGAAGTAGTGAATAAATAGAGCGTGATTTAGCTTCTCTGCACAATAGAGAGCAGTTCAGGACTTGACTGAAGTCATGTACATGCAAACTATTACTGTTTGATACTACAGATTTGAAGTACTTTCCTGGCTTGTCAGTCCTGAGAGTCTCCTTATGAAATTTAGTAAACTTTAGAATAATCAATATTTCTTATTTCTTATTTGGATTTTGTTCTGGTTTTGACTGAGATACAGTTAATTGTCTTTCTAGCAGCTGGCACAGTGCTGTGTTTTGCATTTAGTATGACAACAATACTGATAACACAGTGATGTTTTTAGTTGTTGCTAGGTGGTTGTAGTGTCTACATGAAGTCAAGGACTTTTCAGCTTCTCATGCCCTGCCAGGTGCACAAGGAGCTGGGAGAGCACAGCCAGGACAGCTGACCCAGACTGGCCAAAGGGAGATTCCCTGCTGTAGAATGTCAGGCTCCATATATATATATAACTGGGGAAGCTGGCCAGAAGGTGGGATCACTGCTCAGAAACAGATGGGATTGGGTTGGTTATTTTTTTCCTTTTGCATGTGGTGAGCAATTGCATTTGTGCATCACTTGTATTATTGTTGTTATTGTTCTTATTGTTGTTATTGTGGTCTTCCTTTGTCACCCTGTTAAACTGTCTTTATATCAAGCCATGAGGTTTGACCTTTTCCGTTCTCTGCCACATACCCTGGGTCGGGGGGAGGGGTGAGCAAGTGGCTGCCTGGTGCTTAGTTACTGGCTGGGTCTAAATCACAACAGATTTGTTTGGAAGCCCAAGCACTCAAAGCTAATAGTTAGACATTCTCAACTAAAATATATTTATGTCTGTCTATCTCAGAAAAGTGTCTATCTATCTCATCTGTTTCAATTGTAAAGTTTCTTACTGTAATTGCACGTCGAATAGTTTCATCTGCATGTACAACAGTAATTGGTTAAGCAAATTATATCAGTGTCCAAAGTTTTTAGCTGTGCTACGAGGATAAGGAATTTTATGAAGTTACTTTGAAAAATAAGTGTTACAGAAGTGGGACAGAGCTCTTGAGTTTAGAAATTTTCTCTGACACAGTTCATATTAAAAAGACATATATTTGCCAGTTTCACATAGCTTTAGAATCTTTCACAGCTATTACTGTGTTTGTACAAGACAGAAAATCCTGATAAGCTGTGAAGCCACTAGCATCTATTATAATTCAACAGCAGAAATAGAAAGATTAACATGTGCATAAATAATCTAAAGTAAGAACACACTACACACAATGAGAAAGTAAAATATTTTTCAGTTTTTCCATAGGGGGAAAAAAAAAGGAGGAAAGTGGCAATAGAATTATAGAACGGTTTGACTTGGAAGGGACCTTAAAGATCACCTAGTTCTATCCCCCCTGCCACAGGCAGGGACACCCTCCACTAGACCAGGCCACCCAAAGTGCATCCAACCTGGCCTTGAACACTTCCAGGGAGGGGGCATCCACAGCTTCTCTGGGCAACCTGTTCCAGGGTCTTCCCATCTTTCCTGTAGACCCCCTTCAGGTACTGGAAGTCCGCAATTAGATCTTCCCAGAGCCTTCTCCTCTCCAGGCTGAACAACCTCGACTTTCTCAGTCTGCCTTCACAGGAGAGGTGCTCCAGCCCGCTGATCATCTTTGTGGCCCTCCTCTGTATCCACTGCAACAGCTCCATGTCCTTCTTATGTTGGGGGTCCCAGTGCTGAACACAATACTCCAGGTGGGGTCTCATCAGAGCAGAGTAGAGGGGCAGGATCACCTCCCTTGACCTGCTGGTCACGCCTCTTTTGATGCAGCCCAGTATGTGGTTGGCTTTCTGGGCTGCAAGCATGCATTGCCTAGTTGTGTTGAGCTTTCCATCAACCAATACCCCCAAGTCCTTCTCCTCAGGGCTGCTTTCAATCCATTCTCCACCCAGCCTGTAGTTGTGCTTGGGATTGCCCCTACACATGTGCAGGACTTTGCACTTGGCCTTGTTGAACTTCATGCATGGGCCCACCTCTCCAGCCTGTCAAGGTCCATCTGGATGGCATCCCTTCCCTCCAGCGTGTCGACTACACCACACAGCTTGGTGTCATTGGCAAACCTGCTGAAGGTGCACTCGATCCCACTGTTCTTGTTGCTGACAAAGATGTTAAACAGTGCCGGTCCCATTACTGACCCCTGAGGAACACCACTCGTCACTGTTCTCCATTTGGACATTGAGCCGTTGGCTGCAACTCTTTGAGCGCGACCATCCAGCCAATTCCTTATCCACCGAGTGGTCCATCCATCGAATCCATGTCTCTCCAATTTAGAGACAAGGTTGTTGTGTGGGACAGTGTCAAATGCTTTGCACAAAATCCAGGTAGGTGGATTTTGCTCTTCCCTTTTCCACCAATGCTGTATCCCTGTTATAGAAGGCCACCAAATTTGTCAGGCATGATTTGCCCTTAGTGAAGCCATGTTGGCTTTCACCAATCACTTCCTTATTATCCATGTGCCTTAGTATAGTTTCCAGGAGGATCTGCTTCATGATCTTGCCGGGCACAGAGGTGAGACTGAACGGCCTGTAGTTCCCCAGATCCTCCTTTTTTCCCTTCTTAAAAATGGGGGTTATGTTTCCCTTTTTCCAGTCAGTGGGAACTTCATCGAACTGCCATGACTTCTCAAATATGATGGATAGTGGCTTAGCAACTTCATTCACCAGTTCCCTTAGGACCCACAGATGCATCTCATCAGGTCCCATGGACTTCTGCACTTTCAAATTCCTTAGATGCTCTTAAACCTGATCTTCTCCGACAGTGGGCAGTTCTTCATTCTCCCAGTGCCTGCCTTTGCCTTCTGAGGCTTTGCCGGTGTGGCTAGAGCCCTTGTTGGTAAAGAATGAGATAAAATAGCTGTTGAGTACCTCAGCCTTCTCCATATCCTGGGTAACCAAGTCTCACATTTCCTTCTGGAGAGGGCCCACATTTTGCCTAGACTTCCTTTTATCACTGACATACCTATAGAAGCTTTTCTTGTTGTCCTTAATATCCCTGGCCAGATTTATTTCTATCAGGGCTTTGGGTTTCCTAACCAGATCCCTGGCTGCTCGGACAGTTTCTCTGCATTCCTCCCAGGCTATCTGCCCTTGCTTCCACCCTCTGTAGGCTTCCTTTTTTTGTCTGAGTTTTTCTAGGAGCTCCTTGTTCATCCATGCAGGTCTCCTGGCATTTTTGCCTGACTTCCTCTTTGTTGGGATGCATTGCTCCTGAGGTTGGAGGAGGTGATCCTTGAATACTAAACAGCTGTCTTGTGCCTGTCTTCCTTCCAGGGCTTTGTCCCACGGTATTCTACCAAGCAGGTCTCTGAAGAGGCCAAAGTCTGCTCTCCTGAAGTTCAGGGTAGTGAGCTTGCTTTTATGTGTAGCAGCTAAAAGGAAGGCTTCTGCTAAGATGAACTGACAGTATTGTGGCAAAAAAAAAGTTAACTATAATGAAAAAAATCCAACAAACCCAAGCACTAAAATAGTCATGGAAATAAGTAACTGTCTTACGCTATCTAAATATTTAAGATATGTCTGCTTTCACACTGCAAATTATGATTAACTCAATAGGAAGCCACTTTATCTACAGGACTGAAGTGAAAGAGAAATCATTATCAGATTCAAATATTGTAAAACAAAGGAAAAGAAGGAACTGTTTCAATAGTTTTATATATTCTGGCTTCAGTAAGTGCTCAGTTAAAGCAAACGTAAAAATACAAACCTATCTGAGTAGTGTTTAGATGAAAATATTATAAATTCAGGCCATGATCTAGTGCCAAAGTATAAATACCTAAATTTAGGTGTCTAAGCTCCTATGACAGAAAGTAAAGATCTAGGTTTCAATTCACTAATTTAAACACAAACATCCAATCACAGTTGAAGTGTCCCGGATATTGAGTATATTCATACATGACCCTGAACAGTATACTGAACTTTCTCTGAAGGTATTGTGTTGGTTTAGATTAGCCAGATGTCATTGTGAGATCTAGGCATAAATATAAATAAGTGATTCATATGAGGAATCAGGTGAAATCAGGTATTCCTTTAGTGCGCCTGCAACAAATAGTATCAGCTGGAAATTCAGAAATCACTGGGAGAAAAATATGCTAAAGGAAACTAAAGGTTCTGCATGAACTAGAGTTACCACCAGAACTATTTGACTGGCCTGTGAGAAGAGTTAGTCACTTATTCATTCTATGCCTCCATGATATTCATGTCTGGAACACTGGAATGAAGAATATATTTCTGAAGACCATAATGGGCATCTCATGATTTAAAATTTTAAATCATAGTAAAGACCCAATGAAAGAGTACTTATGCTGCAGCTATTTAGTTGTTGATTGTTAATAATTTTCCATTGCAGAAACCGACAAATTTCAACTTTATCTGAACATGTTAACACACTATTCTGTCTGCTGGAATAATATTTTTAGCAATGTTACTCTGAGGGTGGATTTGTTTCCTTTGAGGACACCAGAAAAAAAAAAATCTGGATTTTTAAAAACATGTTTTCATGTCTCCATGTATATGACTGCTAAGAAATTTATTCAGACATGGCAGCTCACAGGGCATCTCTCTAATACCAATAGGTGACAGAAATGAAATTGTTCTTGTTTTGCTTAGTAATCAAGTTTTGCAACCAGTAGATCAATTTGTTGCAATATCCCTATGAATAAAGGACTACTGCACTGGATCTATCCAAGTATTTAAAGTTATTTCATTCAGTTGATTTTTTTGGTTAGATTTGCTTTTTTTTGTTTTTGTCAGCAATCCTTTGTTTCAACCTCTACCAAAGTGTAAATTCTAGTTAAGGAATGCAGTTAGGAAAAATAAACCTGTAGATAGTGTCCACAGTAGCTACTACTCACAGAGATAGAAATCAAAGTGTGAGACAGCCCAGGCAATGAAAGATCTAGACACTGCCCAGACAAAAAAAAAAAAAAAAATCAGAGGAAAGCAAAGAAAGGAAGAAATTGGAGCAGCTCTTCCAAAAGTAATGTAAATTCCAAGAATAATGGAGAGCTTGGAAGCTATAATCAAAATGATATAAAGATTGTGCTTACACTTCCAGTAAGCCTATTTTCACACTGGATTCAATTGGCATGTCAGATAGCAGCAGAAAAGAAGCTCTGAAGGGTGGTCTTATTAAACAGTTCATGTTAGCTGAAATGTACCTTTGGTGTGACATAATGTAATGGTTCTTCTATCATTATGTTCTACTGACATCTGCACTTTTTTGTCTTCAAGAAACAGATGGACTTGCCTGCAGTACGTGAGCAGAATTACTGATAATCTAGATTGAACAGTAATTTCATATCAAAAAGAATTAGCAGCCTGGAAAAGAAGCTGAGTCTGGCAGACTATTTAGGTCCTAGAAACTGCATCAGTGATAAAACTTCTAATTTCAAATTTATAAAACTTTTGGAGGGTGAAAGGGAATGTGTAGGAACTTCACTTTTATACAGACTGCACTTACATCCTTAGGTTAAAGGTGCATCTTAGATTTTAATTTAAATATAGAGTTAAGCATGTCCTTTTTTTTACATTGCGCTCTGTAGAACTAGGAGGAAGCTAAATCGTCTGCTTGCTGGAGCTGTCACTTGCAGTGTTCTAATAAGTCCTTTGATCACTATTAAGAAGTATTAAAGTATTTCTCAGTCTAATTTCTTTCTGATTCGTTGTATCAAAAAGAGGGCTTTTGGAGGGCCATTTTGCCTGATTACCTGCAGAAATGCCTTAGCAAGGTGAAACAATTTGTAACAATCAGGTCATGTATTTAACCAAATACCCTCTGCCCCATTCCTCACAGAAGTAAATTATGATACTTTACCTTTAATGAATTGAAAAATCATATTGTTCTTGATTGCTTTGGTCTGCTAGAGTCTACTATAAGCACTACATAAATTTAGTAGTAACATAGAAACAGATCCCTCAAACAAAAATAAATAAAGAGGAAACTATGAAATCTCAGGCTGGAGCAGAAGCAGGCTGGAAAGGGTAAAGTCTTTGCAAGCAGCTGGTGAATGTATAAATCAGGGAGTAAACACTGGGCTAGAACAAAAACAAACAAGAGCTTGAGCAACCATTTTATTGTGACCGTAGCCTAGGTTTAGATACTTTTGTAGACATCCAGTTGTTTGAAGTCTCGGGGAAGTTGCCCCTTCAAGGAAGCGACTGGGGTATGATGAGGTTACTGGGCAGCAGAAGACCAGAAGTAACTCGTCTAGCTCTTTGGGTGAAACGAATGAAGAAACAGTGAATGTGCCTGGCATCGTTATACTTTCTTGAGATGAGTAACAGATGGTCATATCTTTCTCTATGCTCTAAAGTACATATGACTAATTCAAGCTACCAAACTTGTATGTATTGGGGAAAAAAAAATCATACAAAAATAATTTTAAAAAGCTTAATGGTTAAGCTTTAACCTTTATCTTAATATAATTTAATGGATAGTGGGATGAGATTAATCTCACCTTACTTCAAAAATTCATCTCTCAGCTAATCAGATAAATAGTCTGTAATACTTTTAAAGCTGGTGGACAAAAAGAAGTGCTAGCAGAGAACAGTTCTTAAAGTGGTTAAGGCAGGTTACACGAGCTGTACTGTAAAGGTGCCTCTAGGTTTTCTGTGAGCACAGGAATAGCTCCATGAAAAACTTACTCCACCTTCTATGGGAGTAAGAGAAGTTGCTGTTTTACCAAACCCACTTGTAATTACAAGATTTCTTCCCCTATACCTCATCAGATGATAGAAAAAATACTTTGTAAAACTTTTTCAGAATACCTCTTCTAATTCTTCATTTGCAATCAGTATTTTGCTATATTTTATTTCATTAGGCATATATTGCAATTGAACGTTTGACAATGCTCGACATTAGTACTGAGTTAAAAATGCAAATAACAGAAAACATTCAGTGCTTCTCACAAAACAAACATTAATTCTAGATTCTATATCAATTTAGCTATCATGGTTCCCAAGTCAATTTATTTTCGTATCCCAGATTCATCATGACTGAGGAATGGATCTGTTGCCTTACCCCTTTTAGATTAAATACATTTAATTTTAATCTAGTAATTGCAAGGCCCACAATTATTAAGGAGCTGATCTTTAACTGCAGCAGAGAAGGAGTGAAAACACAGCTCAGTAGGAGCAGCTGTGGGATAGCACTTGTTTCTTGGAAATTTGCATAATCTGGGATGAATTCAGCCACTACTCCTCTTTTGACTGCAGAAACAGCATTCAGCATTGGTTGTCCTGTTGGCGACTCTGCTTAGGAAGGGAGAGTTGCAGGCAATGGTTGTCGTACTGAATAATGCTGCTATTGTTGACAGCTGAACTATGTGTCCTGTGTACCCCCCCATTGCCTCTGGCAACAGAGATATCTGGGAGTTACTCAGTGGAGACAGGGGTCAGTAGAAGGGGTCAGAACCGAGGGTGTACCTCTTGGATACACAGCCTTCCAATAATATTTAGGAGACATGCTTACTACTTGTTCTTGAAATTGTGACATTAACATCTCCTGATGTGCAAATACGGACTTCGCCATTATAAGGCAACCTGCATAGGACTCATTTAACATTATAGTTTATGTAATGAAACTGGACTTATCTAACATTTAGGCTTCACAATGCCTCTTCGACTAGAGAATAAGTCACCCAGAGAACCAAGATAAAGCTGACTGGCGCATGGGCCAGACCTTGGGAGATTCTAGAAGCAGTGGTTATTTTGCAACTATTTCTTCATTAAGGCAGCCATGATTTGGCCATGAGGATTTATTTATATAGCTTTTGTTTGTGTGTTCACTTTATTGAACATGTAAAACATTGGATTAATCCATAACAGGGCTAAATTATTAGAACATGAGCTAGCCACAGAGGTTAATGAAAATATAATTAGTACTGCTTGTGTTACATGCAGTTGAAAAGAGGGTCATAAATCCTATTAATCCTTCTTAGTTCGGGAATTATTGACCTGGAAGACCATAATGGGTATGGTCTATGGTGTCAGTAAAGTTGAAGTGCAAGCAGATGACATGTTACTGATCTTCATTTATTTGATTAATTTTGAATATGGGGAGGGGAAAACTGAAATAGTTTTGCATCATCATGATGCAGCATAAGCAAAGGAAGTGGTGAACAACAAACATTTACTATTCATTCTGTAGTGCCATACATGTGATTCATAAATACAGCTGTAGCTAAATATCATGCATATTATTCAGACAGGTATTCATAGTTAAGATATTTTATGTGTAATGTAAAGGTAGTAATACCTTTGTAATAACTTGCCTTACCCAAAAAAGAAAAAATAAAGCAACAAACACAAACCCTTGTATTCCACATTGTGAGATATGAATCTGCTAGGTATATCTAAAGACATTTCCCATAACTAGTTATGGGATTAGAAATGGAAAAAAAAGAGTAATGCTTAGCCAAAAAAGTTCCAAGTAAAAGAGAAAAGTTGTAAATAAAAATAAAAATTAAAAAAACCCAAGCCACAAACAATACAGGTCTGTCTGTAATTAAAGTACACATGAATTAATAGTTAAATATATTACTGCTTGCAGGCTTCCTGCATACCTAATTCACAGCCAAAGAGTGTTAAGGCTTCTCTTTGTTAAGACTTCTGCTGACTGCTTGCACCTATTTCTCTTTTTGATTATTCATTAAGAAATGTCTCCTGTAGAGTTCACTAGTAGTTAATCTGAGAAAGCTAATACATTGTAAAGCTTAATCTAGGCACTACACTAGTATTTGTTAGGAACAAATTTAGAAACAAATAAGTGTAACTGAAAACAAATTTTTTGAGTTCACACTCTTTTTACAAGTGTGCTAGGCAGCAGAGATTCTCTTTAGTTCATTCCTGGACACAAGAAGTAATGCTAACATGAAGCAATGACCCCTTTTGGAATTCCATGCCTGTTTTAGAGGCTTCCAGATTTGCTTGGGCCAACTTTTCTGGCTATTTGATGCAATTTATGAAACTTTATTCCATTCCTAGAAACAGACTGTTGGCTTATAATCCTCAAGAACATCAGCTAGTTATTAAGAAAGAGATATATATATAAAAAGACATTTACAGGAGTTATTTTAAGGAATGCATTAGATAATACATTCAAACTAATGCATTGAAATATTAGTGTAGATTGGATTTGTACCTTTAAGGGTATTTGCTTGTTGTGGTCAGCCCTAGGGACAAGTAAATAGTTAGTGAATAAAATCATCCCTATGAAATTTAATAAAGGTTAAATATATCCCCAGATAGTACTAAAGTGTTAAGTTAAAAGTTAACGCCTTGCTGTATTGCACTGCTCAGTAGGACAAAAGCAGTACTGTGGTATGACAAACTGTACACATTAAAAACCACTCCCTTTCCCAAAACCCTATTCTTCAGTGTATTGCTTGGAATTAGTAATGACATAATAATTTAAATCATTATCTTTCACATGCAGATCATATGAAATTGATATGATGAGTAAGACAAAGGCATCCATTCCTTTCCATACCTGCATCCTCACTGCAGATGAGAATATACATTCTAGTAAGCGAAATAGAAATTAGCCTGTGTAATTTAAAATCAAACTTATAAAATTTATTTTGTTAGGAAGCATGTGTTTTATCTTCTTGTAATGGTAAGCAGCAGACAAGACGTCTCTAGCAGGCATTCTGCACACAGAGTCTTGGTTGACTGGATAGTTACAAATCTTTTACAAGGAGTTTTAGAGGAACGGACATCATCTCTACCGGGGAAAATTGGATGATCTTAATTTGCAAAAATTATTAATCAGTGCTTTGGTTCTTGACCCTCCAGCTGGTCCCTTAAAGAAAAATTGTACTCAGTCATATTTAAAAGCTGGACTCTTTTTCAGCCAAAAATTGCAGTCTGCTACAGGTCACTTAAAAAAAGAAAAAAGTTAGTGTGCCTTTAAGCTGCTAAAAATAAATGAATTCATCAAGTAGAAACATGATAGTTGAGGGAGGGAAGAATACAGATTATTCAAAAACATAATGAGTGGAAACTTAGGCCATTACACGGCAGCTTTTCGTGAGCTCTGCTCATCCCAGCAGAGTTCCAAGGAAGCTGTGCGTATGGATTCAGCCGCAGGATTGGGTCTTTCCGCAGGGAAGTGTGCCTTCGTTCCTGCTGTAGTTCAGCACAGTCCTGCCATGTTTAAAGAAAGTGACATTGGTAAGACATAGGAAAAGAAAAGCTATGAACCTGGCAGAACCTGGCATAATGCTTGTCAAACACAAAACTCTAAACTAAATTAAACTAGTTCCCAGTGTAAAATCGGTGTGAGCTTAAAAACACTTTAGTGTAAGAAAAATAAGTATCTGCTATTTTATTAAAATTCTAATAGGATTAGATGTTTCTAATTCCTCCAGTTTTTTCCCTGTTTTTCATTGTAATTCTAATAGTAAAGTTGTGAAAATGATCTTCTAAAAGGGAATAGAATGTTCAATCTCTCTGTCATCTTAAGCAGTCTTTTCCCTAACAAATGATAATAACACTTTTTATACCTATGTATTATAAACTTATGATTTTCTTATGGCCTGAATATTATGCTTTAAAAAGGGGGGGGGGGGGGGAATTAATTCATTCAGAACTGAAGTTTATGACTGAATGAGTTTCTAAAATTTTGAAGACTACTTTAATGGTCTTGTTAAATGATCTCTGCCCAAAATAGGTCCTGGGTGAGTTCACAATATTTCACTTGTCAGAGAAGAGTTTCAATAGATAAAAAAATACAATTAACTCTTTTAACAAAAAATTATGCTAAGATCCACTTTACAATGCAGGTGGTTTAAGATTTCTGAAAAAACTTGTCTTCACAGAACAGAAGGTGGACATCATTCTAAATTCTGGCAATGTTTGAGGGTTTGAATGTCAGTGTAAAAAAAAAAAAAAATTGGCCTTAAAATATTGACCTCTTCACCTTGTTCCAGCACCTGTTTTTAGAAGTCTGGAAGAACGTGATCTTCTTCTGTGGTACTGAGGGATCCAATTCTGTGGCAGTTTGTGGTCTAAGTTCTACATACAATGTTAATTGCCAATATTTCCATTCCTCCTCTTTTTTATTTCTCCATGTAAGCACATATATTGGTCTATATACCACAAATGCTTAGTGATACACAGCTACCCAGTTACAACATTCACTAATTTTTGTGATGATTCTGCCACGTTTTACAGAGAGCAGAAGTCCAAATGGCTTTATAGGTATAATATTTGTCTCTTGTAGTACAGAATGTCATCTCCTTGTCTCATACATGTCACTGAAAGGGCATATATTCAAAGTAATTCTAAAGATCATTTAAATAGAGATTCTGGACTATGATCTTACAGCAGTGGATATAGTCTGTCACAGATTCTGAAATCATAGATTAAAGGAGGGCTCTGAGGGGTGGGTGTCCTCCTTGCTTAAACTAAGAGGTGGAATTCAGGTCAAGATTCGTATACCTAGATATGAGAATAACTTACATTCCTACAATTTATAAGTTGAAGAGCTTCATTCAGGTGCACAGACCTATTTTTTTGGTATAATTTAAGGTGACCTACATCCAACATACCAGTGTGGACCCAGCAGGTATGACAAAACAACTAGGAGTGATTCGTGCTGCTCTCTGAGTGGTAGCTGGAGGCAGAAGGACACCTTTAGTGTCTAAAGGCAAACAAACTGATCTCCGCTAGGTTGCCATGAGAACTTAGGCATCTAATTAACGTATCAAAACCTGCACTGTAGAAATGGAGGGTGGGTTTCAGCTGATGAAACAGAGGCACCTGATGCTATAGGAGATGCCCTGAGGTAGATTAGGTATGCAAACAGTGCTGACACAGATGACACAAGAACTATGAAAGATGTGTTCCTTTCTCAGAGACAGCTAGATCCTAGGAAGGATGTATTATGGCATCTCCACAGGCACTAGATGGTAAGTTTAATGAACTGAATTGATCCATAGTTATCATCTGAAGCGGAAGCTTAGATATGTATCTCATATATAAACAAATACATGCACATAGCTCAGTCTGATTGTCTACATTCTAGAGCTGATTGTTTTTTCACTTACCCCATGAGGCGGGGGGGCGAGCCCCGAGGGGGGCTCTCGCTTCTGGCGCCAAGCGCCTGGCACGTGCTGGGCACGACCCGCTCCGGGGACAGCAGCAGGTGGGGAGTTTGACTGGGGTGGTACACCTGTCAAAGCGTAACACAGGTGTCCTAAGGCGAGCTCAGGGAGGACTGAAACCTCCCGCGGAGCAGAAGGGCAAAAGCTCGCTTGATCTTGATTTTCAGTACGAATACAGACCATGAAAGCGGGGCCTCACAATCCTTCTGGCTTTCTGGGTTTTAAGCAGGAGGTGTCAGAAAAGTTACCACAGGCATAACTGGCTTGTGGCGGCCAAGCATTCATAGCGACGTCGCTTTTTGATCCTATGATGTCAGCTCTTCCTATCATTGTGAAGAAGAATTCATCAAGCGTTGGATTGTTCACCCACTACTAGGGAACATGAGCTGGGATTAGACCGTCGTTCCCAAGCATGACTATAGGCTGGGCGAGGAATGGATTGAAAGCAGCCCCGAGGAGAAGGACTTGGGGGTACTGATTGATGAGAAGCTCAACATGAGCCGGCAGTGTGCGCTTGCAGCCCAGAAAGCCAACCGTGTCCTGGGCTGCATCAAGAGAGGCGTGACCAGCAGGTTGAGGGAGGTGATCCTGCCCCTCTACTCTGCTCTTGTGAGACCCCACCTGGAGTACTGCGTCCAGCTCTGGGGGCCCCAGTACAGGAGAGACATGGAGCTGTTGGAGAGAGTCCAGAGGAGGGCCACGAAGCTGATCGGAGGGCTGGAGCACCTCTCCTATGAGGACAGGCTGAGAGAGTTGGGATTGTTCAGACTGGAGAAGAGAAGGCTCCGGGGAGATCTAATTGTGGCCTTCCCATACCTGAAGGGGCCTACAGGAAAGATGGAGAGGGACTGTTCATCAGGGGGTGTAGTGACAGGACAAGGGGTAATGGGTTTAAGCTGAAGGAGGGTCAATTTAGATTAGATGTTAGAAAGAAATTCTTCCCTGTGAGGGTGGTGAGGCACTGGACCAGGTTGCCCAGAGAGGTTGTGGATGCCCCCTCCCTGGAAGTGCTCAAGGCCAGGTTGGATGGGGCTTTGGGCAACCTGGTCTAGTGGAGGGTGTCCCTGCCCATGGCAGGGGGGTTGGAACTAGGTGATCTTTGAGGTCCCTTCCAACCCAAACCATTCTATGATTCCATGATTCTATGAATTCCCTAAAATGATGATCTTGTGTTATAGCAAGCTGCCTGTCTCTAGCTGCCACTCAGAGGTTTGCATGGATCACCCCTAGATGTTATGCCCTATCTGCATATTTATAAATGGCAGTATAGAGACATTTTTAGGTAACTGAGTGAAGACTCATAGGTTGTGGTTGGTTTTAGAGGATTTCAATATTACAAAATTCTGGACCTAACTTTTCCTCCTGACAAATATTTACAGCTATCTGAAAGCCATGAGGTGAATTTACTAATCATTAGGCATCTCCGTGGCCAATCACATCCTGCAAATAGTATTTCCTGTCACCTTTACAACTGGAACTCCATCCAAGTGTTGAGTCACCACTATAAGAAGTGGTTTCTTCTAATAGACATAACGTAGAAGAGGCAACTGTGAACAAACACTGCAGTATATGGAAACTGCCATATACAATCCCCAAGCAGCTAGATACAAAATTCTATTATTTCCCTATACTCATCACAGGAATTTTCAACTTTCTGAGCTGGGAAGAAGGTGAGGAAACAGCTGGTAATTAGTATTGTGCTTCATTGTGAAATTATTTCCAGTCTTTTTTTTTTTTTTCCTTCCCTTCTTTATTTTAAATCAAATTAATTGTAAACTAAGTACTCATTCTTTAAGAGATCTTGTAATTGATCTATGGAGTGGTTATATATATGTATATACACACACATATTATATATGTGAGGTATATACAGGCATATGTGAAATATATATATATGAGATATATGTAATGACATGTTACAACGCGCTGGTTACTTATTGCTAACAGACTCTAAGAGGGGTGATTATGATATGTTTTGTGTACTATTTCATACAATATCTCTGTGTTGGATAAAGACAGACGATAATTGGGAGCTGAGGGGAAGTGTTAATTTTCTTTGGTTAAACTTAAGGTTTCAGTGGCTACTAAACAGGACTGCAAGTTGCAAGCTAAACATATTTTGTTCTTAGTCTGTACTAAATGCCTGAGCAGGCAATTTTGTGTGTATATGGTTTTCTCAATAGTGTTAGATAAAAGTTTACCCAGCCTACGTGGAATCCTCAAAAGACTGATCAGTCACTTCTTTCTCAATACATTATGCAAACTTTTTGGAAAAGAGATTAGTTTCTTCCCAAATAGCAATGAGATGTTGTTTTATTAAAACAAGTTAATGAATTGATGAAGCAGCATTTTGTGGACAAAGTTTGAGACTTTTTCATACTCTTAGTGATTACAGACTAATATCTAAAGTAGCTTCTCAGTTATGAAATGCTGACTTTCCACATCTCTTTCACAATCTATTGAAATAATACAAATCTAAGTTATAGAAATGTCACCCAAAAGGAAACATTTCCAGAAAGTGGAAATGAGTTGGGACTGTGCTCTGAACATATGAAACAGAGGCTTAAACCCTAAACATCTTCAAGTTTTCAGGTTTAACTCCAGGCAATACTAGAAAACACAGGTCTATGTTCAGTCCTCATCATTCGGAATAGGATAGAATATTTTTATTCACCCATTCTTTTATAATATTCCATTCAATTATCTATCTTTTTTTTTTTTCCTGACAGTCTTGTATTATATGCTTCTTTAGCTATCCAAACTATGCTGCTCACTATTACTGGGAAGCCTAATCTGTGTTTAGGCCTTCCAAATGAAATCATTATAACTAAAATTATGCCATGAGCTGATGCTACAGGCTGATTGCACCCAGGGCTGCAAGGAATGTAAGACAGAAGTAGATACTACTTGGAATCCTCTGATCCTCCTGATCTCTGGTTGATTTAATACGTCAATGTTTGGGTTCTCCAGAGAGAATGGACTGTAAATTTTTGGTGTTAAGATGAGATTCAGCTTGAAGCACAGACTACATGTTGTGGAAGACTGAGACTTTGTCATCTTGCTGTGCTCCAGCAGGCTGCTTTTTTTTAAGGACCAATCGCATTCCAGTTTTTGTTACTACAAAATGCTCCTGTTTGTCCTAGTATCTTATTTATCCTACACACCAGACTTTTTATCTGCCTACTATTAAATAATTGCATCAACTGGCTTTTATCTTCTAACTCCAGAGATAAGAAAGAACACTTATTCACTTTTAATTGTAAGCAAACCTTCATCCTTTCTGTAATTGTCAATTAGAAAGTACAGTAACCACACACTACCAGAAACTAGCTATTACATTAAATATACATCAGAGAGACAAAATATAGTTTCTAAGCTTCTAGAATCTACAGCAGTTTGGATTATGTTTTGATCAAACATGTAGAGCACACACTTGCAGTTGGCAATTTACCTGGAAAATATTTGGAGAAATATAACAGCTTTTGACTAACTAATCCATTAGACTGAGAAGAACCTCTGTGCACTCTCAGTGGGCTTATACTTTCTTTACAGAATACGGCTGACTTTTGTGTCATGAAATACAACTTTTTAAAAAATTACAACTCTGCCTTAGTCAACCTCCTTGGCAATTAGAACCCAATGGTTCTTATATTAGCAATATAACTCATATAAGCAATATAAAACCTATCAACATATATAATTATTGAGAAAGAACAAGGTGCTTAAAAGAATCAAAATATACTTGCAGTGGTAAATTCTGTTAGAATTAAGAAAATATTTTAATTTAGCCTTTAATTCAATTGGGATTTGAAGAGTAACATCACAAGTTTATGCATGCTGCAGAATGAGTTTTCATAGGAGGCGGCATGAACAAAGTTTAGAGAAGACCGCTGCAGGATTCAGTGTGCTGATGCAGAATTGCAATTTGGAGCAGTAGCAAGGTCATTAAGGGTTATTCGTCAATCTTCCCTAATGAGCTGCTCAGTCTTTTCAGCATTCATGTGTGTTGTTGCTGACACAGGTCTCCCAGATCATGGTTTGTCACAATTGTTGGTCTCACCTGACTTGAAATGTTTCAACCATCTGTACACATTTCTCAGTTTCATGGCTTCAACCTTGTACAGTTTGCATATTCTTACAAGTCTCTTTACTGCCTGAACTTTCACTTTACAAAACTTCTTTCCTTACACATTGCCATATATGGTGCTGGTACTGCCTCTTACAACATCCAGTTCACTAGAATTCAAATGACTGCTTTAGAAACCTTCAAAAGCTGAGAAGATATGGATACAGAATCCTGAAAATACTTAACTCTAAACACATTGAGAAGATATTTTTTCTCCATTTTAATATTAAAATGCTTATGACACTCAAGAAATTTTAATAGATCTGCTTGTAGTTTGTGGTAATAATAGAGCTAAGAATTTCTGGAAAATCTATTGATTTCTTAATTTCTGTATCCTTCAGCTGCAGATGATGAAAGCTGAAAAAATATACTCAAATGTGACACTATACATTTGCCATCTTCTTGTGTTCTACTTTCAACCTTTGGTCTTGAATATAGTCAGAGACAACTTTGAGCTAAGTGACCCATGATTACACTTGGTGCAGTTGTTGCATATTTACCATGTTCCTATAAATCTATTTTATGGAAATCGATCATCACAACCACTCTGAATTAAAATTAATACGAAAAAGAAACATATGCAAAGTTATTAGTTGACTTTTTTGGATGAGGAAGACAATCAAGGGGTTCTTATAAACCAAGTAAAAGAAAATAAGGAAAACAGTCCTTCTGGAAACAGATACAAATAAATTAAATGATGAAATTAAATAGATTAATGAAAAATCCATAATAAATAAACAAACTAGTAAATAAAAAACCCCAAAACAAACAAAAATGCCCCATCTGTTGACTCGAGAAGAAAAAAAAAAAAATTGAAGAGAAAGAATTCTGGATCTTGATCTGTTTCAAATTTGCACTCAAAGAGAAGGTCAGAGAGAGGAGGGAGAAAAGATCTAAAGGATGATGGAGATGCTCAGAGGAGCTGATGTTACATATATACCTCAGCTCATACCCTTTTTTTTCATTTTTCTTTACTATTGGTGGTATATATGAAGACAAACATAATTTTTACTTGATTTGTGAAAATGAAAGAGATTTTGTATTCCCTAGTGAAATGCATTATTGCTTAAAAAAGAAAAAAAAAAAACAACAAAAAAAAGAACTTAAATCCCAACATTTTTCATCCAGCTCCAGCTGTTAAAAGCCTGTGACAAAAGAACCAGAAATCCAGATATTTGTATATGCTTCCACAACTGTATACTCATTTTATTTGTATGCATTCCTTTAATAGTATAATCCAAATGCATTTTACTTGATAAGTTTTTATGCAGATCTTACAACACATTTTTCTACCACATGTTGGAACATTTGTGCAAAAAAAAATCCCATCTTTATGTTTGAAATTTATGGGAACACAATTAAAATGAGAGGGGTCCAAAGGTATCAAGATAATTACATTTTTCTAATCTTACTAAACAAGATAAATTACCTGCAGGCCCTCTTATAAAAGATGAAATCTTCATAATAAGTGAATTAATCAAGCAGCAGCTTGCTACTGCACATGCATTTATAACAGGAATGATTCAAAGACTTATTTTATGGGGAAATTAATGGAAACAGGCTTTTCATTCTTCTGCACCAATTGAAAACCTCAGCAACCAGCTGCCCACTTGTCAAGAAAACAGAAAGAAACTGGAAACAAAGATAAATAAAAACACCTTTTTCCTGGCACTTTTGAAGAGAAAAAGCAGCTCTCATTTACAGCAGCCATCTGTTTGTTATTTAATATGGGTGAATTACATGCTGTAATGAGTTTGTTTCTGCATCACTCAGTGCAATGGAACACAAGTTCACTCTCATAATGTGCAGCAGTTTTTAAAAGCTAATCATTTAATTGGACACAATAGTCAATGACAAATGGAGATGTAAAAACTCAGCCAGCTGTAGAGTGAATATGTAATCATTGTGAAATCATATTATTTTACATGCATGAAGACTCTTTAATAGTAGCTGATGTTGGTCAGCACTACAGACTGAAGAATGGAAGAAACATGATGAAAAGCAGCATTTCAAAACCATTCTTAATATAATTGGGCTACATTCAGGCACATGCTGTAGCCGCCATTAGGTTTAGGTACTTTATCATCTCCAAATTGTTTAGTGGCCTCTTCCAATTTTTGTTTACATTTGCTTTCAACATTTATGATTCAGTAGGCATGATCTACAGTTTGTTGGGAGTCATCCGATTAGTTTCTGTTCAGGCTGCCTCATAGTTCCCACTGACTTGCTGCTTGTTTTATTTACAACGCTACATTAAAATAAACAGAGAAAAGTGGAAGTAGTGAATCTCAGGAACAAAAATGGATTCAGGAAATCTAAACTTTGGTTTAGATGTTTTTTATCTTGAGGTAAGGGATTTATCTGTTTTCAGAACTTCACAAGGAGGAAAATAAATTTGCAAATGTATTTTTCCTCATTGCACAGATTCAGTCAGTCTGTGAGCTTTAGCCAATTTTAGAAGAATGTATCCTTTTTCTGTTGCACTAATTTTATGAATTCCTCATTTGTGAAGACTGACTAAGAATCCTTTATTTTGACTTAAAAATAAAGCAAGAAAAGCAAGTTTCATGTTGGTATGGTATATCTCTGGATAAGACAAGGCAGACCTGTTATTTGAGTAACTATTAAAAGAAGCCAACTTGAACCACGATTCAACTTATGTTAAAAAATTCAAAGGCCTAAAGGGATTATATGAAGCATATCAGTTTTCTGACAGCATGTTTGAATGTGTATTTCCATTCTGTTTCCCATTGTTACACACGGTCCTGTGTACTGGGAGGTAATATAGGCAGATATATCCAATAAGTTTTTAAATATGAAGAGGTAAGAAGTGAGAAACAATACTCATAGATAAAGCTGAAGCAATTAAGTTTATTTCCTCCCTCAAAATTTTAAGGAATTCAAGAAAAAAAAAAAAAAAAACAAAAAACAGAAAGAAGGAAAAGGGTATCACCTCAACAGCTTTGGGAGAGGGTACTTAACGTACCAACAGGAGTTTAAGTACCTAGAAGAGAAGGGAGAAAGTGAAGCTACAGAGTAGAAGAGTAACAGATTATATCCTTTGACTTAAAGAGAAAAGGTGGAAAACAGCTAACTCATGCCAAAAACATCCACCCAGGAAATAAGATAAAGAGAAATGCACTGCAATTTGGAAAAACTTTTCAAGCACACATCACAAACACAATCAGTAGAAAGGAAATGTCACACAGTTCCTAGTGTATGACTGAAAAACAGGTAAGGAGGGTAAATTCTAAGGTACTTGCTAATACAAGAGTTGAAACTAAAGTTCAGAAGAGTTGAACATGTTAAACTTATTTATGATGCACCTAGGATGGAAGGCATAACCATTTGAGTTGGGCAAGCACCAGTTAGAGTGGCAACGTCCAAAGAAAAGCTGAATCCATCATAAGCCCCCATGCACTGACTTCCTTTGTTTTAAAAACAATGAGAATTTTTTCAATTAGCGCAGGCAGGCTGAACAGTCACACCACTTCTCCTCCACCTGTTGCAACTTGACAGCTGCCCCTAAGGCTCCACCCCTTCTTCTTCTCTAATCCTACCATCCCCAGTAGCAGCAGTAACAAGAGCCTAAGTATAACACTCTTGGTGGTGGGTGGATGGAGGACAAAAAAAAATATTGTATCTGTATAAAAGGAATATGGAGTTGAAGCTTAATCATGGAAGAAGAAAGGAGAAAAATAACTGCATGAATAGAGGGTGAAGGAAAAGGCTGAATTTTTTGCATAGTGCAGCCTGCAAGATGGTGCCAAAGCTCAGATCTGAACCTGTAGTTGTTGTGCTGGATCACAATTTAGAGAGAAAGTATGAATATCATATTCATGAGAGCAAAATGACCAATTTCAGAAAACCAAAATAAAGTACCTTATGTTTTGTTTTTAATACTAGATTACAAATTTTGAAGAAAGAGATAATAAAAAGTACAGAAATCTCCATGACTGTTTACCAATTATTTTTCTGCAAGAGAAATAAAGCAACATAGTGTCATCTGATCCGATGTCCTCAGCCAATCTACATGGATGACAGCAAGCCAAATGCTGTGTATTACTTCAGGTTTGCCTGGAGGTTGAATGGACATACATGTTCCATGCACATTTCAGGAAAAAACACCACCACTGATCACAGCAGACAAACTCTTAGTAAGAGGGGTATCAATAGTTCTATTAGGATTATCCATCTTAATTATAAGGAATCAGTATTCATCAAATATGGAACTAAACTTTTACTGGCAAGCTATCTGCATATGATGAATAAGTGTAAATGGTGGCAGATATCACCGAATCATATCTTATATTGAGAGAACATAAACACAACTGAAAGTACATGATTTTTTCAGCTGGAAGTGCTAGGATTCTGTGACTCATAAGTCATAAAAAACCACTTTGTATCATTGTATCCTCACCTTGTTTTGCCCAGATAATCATGCAACACTATTAAAACAATGGCATTTCTCGATGGACAGTTTTTTTTCAATAGATTAATATAGACTTTATGAGAATAATTTAATCTTTGAACTTGTTTCTAAGAATTTCATGCTGAAGAAAATATTAAGTTTTCTACAGCAAATTAAAAATTATATTTATTAATTTTCCCATTTCTTTTAAAATCCTCTTAAAACCAAAAAAAGCCCCATACTTTAGAGTATTGTGCTTTCAAATTTTTCATCTCTGTTTCTCCATTTTCCCCTCTCTTTTTTTCTGTCACTTCTATATGGACAAGGAGTCAGTAATAAAGCGTTTTACTCCCACATGCTTCCTAACTGCTACTGGGAGCTATCATATTTGATATCAAAGAATGTAAAAATGAACATAAACTCCCTTGAAGTGCTATCTTAGAACACCAAGATATACAAAGTCCTTATAACTTGGAGAGAGCTGAGCATCAATGAGTCTCAACTAGTTCAACAATCTCCATCATAAACCTAAACAGGTTCTCTTGAGGCAATATAGGGCACTAAGATTTCCTCACAAATCCCGATGGAAATCTTGTGTATTAACAATACAGATTCCTCTACTCATACACACTTTGAAATGCATTGCTTCGATTCTGAAAAGATAGACTCATATTTTTCATATTCATATTTTTCATATTCATATTTTTAAACAATCACTTTGTTCAGAACAAGGTGCCATGACTGCCAATCAATTCTTGAAGTTACTTATAGATGTGAGCATCTGCCCCCATTGAAACAGACTTGAATCTACCAATATCTAAGCAAAGAGGATTTTACTTTCTGCCACCGGTACCCAACCTTAGTACGGATACATGGGCAAAACGATAAGACTACAAAGATGTACAAAGACTGTTCCTTCTGTGCAGCTTCAGATATGGGCCAATGGTGGGTATCGTAGCCTCTGCATGAATGTCAAATCAGACCATTATACTGTTGGGTGCAATTCAATGCTGTTCTGAGAAGTGGTGAGATATGTGCTCATCTTGGTGCTCATTCCTCACACTCAATACTGTTTAAATAGCTTGATTTATACTCATGTCAGAGATATCTTTAAAAGCTTTAAAAAAAAAAATATTTGAGCATACACTCATGTTCTTGAGGATCATCAACATTTACAGGCAAATCTTTATCTTATGTTTTCTGCAATCCAGAAAGCAGAATGTATAGGCTGAAAGTCACACAAAATTAAATCTTTTTATTTAAAAAAAAGCAGAAAAAGACTGGCTTACAGTTAAATTCTAAACACCTCTTGGCTATAGGAAAATAAAAGAAAGAAAAAAGAAAAAAGAAAAAGGAAAAAGAATAAAAGGAAATGTCATAGACAACAAACTTAGAAGAAAAAACTTTTTTCGCTTCCAGAACAAGTATTGGCCACAGAACAAGATCACACATTTCAGATAATTACAGGCTAATGTTACATCCAGTCATTCCAGAGATGAGGTTTAAAAATAAATTTATTCACTTGCGATATTTGCAATTATGTTATAATGGCATTTAGTTAGTAGGCTTCAGATAATAAAAGAAGGGCTATGTCTCAAAGAGATAGTACTATGACAATGAACTTCTGCTCATGTTGAGGTTTCCATCTACAGGTGAAAGAAAAATCTCACTTCCTTTCAATGGAATATCTGAAAGTCTCACCTAATTGATCACCTCTTAATAATTCTTACTTCTAATTTGAAGGCTATGAAAAGATTCAAGGGGGTTTTTTTGCTAGTAGGATTGTTTACATAAATGTTATATTATGCATTGGCTTCACAAAATAATTTCACTACATTTTATATTAACTATTACTCAACTAATAGTTTTAGTCAAGTTCTTGCAAGGTCCTGTTTAAAATATTTTATTATTCTGGGATTGTTGCCTTGAACTTGTTTTTTTTAGTTCTTGCCTATGGATCAGAACTTTTCCAGTGAATTTTTTCTTCTCAAAGTAAAACAGGTTTTCAGCATTATTTTTTTGCCTTTTTAACTGTTTGCATGAAATCCCTCTATAAGCTCTAGACTGGGCTTTGAAAGTTGCATAGAGGACATTTTTAAGAACACTGAAACAGAGTAATTGCCTAACTGCTACACAAAATGCTAGTTTTAATCAGAGTTGAGTGCCCAACCTGCTTAGACATCTTCCTGAATCGTTCTAGAATCTGCCATTATGTTTAAGTGCCAACATACTTTTGAAAATCTAAGCTCTGTTGACTGTGATCTTGAGTGTTTTAATGGGGAGAGACACAAGAGAAGTTATCTATTATTTTAGATTTCAAGGAATTTAAAATAAGTGGACTCACTGCCATGCACTATTTTACTAGATCAAGTGAAACCTTAAGATTACAAGAAGAACTGCACCATAAATCTGTAGGTGGCCAAGAGATTTGAAAACATGAATTTATTTGCAGATATTAGTACCTTATTCTACATGTTCATGCATTTACCTTTTATGGTGAGTGAGAAAAGGAACATTAGATAGTGTTCACATAGATCAAACATGAAAATTAAAGTAAGGCACCTGAAATTTAGAAGAAGTCTGAACAGAATGTCACTAGTTTGTTCAACTGCACAGGACCAGTTCAGACCAAAAAGAAACTACTAGTTATGAGCTCAGATAGCTCATTCCTTGCAAACTGAATAGTTTTGGGTTTATTTTCCCTTTGTTACCACACAGAAAGAGTAAAATGAAAGGAAATAGTTGGCCAAAGAAAAGAGAAGCACAAGTTGATACACTGGGAAGAGTATCAACTTTAGTTTGGTACCAAACCCAATGTGTAGGCTGCAAAAGTGGAAACATCTCTTTATTACTAGAATATTGAACTATTTTTGCTCTAGGAAATTTAACCATGCATCTGAGTATTGGAAATGATCCACTATGTTCTTTTTAAGAACTTCTAGAATGTAATTCTTCTGACCAAATGTGGTCACTGGCAATGCAGACACTGGCATCACAACCAGTTTCCTTTTATAGTCAATGAGTGATTACTGCTCATCATTACTATTTGCTCTTTTAATATTCCAAATTTAAAAATGGAGGCTTTTAAACTGTATGCTATAGATATAAATGAGACAATCCTTCTTCCTGAGTGCCTGAAAGCTAATAAAAAAGATCCTAAAATAAGACAAACAATAAGAGGCAACTCTCCATTTTTTGTAATAGTCTAGGACTGGGACTGAAACTGAAAACTTTAGCAGCTAAGTTATACTTCTGAAAATGGGCACTGGCTCATCTCTTCCAAGATCTATCGAAGTAGGTTTTATCCAACCAAAAGTGGGAGTTCAACCTGTAGGCACCAACATCTCAACCATTTATGCTGTTGTCTTTTTGTAGTTGGTGAAGAGGAACATACACTGCTAAGGAGTGAATTCTCTTGAACCAATGTAAACATCTAAACTGTGCCAGCTGAATTGACCCACGAAATACTTGTTTTCTGTTGTCTGTCTATAAAGCAGTTTAGACTAACTTAGAGGCAGATGTGTCCCCTGTAGATGTCAAAAGCTCTATTAGAGAAATTCACACCATAGAAATTATACACCCCAACTAATTTAGCATTGCGGCAGTGTTAAAAGCACTCAAAAAGTGACAAACAAGTGCACTTCTTTCCCTAATCAGGGTGGACTGAAGTTCAAATCGGACATCTCCAAAGGCAGTATGTGGACTGTCAGGCTAGAAACAGAGGTTACTTGAATTAACTGCAAGGAATATTCTCCACTTTCCTTTCACTAGCTATGTAGCTGTCAATATTCACTCTATCAAAGGCAAGGAGTTAGAGAAAGCAAGCTTTCTAGCTTAGTGAGGAGGGCATTCATGGTGGGATGATCAGAAACCTGGGTCTTGATCTGCAAATCCTATCATAGTTCTAATATTGTTTGCATATTTTACCCAGTGACACCTGGAATGCAAAATACATAGCCAGTCCCTTTATGGATCTGGGCCTTACAGTCAAAAACAGAACAAGATGTGACAGCCGAATCTCAATACAAGAGTGACAAAGACAAAGATGACAGTGATGGGAATCTAAACTTTTGTAGCTCCAAGGTTTTATTGCTGTTGTATTTTTTTGGATAAGAGAAAGTGAGATACTGATGAATCACCAACAGGCCACTTGCCTTGAAAGACCATTCCTTCTTAAGATTTGTTTGAGCCAAAAACTCTCAGTAGAGAGTTTATGTACATATTAAAATATGTATCATGTTATATTACAGTTGATGTTACTGCATATTATGAATCTGTAAAAAACAGAGCAAGCCTGTTCTAGATAAGTCAGCAGTAATGTTTTATGGTATTTGAACTGACATTTTGCAGGCACCACAGATTCAATTAGATTAGCTATTTCAGTATCTGTTGAAAATTGTAAACATTTTCCCAAAAATGTGTTCTATATATTGTATATTATGTGACATAATGTTACTTTATAAAGTCTGGTAAAATGCCAGACAAAAATGATCCTTTGTTTAGGCACCAGTGTGTGCTGCCTATAAACTTTCATGCCACCTGCATGAATCTGAGAGCAGAATTCATAATGACATAGACACTGCCTAATCTAGGGTAAATCTTTTACTCCCTTCTAGTGGGATCTTTATCAGCAATGACCCAGAATGATGACCAATCATTGAAACAAAAAGCTCGTATACAGAGACCGAAACGTTCAGCGAGTCTGTCCTCCTCCCACTTGATGGGTACATCTCTGTTCTCAAAATGTTTCCAACTGAATGTTTTGACACATTATGCTTAAGTCTTACACAGATGCAGAGAAGAGGGAGGCATTGTATTTCCATTTTCTGTGTCTTTATCTTTCTCTCCTTCGAATTACATGGGCAGATTCTTAGCTAGTGTGAATCTCTGCAGCCCTATGAAGCCCACTGTGAAGCTTCTTTCTCGCTGTTATCTGCTCAAAGAAATGCTTATGGCTGAAGAGTTTTTTGTATCCCAGTTATTCTTTAGCAGAAGAATTCTCCTTTTTTTTTTTTTTCCCTTAAACCTGACTGCTGTAGACATACATGTAGTTGTGTTCTTATCTATCTTGACAAAGCATCTCCTGTAAAAACCTTTCAGTGCTGTAGCAGAAAATTGTCATGAGGTTACCTCACAGTATTTTATTTCAACATTATTTATACCTCTGATCTTTGCTTCCAAATAGTGTTTATCTATTATGAATTTGTTTTAGGATCTTTATCTTTTAGTGTGTTGAGAAAACATCCTGAGTTACATTGTAATGATTTGTTTTCTATCTCGTAATTGCATGTTACAGGTAAAACTGTGACTGAAAATGCAGGAATGAATGAAGAACCATATACCAGCTGTCCTTCAGTGCCAGTATAATGAACCTTAAAACATGGAGAAGAATAAGCAGTGGCAAATGTTATATTTTCCCCTGGGGTGAGTAATTCTAGGGGGTATTGAAAGGACATGCATAAGGCATATACAGAACCTTAATTCTGCCTTCTATAATATGCCAAATAGGGCAATTCACAAGAGGGAAGATAAGTCATGTATTATAAAAGGCAGCAATAAAATGACTTCTCCCTACAGCAAAGGGAAAGCAAAAAAAGAATTGTGCCTGTCTGTCCCTGGGTTCCTGCTAGCACAGGACTAAGTTTAAAAGCTTGGTCTCACTCTATATGAGTAGAGTTTTTAATCTTTTTTAGCTGCTTTGCCTTTGGAGTGAATTAATAAATTTTGCTGATGGAAATAGGATGTCCAAGATTCTGTCTAATGTGATCACTATAAACAGTGGTGGAAGTTTGTCTTAATACTTGTTTACCACAGCTATAAAATAAATAAGGCAAATAAACAAAGAGTAAGAATAAAACCATTAAAAGACTGCAGAAGTTAAAGGAAAAAAAGAATAACAAATGAAAATACAAAAAAACCCAAAACAAAACAAAACAAAAAAAGCAGCAGAATCCATAGATGTGCTGATCCACTCAGTTTTATGATGGAACTTCAGGGGTTTGGGCTGAATTTCAGCTATTTCATATGTCTAGTTATAATGGAGAGATGATATAGACTACAGTAACTTATGGGGTTTATCTCACACATGTGAGTGCCTCATAACTTATTAGTACCAGAAGCCATAATGAGTTATGTCACACTTCTCTTGCATAGCCTCCAAAGCTTGTAACTCACTACAAGCCATGAGCGCTATCATTAATTCAGCACTTTTTTCAGTCTTAAAGATTCGTATCCAGATTTTGAGAATTTTTCTTATACTTCACTAGTGACGCGTGAAAACTAGAAATGAATAAGAGAATGTAAGGAGGATGCAAATACCCTGACCTACCGTTCTCTGCATAGCCAAGAAAGTACTTGTCCTTCTCTTCAATTTAATTAAATCAAGGACTAAGAAACTCCAGAAGTTTGCAAGATCTGTTCTTAAAAGAATAAAGGTTTTCAAGATGCAAAGTATCCACTGGTTTTCAGTGGCTTTCGTAAGACCTGGATGGTGGTTTGCAACTAAGAAATTGTCTTAGCTCTTTCAGCAGCATGAATTTATGATCCAGAAACTCTGAAATCAGAAAACTTTTGAAATCTGAAAAACTTTGATCTCAGTGCACCCTAACTCTGGGTGGACTTACCTTTTTTTTTTTTTTTTTTCAATTTGTTTATTTATTCTGGCTATAATATTTGTTAGGTTACATTTGAAGATCAGACTGGCATATGATTAAAGTTTTTATATGCAGATAACACTGTACCTTTAAATACAGTGAAATCTGATTTTAGCATACTTATAAGGAAGCTGGGTTGATTCTGTTTTCATTAGCACTCACTGTACATTACTGTATGTATTTAGGTACATCAGTTAATTGCTAAAGAATAACATCAGTGGAATAATTAATGATTTACAGAGAAGTAAATAAAAAAAAAAAAAAATCATGACCAGTAATTTCAGCTTTCCTAAGGCCCTATGCAAGTAACTAGAATTTCTCCTAACGACAATTATAAGTATTTCAGTATGTTGGAAAATAAAGCCAAAGCTTACATGGAATTACATTATTGTTACTACTGTTTTATTGTTGTTGTGCTGGAGAGTCTGTTAGCATGGGATTTTAGAAGGGGTAGTCTAGTTACTAGTATATAGTTATCCTTTGTTGATTTTTTTTTCTAGTTCAGTAGTATAATTTAGAAAAATGAGAAGTGCCAATTTATGTAACTAAAGCAGTAAAAAACCTCTCTAGCACTTAAAAAAATCATTCCTGTGTTATTTGACATTTCCTGCCCTTCTCATTTTTATTTTATCTCTGGTTGTGGTCATTTGTCCTACATTTCAAAGTGCAAGAGCTTAGGATTGGTTTCTGGCACTGTTAAGAAGTACATTTCACAGGATTTACATGATTTAAAAAATGTATTGACACAGGCATAAAGAAGTTACATTTCAGCTCTTTCTCTGAAGAAGGAATATGTGACCTACACAGGACAATGTGCACCTCAGAAATAGGGCTCTTACTTTGTAGGGTGCTTTGCTGAGTGTCTTGCTCAAGTAGCTTCACTTAATCAATGATAGATGTTCCTGTGGTGGGTTGACGCTGGCTGGAGGCCAGGTGCCCCCCAAAGCTGCTCTGTCACTGCCCTCCTCAACTGGACAGGGGAGACAAAATATAACAAAAGGCTCGTGGGTCAAGATAAGGACAGGGAGAGATCACTCACCAATTACTGTCACAGGTAAAGAAGACTCTACTTGAGGAAATTAATTCAACTTATTACCAATCAAATCAGAGTATGATAATAAGAGAGTAAAAAATAATTTTAAAACACCTCCCCCCGCCCCTCCCTTCTTCCTGGACTTAACTTTACTCCCAATTTCTCTACCTCCTCCCCGCAACGTCACAGGGGGATGGAGAATGGGGGTTATGGTCAGTTCATCACACGTTGTCTCTGCTGCTCCTTCTTCCTCAGGGGGAGGACTCCTCACACTCTGCCCCTGCTCCAGCGTGGGGTCCCTCCCACAGGAGACAGTCCTCCATGAACTTCTCCAACCTGAGTCCTTCCCATGGGCTACAGTTCTTCATGAACTGCTCCAGCGTGGGTCCCCCACGGGGTCACAAGTCCTGCCAGCAAACCTGCTCTGGCGTGGGCTCCTCTCTCCATGGGTCCACAGGTCCTGCTGCAGGGGGACATCTACTCTGCCATCAGCCTCCGTGGACTTCAGGGGGACAGACTGTCTCACCATGGTCTTCTCCAGGGGCTGCAGGGGAATGTCTGCTCTGGTGCCTGGAGCACCTCCTTCCCCTCCTTCTTCACTGGCCTTGGTGTCTGCAGAGTTGTTCCTCTCACATCTTCTCACTCCTCTCTCTGGCTGCAATTGCCTCTGGTGGTTTTTTTTCCCTTCTTAACTCTGTTACCCCAGAGGCACTACCACTGTCACTGATGGGCTTGGCCTTGGCCAGCAGCAGGTCTGTCTTGGAGCCGGCTGGCATTGGCTCTGTCGGACACAGGGGAAGCTTCTAGCAGCTTCTCACAGACGCCACCCCTGTAGCTCCCCCTGCTCCCAAAACTTTGCTACACAAACCCAATACAGTTCCCCTAAGAGTTGCAAAATGTGATTGTCCATGTACATAGTGTAGGTGTAACATGTACAGTTCATCCTGCATTAATTACAATTTCATCCCAAGAAAGTCTATGATCGAAGAACACAACAAGTTTGCAAAATAAATCTCAGTAATTGTAAGTAATATTCAGGCATAAGAATTCAGTTGGCTGCTCCAACCTTAAATCTGCCACACCTGGTATATGCATTATGGTACAGCCTTTCATTGCAACCATACCAATAGAAGCTTCTCATAATTAATAAACTCATGAGGTACTTTTCAGATTGCTTGATCAGCCCTAATTCTGGTGATTTCTAGCTTTTAAATGTTTGCCTTTGAAACTTTAAGTTATATATTCTTAACGTAATTTCTGTGGGATTTTTATCAGAGACATTGGTGTTTTATCACGCAATTCAATCTCACGATTACTTCATTAGTGAGAGTCTTAAATGCTGCTCTCCTAGCAGTTCAGCACAAACTCCTTGAACTAAACCAGTTGATGGCTAAGGGCAAAATAGATGTTCCCTGAATTAGAGAGGGGTCATGTAACATGCCAAAAGGGTGGGTATCATTCACAGGGAGTATAAACAGGACCAAATATAATTTAATATATCAGGTACCAAGTATGGGCCGTTTTTATCCAGCCTGCCATCTTTTCTCCAGAAGAGATGAGGGAACTTCAGAGAGAGCTTCCTCAGCTGCATCTTCTTTTACATGGTCAATTCCAAGCCAGTAGAAATGTGAATGGTAAGGTAATCACTTTTCCCACACAAGAATGATTACTTTCCCTGATGGAAAAGAAAAGTTTTCAGACAAAAGGTATATTGTCTGTGCCATATCTGACTACAGATGTAAGCAGAGAAACAGTAAGGAATAAAATTGGGATTGCTGTGTGATTCTTGGCTCAGAAGAATCCTTCAAGTTGCTTTGTTTCTACTGAAAAACAGGTGAAGTCCCATCCTTCAGGCCACAACTCTGATATGACAGGTTTTTACTGAGAAACCAGGGTAAAAAGGTCCAAAAGTCTGGTCTGTTCTAATAAATATTTCAGTTGTATTATTAGTTCTTGTAACCTTTTAGGGAAGTAGGAGTTTTCAGAAAAGATTATATAGGACAAAAAAAAAAAAAAGAATTAGTAATATCACTAACTGGAAGAGAATCTAGCACGCAGGCCTCTCAAGTCAATAGATAGACTAGCTGAATGTGTAGTAGTAACTGACATTAATTATTAGCATCAATGAGAATATTTCCCAAGGATCTTCTACAAGTTTTGTGCAACATAATCTAAAGCAAATGAGACGAGAAAATAAAGTGCATGCTCAGAGTTCATAGCTAGGTTTGTTAATAAGCCAAGGAATGAGGTGCCGCAGCTAAAACAGAAATCCTTAGGAACCTCGAAAATCCAATTAGATATTTATAGGACCAGCCAGATTCACTTTTTTTGATCAGAATATGATGTTTCTGAGACATTTCAGAGGATTTTTATTTGCATGTAAGTAAACTTAACTATTGATAGGTATGTGAAAAAAAAATATGTCAAAGAACGGTGAAATACCTACTGGTGAGTGAATGTGCTCTACTGCTGACTGACACTTTCAGGGAAGAATTAGAACTCTTTTGGTTCAGAGTAAGTATTAGCAAATATTTGAATACGAAGAAGCTATTTTCATCTGTTTTATATTTATACACAGTATATTTTCTCTGTTCAAAAAAAAAAAAAAAGAAGTAATTAACTTCCTATGCGAAAAACAATGAACCTAAGTCAATCTATTTATCCCATTTTTCTTATTGTTAACTCTCCTATGCAAGACATGAAGTGAAATAGTAGAATTTTTATAGAGTTAGAAACCTTGGGTCATCTTGCTGGATGAGCAGATATATATATACATATGAAGCCTGCCAAACCTGTGAGCTATGATGAAGGAGCTTAATTAAAGTTCATGGTCAAATTAAAAGTGAGAAAAAAATAGAACAGCAAGAAATACATTAATTAAGAAAACCTGTATCTTAAAAAGAGCAGGCCCAAGGGTATCAGTACAGTAATAAGTAACAGCAGGGGTGACCATCAGGCAGAAGATAAAATGAAGTAATATGGGGTAAGAGAGCAAGCTGTCCAGGTGTAAAGTTGTTATAAAGTCCATTACACTATGGCGCAAGAGTAGCGCTGGAGAGCTCCACCTGACTTGTCTGGGAAAAGGTATCCTTTACCTGTGTCAAGGAAAGGTCCCATGAACGTATCTCCTGCCTGACATCAGAACGTTTTTTGGTTATCTTCGTCACAGCAGTACTATAATTCTATGTTCTTGTATGCTTTTTCTTCGGCTTTCGGATCTGTTTAATAAATAAAAGATAAGGTGTATATTTAATGTAAACCAAGTAAAGAGTACTCTGTTGCAGTGAAGAGAATAGATTTCTGATACTTTGTGGGATTTTTCTTTAACATTTATTAGGCTAACTTTCTAAGAAAACAGTATGCTTTTCAGGATGTTTTTGAATTTTGGTCTTCACTAAAACTGCTCTGATTTGTATTTTCCAGATTTCCTACAATTTCTTGTGAACTTCTTGGAGGTTTTCTCATTTGATTATGGGTTGAGGGTTTTTTTCTTCTTCCCCTCTTCCCCACCCCTAGGTTCATGAGTGCATGATCTGAATATATCAGTCTATAACTGTGGGTAGAATCCACAGATAGTTACCATACTTTCTCTCTAGAGGAGAAACAGGTACTTCTAGAGATTGGTTCATTTAATTTTCCTGTATACATATTTCTGTCTGTAATAGGTAGTTCATTAGAGATGTTTACACTGTGCCCGATGCTCGCTGAGAGGAATCTCATGCTGTTTCATGCTAATGGAAAGCTGATGAAAATTTGCCGTTTCAAGCAATTAATATTAACAATTTTTATCACAACTATAGCTGTAATTCTTCTCTGTGGTGACAGCAGCTGTAGCAAGGCTGTGGTAAAGGCAAAATAGGCAGTGGATCAGAGACCATTTTGTAGCCCCTATTAATTTCCTGCCCTGACAACAACTGCTTTGTTTTTGCACAGAGATGACTATGATTTAATACATTGTCTAGAAATTTTCAGAAGTCACTTGAAACAGTAACTGTTTATCAAATCAGAACAAGAATTCAATTTTAATTGTGGTACTTTTAATAAGCTGTTTCATTTTAGACAACTAACCCTGTATCTAGTTAAAATTAATTGTTTGGCTGGTTCATGTAAAAATGATCATAAGCAAGTGTCACTTGTTTCCTTTCCTCACATTCTTTCATGAGACAGACGGGATTGGAGAAGATGGTAAATGTCCCCCAGTACTAGCTGTACTCTGTTAGACATTTTTTTTCCCCTTCATTTTCCCCTATTGTCTCTGATTCTGCTTTCACTTTTCTCCATTTCTAGGAATAAATATGAAACATTTAGAGAAAGAGAAATTAAAACTATTAAAAAGTGTAACTTTAAAGAAATGAAAATAAATCAGAAAAGTCCAATTTTATTTTTAAATATTTTGAACGTAAAACTCACATTTATTGACATTATGTTCAGCCTGTGGCTATCACATAAACCAGCTTCATATCACAATTCTGAAGCAATTGAAAATCCAGCTATTGCGGTGGTGTGAGTATAATATTATTGTCAGATTTTCAAGATGTCCAAGAAACTATCTTAATGTATTTAACATTTTACTTCATTATGTACCTAAAATGAACAATGGTATCCTTGCAGATCTAAGATGACTTATTCATTGGAGTTTTATTTTCTTGTGGACAGCACACAAACCAACCTCTCATTCTTTTGAAGGTCATGTGACATTCATATCAAATAGTTATAAATATAGGTGATTTCTTTTTCAATTTGTTTCTAAACCTTTTCCCTTCCTCACTTAAATCCAGTGTTTATTTTAACCTTGAGCTTCTTAAGACCCAAAGTAAGAAGCTTCAAAGTGTTTTAGAAATCATATCCTTTTTAAATCTTACTCATTTAGATGCAAGTGCCTTACAAGCTCAAACAGTGTTGGTTGTTCTCATTGAAGTTTATAATGCCTTAGATATTCAAATCAGCTTTATGCCTTCCATTTGTTATGCAAATTTGCAAACTTTATATATCACATGGTTTATCTACATTAATACAGCTTTCACTAACAGGACTTACAGGAATAGATGTATACTCTAAAGATGCACATTTTTAGTACCTTGAATTATCATAAAAACATAAAAATAGTGTGTATTGCTCTACTCTAATCAGACTCATTTTTATGTGGTTGTTGAAAGCCCTTTTACATTCCATTCTGTGTCTGGAGGTCTGTGTATAAAACCGATTCAGAAAAAACCAAAGTGAAGACACCTGCTGGCTTATAACACAAATACTAAAATATCTCAGAGCCTGCTGAAAGGAGAATTGGAACAATATGTCATTACTGAAGGCTCACTTGCAAGTTCTAATGTATTATAATGAAAACAGTATGACAAACCTAATGAGACAGTGAAGATTTGGGTAATTGTTCCTACAATGTATGGTAACTTTTCCAGCCGTTATTGGCAAACATAAAACCTAATGAGATTTTATTAATTTAAATGCAGTACATCTGCAAAACATTTCCTTAGTTGCAGTCTCCTCTGATAATCTTCCTTCCCACATGTATTTGATCCTTTTAAGTTAATTGTTCTGCATAGTATACTTTCTAAACAAAACATACAAAATAGTTACCATAAATGTGCATTAACTCATTTAGCCAGGATTACTTTTTGTGGGTACACTTTCATACTGGTTGGATAGACTACAGCTTCTTTCCTCTCTGCAAAAATGTATATAATGAAACTTGTATTTTTATTTGGAATTTGATTAAGGCAGCATCTTCACATAGAGCCCAATTTTCTCACTGTTCTTCACATTACTCTTCCAGGAGTCCTATGGAAGCAATTCACATTTTGGAAGAGTAATATTTACTACGACTGAATAAGGTCAATACAGTCATACTTTAGAACTTCAATTATTTTTTCTATACAAGCTTGTTGATAACTAAAACATACATCATGTTTATTATCTGGCTTTTTATTTCCTCAGCTTAATAAAGCCAAAAAGTTTTAAGGAAGATTTCATAAATAATCTATCCTCTGATGTAAAGTTTAATTGTGTACTTAACATTTCTAACTCTAACCAAGCATGAAAACATCAATAACTAAATTTTGCTATTATCATTTCTTTGAATAACTAGTGATTAAACTTCACTATGAAACTGTGATATTCATCAGGGTTTTCATTGAAATGTTGATCCTGGATCATTCTGTAAGTTTTGTTTTTAGAATTCTGGCATCTCCTTACAGAAACCTTGTCAGCAGCTTGGGTTCAATGTGTCTGGAAGAGAGGTCTTATTCTTTCCTTCCATATTTCCCTTCTGCCTTAGTTTAGCCATTAAAATCTTTCAGGTCCAGAATTTGAATGTTGTCTTTGATTTGAACCTCCTTCCAGATTCTTATATTTGGCCTATCTATGATCTTTCCACATATTAGTTCTGAGACAAGACCGTTGTTATGCAGCCATATATCTGAATTCATGTGTTAAATGTTCTGACAATCTTTCTTAATGTTTACTTTGATAATTTTGCTATAGACACCTGTAAACTTACACCACTGCTTTCCCGGAAATCTCTTCAGTTAGAACTACACAAGGCATCAGTGAAGCTGTACTGTCCTTACTACGTGGAGACAACCACCAAGGATGATACTGCTCTTTGGTGTTTTTTCATTTGTTTGTTTGTTTGGTTGGTTGTTTTGTGGTAGTTTGGGGTTTTTTTGGGGGGACGGGGGATGTGTGTCATTTCTTTGGTTTGTAGTTTGGGGGTTTTTTATACTTCAGTCATCTTTCATCTAATTTGGGGGTTGCAGTTTCCTTGGGGTAGAAGCTGTCTTCATGTGTCCTGTTTGTGTTATGTATGTTCTTAAGCAATACAGGTGAATTCATCTGTCATAAATAACCATGACATAGATATATAAATCTAGGCTAGTTACCTTATGCTGTATGCTCAATGGAAAGCAATAGGCACCTCATAAGAGAGGCATCTAGGAAAGATCAGATGAATCGCCTTCTGAAAGCACTATTTCTCTCCACTACCTATAAAAGCAGACAATGGTAGCTAGCTTAGACCTTGATGTTACATTTCAGACATATATATATCTCGGATGTGATGGATCTCAAACATAATATTGCAAAAAGTTTTACACCCTTCCTTTATAATTCTATACACTTAATCTATTTCTGTAACCTAAGAAATATCTTTCAAATAAATTATTTTCATTTTTTAATATGCAATCTTTCTTTTAAAAATATGTAAAATACTGTCTGTTTGTAATGATTTTCATGAAAAACAAATATAGATAAAAGCGTTGCCCTTGCCATAATGACTAATTTGTTACTCAGTCACTGAGAATTAAATACACTTCAGACAGTGCGGATTTCTGGTTCATTTTCTCCATTGCATGTACTGTTGTATCTTTTTCAAGTTACAATGTCATAAAAGGATGACAAGAAAAGTCTTGACTTTGCAGTCTTGGATGAAAGAGCATTTCTGGATGAAGGTACCCATAACACACTGCCAAATCATGGCACAAAAAGCAATAGAGCTGTCATGAAGTTCAAAAATTATATTGTCTCTGCTAGAATAACTGGGAAGAGATCATATTCACTTTTCCCTTGAGTTTTGCAGGTCATTTTGGATTTATAGCATAGCTTTTTATTACAGTTTGTAAAACTTTTAGGGAATGTAGTCATCCTTATCAATTATTCTTGTACTTGGTCAGATAGTCCTGCACCACAATATCACAAAATGTGCCAAAATTAATGAAATAATTTCTCTTAATTGTGCATCATACTGTTTCATGCCCTTGACACACATCCTGAGAGACAGGACACGGACAGGACTCAAAGCCACAGTGATCTGAACACTTAGAAAGCACACAGCACCTGGGTCTGCAGGAGGCATTACTAACAAGAGACATCTTTCTCATAACCTAATTCTTATTCGAACCATATCTGGCCATAGCAAGATTCTGATCTAAACCCTCCACTAATTTCGTGCAATTATAGAAAATAAACTCTTCTGCTCTGGCTAATTGAGACTTTCTTGTAGTTTATAGGAAAATCAAAATTTCTACAAAATGTCTGACTTCCCTAAGTAAGAATAATTTGAATTCTGCAGTTTGAATTGGGAGTGTTTGGGGATATGACAAAGGGTGAAATCAGGAAGTGAAGGCAGATACACCATTATATAAACACTATATAAACACTCTCAACAGGTTTGCAATGGCACATAAATGCCATCAGCTTTTTTGCTGGTAGCAAATTTATTTCGATTTCTTTCCATTCCTGTGTTTGAATGTTAAGTTAAAATGCTGAATATTTTCACAATAATTAGATCAATACATTTTTGTAATAATGATTCTCCTTAGTTCTAGCAGGACTGAAAAGACAGCTTTAGAATTAAGGTTTCAGCAGAAGCTCCTACGCAGAGCTTCCCGGCAAAGTATTCTGGATTTCTCAGTTTATAGTCTTGCACCATTTGTATGACTGCATACAGTCAAAATGGGGTGAGAGGAGTGTCTGCCTTTAGTAAACCCCTATGGGCTAATTGTAGAGTAAAGTATATTAAATAACCAATAGGAAAAAAAAAAGGAAGATAGTCTGCCAGCCAGGACAACAGCCAAGGGAGACTTTAATCAGCAACTGGCAGCCTCCTTTTTACCCCAAAGACTGCATAAAATAAGAAAGGTCTTGGAGGCCTGCCAGGGAATGGGAGCTCTGAGGTTCATATAAGCATGACAGTTTTCATTCCCTCCCCACCCCGCCCCCCCAAGATTTACCTCCTATAATATGTATTATTATTATTATTATTATTATTATTATTATTATTACAGAAAGGAAAGTAGTGGTAAATCACACCTCAAATGTTTGATTGCCAAAACCTGAGAGAAGTGAAAACAGAAGAGATTCCCAAGAAAAGGGATTCTTGCTGGAATCTATGGGAAAAATTGTTACTTGTTACTTCCATGAATCAGGCTAGTTCATGTTGGGAGAGACCTCTGGAGGTCTCAAAGCAAGACCAAATTCATTTTCAGATCAGGTTGTTCAAGGCCTTTCTCCCCCATATGCCACTCTCATTTCTGCTCTCATTTTTAAATGAAACTCCCATAGTCCCCTTCACCTGAGAGATGAATTTTCCCTCCCTGTTCTTGTGCCTTGGCGGCACTCTTTATTATATAATAGTTAGTATTTTGATAATAGTGAATGTACTTAAGCTTTTGCATGACTGAGGCATCCGGTTAACACTGGACGTAGCCTTCATGCAGCCCTCTTTGCTGTACTCTTCATGACTGCATACATGGGCTCCAGTCTGTTTTAAACTTAGCAGTTTTCCATCCAGGGAAATCCCAACAGACTAGGAGCAGGTGCTGTATAATGTCCCATACCTATATATGGGCTAGATGTGAAGAGCCAACCTTATTTTTCCTCTCCACCAGCCATGCAGAGCCAGCTGCGCAGCAAGTGAGGAATGTTCTCTGCTCTCCCTGTGCAAGTCAGGCTAAATATGGCCATTGCCTGACTTCAACTATTTGCATCTAAAAGTAGTAAAAGTAGTCCCAGCAGCAATCAATTAGTAGAGAGGCTGCAGGTGATATGATGTAAAGTGCATGATAAATGCAATTTGTCATTAAGCCCTTTAATTTATTCACATAGTTATCACCTTCACTTACATAATGTGTATGTGATAATACATCCCTTAGTGTAACCTTATTTTAAACACTAGGGAGAGAGTGATTCTACTGTACTCTGATTTTTTACTGTATTTGTGGTGGAGACATCAGATGTATTTAATACCTCACTTCTGGTTCCTTTTTTCCTTCCTTCCTTCCAAGATTTTAGTCAGCATTTTGCCAAAGACATTGTCATTTGGTTTTTACTAAATTCCTCATCCATGTTCATGACATGTTATAAATTACTGAATACAGAGGTCTGCGTATTTTCTCCAATTCAGACAAAATTTCATGTGTTATATGTATGCCTTTCTATATATATACCTATTCTGCCTCAATCTGATCAAAGCAGGTATGTATATATTTTACAGTGTGTTGTAACATCACCCAAGCCTGATTTACCTTTCATGCAAAAACCCCATTGGCAAAACCTGTAAAACACAACCTTACCTCTATATAACATAGATTCTTTTTTAACATGTGAAGTCTTGTAGGTCTTATTACTTAAAGATCTGACCTTTATTAGAAAGTAATATAGTTTTGTACTTAACAGGAATGACCTACCAAATCAAGAGCAGATGATCACATGCTACAACCAAGACTTCAAAAGGGAAACTAAATTTTCTGTCCATTTACTATGAGACATGTCATACCTAATTCACATGCTGTTTTTAGAGTAGTAGAATAATGTGCAATAAATTCATAGATTAAACACCACTCTATTCCAGAATAATCAATCAAAAATGACAACTGATTGATTTCTTTTTTTAAATGAGAATTTACTTATTGTTTAATTGATTTTAATATTCTTCAAAAGGTGATTTGAAAGTCATATGTTTAAAGAAAGCTTATTTGCAAAGCTAGTGTATTTTTTAACATAAATACAGAAACATGACTGATTTTGACTGCTAGTGTCTCTTCCCTTCTTCCTAGAATAATGCAAGGAAATCAACAATTTCAAATTCACAACCAAGAAGTATACCAATACAATTGGAGGACTTGTCAAGAAGTCTCAGTTTTAAAAGTTTGCAAACATTTTCCTGTTGACTACAACTTCTTAACTTCAGTTGACATATTTCTTTTGAATGAAGTAGTGAATGCCTGCTATACCATGAAGAAAAAATAGGTGAAAATCTCCCTCGGGTCCTATGATTGTAGAACTCAGGTACTATAACTAGCTAGAAACAGATGGCTCCACAGCACAGAAGCATTTTAAAATAAACATTAATACAAGTTGGGATAAAATTCTTATTAGGAATGCAGTTTTAATCATGTTAACTGTTGTTGACATTGGTACTTAAAACTGTTTCATAGATCCTAACGGAAAGAAAAAAATCTAATTAATGCAAGATATGATGAATGTATGCCATTAACTGTATTATTTACAGTAAATAGTCATCTCCTGAAAAAATGAGTATTATTTTGGTTTCATGAAACATAGTCTATAAATATTTTTAATTGCTTTCATGATATTTTCAGTCTGCTTGTTACTAATGTCTAGTAATTTACTTGTTCTAAAATATGTTTGCTGATTTATATGTCATACTAACCTCAAGTATCTTCTGTAAGGAAAGCTGTGTTTCTTTGGCTATGTAATCATAAGTGTTTAATTGACCATTAAAAAAGGCAGCCATTTCTTTATAGTCAACTTGACTAGACACGGAAAACCAGAATTTGTTTTTATTATTATATTCTAATACCTATAGTACTGTACTGGAGTGTAGTACTATAAGCGATGTCATTGCAGTACCACCTAGAAGGTCAGCTTTGAAATAATCTTTCAGTCTGCTGTTTCTGCTTTTCCTCTGGGTGAGCAGCTTTGTCATGAATTCACAAACAGCAGAAGAAATGTATTAATCAGCTGCTTCTCATAGGCTATGAAACAGATTACATTTTGGAGAATTCATTTTTCCTTAGATATTTTTTTCTTCATTCCATGGGTATAGAAATAACATCTAATCTTGATATGATATTTAAATTCCCAAGTACTATTTTCAAAACTGTATTTCATTTTAAACATACACAATAGAACAATGGCAAATAAATAAATAGAAAAAATCCAGACTCACCTGTTAATAAATAACTAAATTTATTTAATAAATACATGTAAACTCATCAATTTGAAGTTCAGAGGTGGACTGAAGTGAGTGAATTCCATCTTCCCAATACAAGATATCGATGTATTTGTGTATTTCATTTAACTCCTCCTACACCTTTCCATATACCATTCAATTCATGGTTTGTTTTATTCTATATAGAGTCACATATTCTTGAATTCAGTGAACACCTGTGACATTAACAAGGATAGTATTGATTTCTGTCAGCAATTCATTTCAGTATGCAGAGCTTAATAGCAGTCCTTCCAAGATACTTCCATCCTAAGTGGAAGATTGCTTGAGTTTGTGCAATCCTTCAGTGTGCCTGACTTCAGCGTAGCTCCATTCTTAGGCTGGGGCAGTTTGGTCACCTGAGCTGTCAGCTTGGAATTGCAAGACAGTCAACAGGGAGCCTAACTTTGAACCTTGAGTTTTGAAACGACAACCCGGAAGACAATGTGCCAAACTTGGAAAGACAATTAGATAGTTTTAGAGAATCATCATCGTTTGGCAGACTCATTTTGCCAGGAAATTCCTTCACTTCTGCTGACACGAGTCCTGTTCATCTGCGTAAATGCTGATGTCTACAATATAGATGTCTAAATCTCAGCTAATCGTGTTAGATACCTTTATATTTAAAAGACACCTTTAGGGCATGGTTCATCTTATCCTAGAGTAGACATATACATTCAATCAGATAAATTAGGCTCTTGAAGTACTTATTGCTCTCCATTCACTAGAAAATGACCCTGTAATGACTAGATAGAGTGTAAAAGTCTGTGTTGTAGGTGTCTGCATTTAGATGAGATTAATTTCTTCCTCAGGATGACTTTCAGCTGCCTCATCATAGTCCCATGTGAGATGTCTGACATTTGCTAAGAAACCACATGATGTTTTCAGATATGAAACAGGACGACCCAAAAAATGGCATTAAATAACCCATTTTTAAGCAACTGAACCCCTCCCCAAACTCTTGAATCATCTACTTAAATCTCCAGATGGATTTATAGACTATAAGAAGTAAAAGGAAATTGAATTTTACGCAACCATTCACAAATTTGAACAATTCTGAATGCCAGGAAAATTCAAGCATACAAACTATCTTTGTCATCTGGCAAAAAGCATAACTTTTTAGAAACCAAAAGTTAAGGACTTTCTAGTGATATCTTTTAGTCTACAAGAAAAGACGTTTCGTATATATTAACTAAAGTCAGTTTAAGTTTTCAACTACCATTTATAACTAGATTACTTACAAGTTTTTCTCAAATTTCACATGGTAAAATTTTTACTTATGCAACCAATTTCTACCTTAGATACCAGGCAACATTTCAGGCGATTTACTTTACGTGACACTTTAGGCCTCTCACTGTGATAGAGATTAAGCTAGATATCTCCCTGAGAAGCCAGCAGTGGAGGTAGACTCTGTAATCTTTACAGAAAAACGTTGTTACGGGGAGTTTAAATTTGGGTTTCAAGCCCTTCTCACTATCTTGATGATTAATGCCACAAAGCCTATGCCCAAGCCCCTGTAAACTGGCATTCATCATGGGGCTAAACAGAGGGAACTCAAAAAGTTGTCTGACTTTAGTACAATGACAAGAGCACCCAGATATGACTAGGAGGCTCCATATTACAGGGGCAGGTTTTGTTTCTGTCCAGAAACAGTCACTGTGAATTTCATTATTTTCCGGCAAAGAAGTAAACCTCTGAATTTCACGTAGGGTGAAGTAAATATCAAGGCAAAAATTCTAGCCAGCAAGGAGAAAGAAGCTGTTTTAATAATGCTGTCAACAAGAGGTACAAGAAAGAATAGTTCAGGAGAGGCAGCTGGACTATGCTTGAGTATAAGTTCTTTGGGACACCTTATATGCTGTGGGGATCTAGAGGCTTAGTCCCACATGATTATCCTTGCAGCAACAGATTGAGAACTGTTCTGGAGACTTAGGTAGATGGGTGTAGAAAGACAAGAAGTACATGGTCAAACCTAGGTTCAAAAGGTGAAAACTAGAAGTCATTTAGTAGGAAAACTGAGATCAAAGTTAGGAATTAAATGGGAAAACCTTTTTCCAAAGAGTATAACTAAATTTGAACAAAAAGCTTCCTCAGGAAGTAACAAAGCAGACACTTGAAGGAGGAAAAAAAAGCCAGGTAAGAAGAAATTTCAAGAGATACAGAGCAGATAAGAAGCTGTTGTGGAATAGGAAACAGAACTAAGAAAAGAGCAGGGGTACTGTGAAGAGGAGGGCCAACTATCCAAAAGTATCTGCTTTTCTATGAAAGCAAATAAAATTAGTATGACTCCATGAGCTAGAATTTCAAATTCAAAGTGAGTTTGTTTTTTAACTAAGAAAATAATACACACAGGCCCATCTGTGTTAAAGGAACATTGTTACATTTGCAAAGTTGAGCAGTAAAATTTAAGGAAATGCCATAACTAACATGATGTCTAATTTACCACAGCTGCCTTCCTACAGACATAATGAGCAAGGTTTCTAACTACATGATGCAGTTTAAATGCTGTTATAGCTATTACTGTTGAAATCTTTTGTTAGATTTAATGTCATAGACAGAAAAACAGACAAGACCTTGGACATCTATGTACTAAGTTTGTACTTCTGCTTATGTGATCACATCCTAATTTTTTCATGATAGATTATTTGTAGAAGCAGAAAGATGATCTTACAGTCCAAGCAAATAAATAACTACTCTGGAGTAGTGGATCCTTTCACTCTCTTTATTTCATATCATCTGAGTGATAAAGGCAAATCATTTATATCTATACTTTAATGGTTTACCACTAGTTACATAATCCCTCTTTTCAGAATGCTGGACTTCTGAGTTGGGGTGTGTGTTATTTATAAAAGTATAGATGGCCCAGAATTCTGACTGAGGCTATAGGAAATGCAGTTTAAATATGTAATGCCCTACATGATATTCAAAACCTGGCATTTAAGATGAAAAATTCAGAAAAAATAAATATTTTAAGCTTTTTCTATTTGCTTCAGTTTTCATTCTCACGGTGTGAAAGCAAACATATTAATATTTTGGAAGTGCCATCATTACAACCTCACAGAAAACCTTAGATGAAAATTTATAATACTGTCTTCAGAGCAAAATATGCAGTAAGAAATTCCTAGGGCTTAGGACCACACTTTGAATGATGAAGAAAAAGAAAATATTGAGTAGGTGCTAATAAATGAATGCCATCTGTTATCTGCATTAAATGAGGAAAGGCTCAACTGAAAAGTAGATGATCGTATAATTAAGGTCTAGTGTAGGTTATGTATATGACAGAAAGAGAAAAGATTTAAAGGTATGGTAGACTCTTACCGCTGGCATTCCTTGATTTTTAAGTGTTCAACTTCACAATATCAATACTGTGCTATTAAAAAAGACTTTATGAGTAATGATATAGACATAGATGTAGATGTCTGTCTTTGATTTGAAGTAATGACATGAATTAAAATCATCATATTGAATATTCTACAGATTAATTTGGTGATATGGGAACCTACTGTTATTGCATTTCTTTGAAATAGGAAAAATGTATTACTGGTAAAAGCCATGTTCTTGGAATGATTTTATATATACTTGTGTGTATGCGTATATGTATATGATGTATATGCATTGTATGTACACATATAATCATCACATATTATTCCCTATAATTATATATATTAGTATAATTAATACACATTTACAATTATTTTATAACATCCTTTATAAAAACACTATATTTTTAAACTTTGATTTATATGATGACACATTTGTTTATGATTGCCATATTCGCCTTGGAACCAGAAAAATATCAGTGGAACTATTTGGCTCTTCCAAAATTCAGTGTCTGTTTTTACTCAGCTCAGTTGTTGACTTCCAGATATCCAAATTTAGATGTTTACAAAACAAAATCAATTCCACTTCAGTACAATAATCAACTGGGAAAGCAATTACATACATCATATCTGGAATTACCTTGAAAATAATTAAAAGTAGAATACACATATCAGTATATGCTTTCTTTTGTTGGCATATTCTCATAATATGATAATGTAATAAAGTGTATTTCATCATATAATATAGTGTATGTTATGTATCTATATGTACAATGATAAAATATTAAATGACCTTCTAAATAGAAAACAGTGAGACACTTATTGGTTAACTGATAATCCTTGTGAATCTTCTATTTCCAGCTCTACAGGAGGTCAAGTTACATGACTTTAAAACTATAACAACACTTTATATTTAAAAATGAATTCATTTTCTGTTAGTTGTAGCAGAGATTCGCCCTCTTCATTTTGTTGATTTTCAATTAAATAGCTTAATTTATGATATGTATTTGACTAGACTGGAAACTTTAAGAAGATTTGTGTCTAAGATTTCACACTGTTTTGGGCTTCTTAAAGCAAAAAAATACCTGCTTTTTCTGTTCGTTTGGGGGTTTTGTGGGTTTTTTTAGGTGTGATTTTTTTGGTGGGGGTATTTTTGTGTTTTGTTTTGTTTTGTTTTGGGGAAGTGTTACATTTATTAAAATCTAGATCTGAATATCAGGTTGTATTTCACTAAGTTGCCATCAGTTGTGTACACAGTCTTTGCCACAGTACGTTATATTTACCACTTTTCAAAATAACCTCTGCTTCCTGAACTTTACAAGAGAATTAAAGATACTAGAAAAGAAACTGTCTTCAGCCATTATTCACAATGATTTGGGTGTGTGGTAATAGGACTGCCTCTGAGGCCCTTGCCTCACTACTCTTGCAGCACTACCGAAGTCAGGTCAGGAAAATGATTACATTCAGGTAGAAAAAATATGAGATAGTTTAAGAAGATCGATTAGTCTCAGTAAAGGGAAGAATACGTAAATTGGAGTGGGAAAGCCATAAGGGCATAAACCACTGACAAACTTTGTAATCATATAATATAAAGAAGAAATACCTTTTCTCCCAACACAGAAGATAGATGATGATTTTCAATAATTTCTAATGATGAAAAGGGAAAGATTTTTTATAAAAATATTCATGCAAAGTTTTAATCTGTTTTTCTAAAGAGCTTTGACCCAACAAAACTGATACAAATTTTTGCATCTTTTCTGAATTGCGGCATAGCTGTGAGCCATGTAGAATAATACAGCTTATCTAACACATCTTCATTTTACATGTTTGTTAAACAGCTTTTTTGTTTTGTTTTGTTTTACTATCCCCACACACTACCAGTTAGCAAGGTGCATTCTTGTCTTGTCTTCTTTCAGTGACTAACCTGGAAAACGTTTTAGAAAAGCTGCATTACAAAGAAGTTGAAATGGAAGTACTTGAAACTGTATCACCTTTCCACCCTCCATCTCATGGTTTTACTGATTTATTTATTTGTGCGTGACAGGTAGGAACTGGATCATCATGTACCCATCTGGAAATATACAAAAGGGATTTCTTCTTTGCACCATAAAGTGAAACATACAATAGAAGGCCAAAAAAAAAAAAAAAAAGTTTCTTGGGAACTGTTTTTTCAAAGCTTTCAGTTTAGCAGAGCTTAACAGGTAAGTATAATTTCAATTTAGAGTAGAATTATTTGACATCTTTTAAATAAACTGTTAATCTGTTGCCACTTTGCTAGAGCACTGGAGTTAAATGTTCCTTTCACTACCTGAGAGGAGGCACACATTTGTGTATGGTTACCAATTAATTATTTATGTTGAATGAACAATGAATGCTGTCCCTTAAAATATTCTCTTCTGTTACTCAGAAACAGCAAGGAATAAAAGAAACCAGGAGGGAAAGTCAGGAAGTATAATTCCTTGCATCTCTCTACTTATTCTTAGTCCTTAAACTGTTGATAAACACCAAAGCTTGGAAAAAGACATTTGGGCACATGGACATTTATTTTGATCCACTATATGCATTATATTCTTATGAGAGAATGCTAGAATCTGAGCTTTCAACAATATTGTCACGTGTATTACAATACTGAGGCAGATCACACCTCAATATTTTTATGGAATATAGTTTTTATAGAAAACACACCAAGTATTACAGAATCCTATTCAGTACAAAAGATCATGAAACATAATAAAACTAGTAATTTTAGTGCAAATAACTTGATTTGTATCAGAGGTAAGGTAGACAACTGAGCTCTTGTATCATTTTGGATGTAAAGCATTTCTTCACAAAAGAAACACATACCATCAAATATTTACTATCGAATTTTTATGGAAGAACCATATACATAGAAATATTTTGGAGAGTACATTAAATATCAGATCCTCAGATAGTATATACTCATGTTGTTTCTTTGTAATGGATGTTAATTTATAATGAACTATACAATTTTGAAAATATACAGGTTGGCTGGCATACCATTGTTGTGTTACTGTGTTTATGCTGGTCTTCTGTTCTTGAAAATAACTTCCCATTCCCATTCATTCTATTTTAAATGGCAAATAAAATGTTTTCTGTCATTAGATGAAGAAAGTAAACTCTCAGAATTCATGCTGTAGGCTTTTTAACACAGTATAAAAAGTCAGTAGTGGTTAACCATTCACATTAGCAGATTTGTCATCAATAGCTTCTGTAAATTTATAGTAGGTGTACTTAGAATATATAAGATAGGTTATGTGACACTTCTGATGTTTCATATTGAACATGAAATGCAGTGAGGCAACAAAGCTAGGCCACAAGAGTTAGAGGAAAATATTTTCTGGTGATCTATTTCTTTGAGCTATGAGAATAGGATTACAATTTTCATGAAATATTGAAGGCTCTTTGAGTCATTTTTGGACAATGAAGAGTTAAAAATGAGCATGTTTTTTGCATTTTTTTTTTAATTCTTTATACATCTCAGGGTGACAGATATGCTTATCTGGAGAAATGTGCTTCTGAGTGACAGCAGCCTTGAAATGTTGTTTATGTGTTTAGCTCTGAATATCAAGGACATGATTTAGTAGGAAGCCATCATGTTAACACCATTAATAGCATTTTCACCAACATTTATAATCCTATACTGAATAAGACCATTTACTTCTAAAACAGACTGTACAGTATTTCCACATCTGAGTCACTACTTTTTCATATGCTATCAAAAGTTAGAAGTTTCCTATTAAAACAGTCATCCCCAAGTAAAGAAATACATTAATTGATGAGAGTTCTGCTTCGTAAACATGAAGGCATATACTTTTGTTGTTGTTGTTGTTGTCATTGTCATTGCCAGAAATTCTGCTTGCATTTTCTATTATTAAAATGAATGTCAACACAGAGGAAAGTATGTTCCTGCTGTCACAGGGTGTATGCTTAGACTACATCTGAACATTGTTTTTCAGGGAGAAGTGTTCAATGATTTGATCACCTGTCAGACGTGTCTCTGTGAAATGTCTTGCAGAGCCTTCAGTTCTCTTTCTCTTACCATCTGTGAAGCAAAGAACAAAGCCCCCTTCCCTATAAACTATGCTGGCATAGAAAAAAATCACAGGCATCCATTTGGGGCTTTTGTTGTCCAGGTGGAATTCTTGTTTCTTCCACAGAAACACACAAAATCACTATCATGATCTTTTTTACTATGTGTTTGCAAGCCAGTACGTAATCATATATTTCTATAATCTGTCATATCTTCCCCGTGATATTTATTTAGTTATTTATTTTTATTCTTTCTTCAGTGTTCCCAGAATTCTTTGCACAGGTATATCACTACATATAATAACATATAATGCATGTTTCTGTAACGTAATGTTTTACACTAAACCACTGAAGTTAGAACAACCTAATAGTTCTTAAAATAATGATTACTGGTTGAGTTTATTGAGTTGTTCTTTCAGCAGAATAGGCTTTTGCATTTTAAAACTAACAATGACAATGACTCATGCTCAGTCAAGACATAATAGGCTACTGTTACTCATCCTGATGCTCCATGCACCTGGACCATACTGCAGCTTGTCCAACTTCCTGGCCAGAAGAAAGTATTTCAACTGTATCCTCTTATAGCTTACAAAAGTCCTGCTTGTTCTCTATAGCAAGAGAAAAGAGGCATATAAATGTGTTTTGCCAATGCACCAAAAATTCCATGAAGTAAAATTCTACACTTGCTCTATAAGCAGCAATGTCTTGTTTCTTTGCTAATATTAATTAACAATAATAACAGTTTTCAATAATAATTGTGCTTAATATCATGTTCATCTGTATGTCCAAGTATCTCTGGAAATCTGAAAGTGATGGGTAACAAAGCTGTGCAATCAACATTTAAGCAATTTTTGCTTTTTTTTAGAAAATACCTAGCAAATGCGTTGTACCCTACAGTGAATCTACAGATTCACTCTGTCTGACTCTGTTAATATCTAAATATTTATTTCAAAATAGAACATTATTTCCTTTGGAACAGTGTTAATTATTCACTCTACTTTCAGGAAGGTAATCCAAATTTCAATTTTAGCTCCAAATCAGACATAAGAGGGATATAGATCCTGCCCAAGAAATTATCCAAATCAGTGGGTAAAGGTTAACAAGCTCTTTTTGCTGAAATTCTTCCATATAATGCCTGACTTAATAACCATATTCTGAAGACTTTAGTGACTGCTCTGTAGGCAAGACTACTTGATCATTAAGGGCTTTCACAACAGACAGTGGCTCTTTTCAGAATCTTGACCAGTCTGTAGCAGGTAGGATGATGCTGTCAAAAATCAGAAGGTGAACATGACTGGTAGAAGAGATGGAGGGATTGAAGTCTTTGGGGATTTTTGTTGTTGGGGTTTTTTTGTTTGTTTGTTTGGTTTGTTGTTTTTTTTTTATTTTATTTTATTTTATTTGGTTGGTTGGTTGGGGTTTTTTTGAAAGGAAATGCAACTGTGTGGGAGATTCTAGTGGCTCCAGGTTTAGGCAGCAGGTGTTCATAGAGCAGCAGTTAGGTGCCTTATTGCCTTTGCGGCATTAGCCATAGACATGTAGATGTTAAGTTACACCAGATAAATTTTAAAATTAGGACTACTCCAAATTATGTTTTTTAATGGATCTTTCTGTGGAATTCTCTCAGTTTTTAACAAGGGACATTACACCAAACACCAAGACACATGCCTGCACTTTCTGAATACAGAAACCTTCAGGATTTTCAAATGTAAAATCAACATTCAAATAGGATTCTCTTTATTTAAATAGACTTATTAGAAATTTAAAGCAGATGAAGATGGTTTCAATGAAATGAATAAATAATTAAGGCAAATCTGTATACTTGTCAGAAACTCCATATTAAGAATTAAGAGAAGGTAGACAGCCTTCTGACAGATCTGTCCCTTTTTTATAGCTAAAGGTAAAGTTATTTTTTTTATGCTTGATATTCTTTTCAAGTTTACCTGATCAAACCACAAACTAAAAAATGCTGCCAGGTAACTTACACTGGTAATAATCATAACCTTTAATCACAGATAAAAAGAATGATACAATGCTGTTTATTTTAGAAAAAATGTGGGCTTGGTATAAGAGGCAAGTTATCATGCTTCAAGCAATTTTAAACATTGATTTGACTATGGATTACAATAACATTGCACTTTGCAAACTGGTCACTAGCAGTGCATTGCCAGCAGGCCTAGACAATCCCTGAGTGTTGTAGGACTGCTGCCATTAATAACTGAGCTTGTTAAATGCTGGCAAAGACTTGAGTATTTAAGAGGATTACTGCTATAAACCATATTAATTTCTTTTAAACGTTCAAGGCCTTATTCATTAAGGGCTTTTGAAACAGAAAAAGCTGCATCAGGATATGATTCTGTTTTGATAAATGGCTAGGGCCTTGACCTTGCAAATGCTTGCAGTGGGCTCTTTCAAAAATACCTAAGGGAATCAGGTAATCAACTTCCATATACAAAGTCCATATCCTCTGTAGGGAGTCAACACAATACTCAGCCATCCTCAAGAAATGATGAAATTGCATGGATTGAGACTCTATGGGTTAGAGATCTTGGCAAGAGGCATGTTTCAAACACTATGCTTGTTAGCTACTGATATATCTCATTCTACATTAGGCAGCGCACTTTCATCCATAGCAGAAGTATTCCTTTGGGTCTGGCCTTGATAGAATAAGACCATGAAGAGTCACAAAGGTGATCAAAGGACTGGAGAACCTGGCCTATGACGAAAGATTGAAAGAATTAAGTCTTTTCTCCCTGGAGAACAGAAGGCATAGGGTGGACCTCATCACAGTATTCCAGTACTTAAAGGGTAGCTACAAAGAAGATGGAGGCTCTCTCTTCACAAGGAGCCACATGGAGAAGACAAGGGGCAATGGGTACAAGTTGCATTGGGAGAAGTTTCATCTCATTACAAGAAAGAAATTTTTTACAGTGGGAACAATCAATCACTGGAACAATCTCCCCAGGGAGATGGTAGGGTCACCATCCTTGGAGGTTTTCAACATGCAATTAAACAGGTTGCTAAGTCATCTCATCTAGGCTCCCTTTCCTATGAAAGATTGGATCAGACGATCTTTCAAAGTCCCTTCCAGCCTGAGCTGTTCTATGATTCTGTGATTCTAAGATCCTACACTTTTTTTTTTTCATAGAAATTCTGTTTCTTTCAAAGGTTCTTCAGCCACAAGAGTTTTGTTGTTTTGTTTGGTTGTTTTTTTTCCTGAAGAATGACATTATAAAGAAGGACGTTGTCTTATATATTCTCTCCCTAGTTTTATCCTGCTCCACAGGATCAAAGTTATCCATTTTTTCTTAACAAATTTTCAATGGTCACAAAGGCCAAGACCACAGGAAGTTCCCCAGTCATTCTGTGGCATGCCCTACCTGTAGATTTTGACCTTTGTATTGCTTATAATGTGTGCTCTGAAGCATTTTGTTCCATATGTTTTTCAAGGAGAAAAGAAAATATTTTTTATGGCATTTCTGTATTTAATGTCTTTTAACAGACTGAATAGCATGTAAAGAACAAGATACAGTGTTTCAGGCAATCCCACCCAGTGCTTAATGATGAGCTATTGGAATTCTATGTGACCTTCTAGCAAGAGTAGAAAGGAATTTTACTGTAGATACCTTACTCATCTGAGACACATGACTGATGTGATGTGAAATTGCTTGTCTTGACCATTTCTACACCACATATCATCAAGACAAAAGAAGGATGTCACAATTTGGAAATTAATTAAATATGAATGAAAAAGAAAATAAATGTAATTGACAATTGAGGCCTAATATCTGGGATAGCTAAACAGAAGACAGTCTGAATTTTATTCTGCTTTAAGTGTGATCTTAGGTCTTTGACCTTCAGGGCTTCTGTGATCCAGAAGATATTTTATCCTGTATTTGTCTCTAGATTCCTTATGCCTAAGTCTATATGTAAATTAATATGGAAGAACCTATTTTTTTTAAAAAAACCCACAACCCCCCTATATCCCCCCCAAAAAAAACCCCCACCTTTAAAACTATATACATACACATTCACATAAGCATGCGCAGCTATCATTTGGTAATAATGTAAAATGACACCGTGTTTAGCTTTTTAGTCAATTATTTCCCAGAAAGCAATTCTAATTGCTGCTCAGGTGCAGTGGAAGTCATGCTCAGGGAAAACTTCTCTTACTTTGTATCTTTTCATGTTGGTATTACACGCTGCTTATCAGTAAGCATGTCAGAAGTGAAAGTACATCAGCATCTGCAGCATGTTCTTTTCATTCATCCTCAGAAGGATGTTGATCTTCCTTGCCAGTGCATCAAATTATCAGCCTCTCTATCACTATGTCTTTCCCCCCCCCACCTCTTCTGTTTTCCGCTCCAGGAATACAATATTAGGAAATGAAACACTGATGTCATGTTATGAATCAGCTGAAGTAACATAAAGTTGCAAGACTGACAGCATTTTTAAAGTCTTGTCTTCCAGCTTTATGGGTGTTTTCTGACAAAGTAATCATAAGAATTTATAACTGGCCTGTGTATGACCATCTAAATGCTACAAGAACTGAAAGAGAAATTCCATAAATATTCCACATCATTTAATATCTTGAACCTGTTTTAAAAAATAATAGTAGAAATGCCTAATTATATGTCATCACAACAGATCCAGAAGAACAAATTGTTTATTTATTATATAGTGATTAGATCTAGTTTTGATGGTAGTTATTGAAAGATCAGTACAATGAGACTTTTGTGCCAACATTACACAAAAAATTTGGGAGAAAACAATAAAAGGATGTTTGAAGAGACACTGTAACATTCCTCTTATACATGACAGATGGAATGGGAAAGACAGAAATCTTCCATTTTATTCCTTAGCAAAATGGCCTTGCAATTACAAGCAATTCATCCAAGAGAGATTTTATTTATTTATCTGTAAATAAATGAATATTATTTACTTAAATTACATCTTTTATATGCATATAAATATATAAATATACAAAATATACATGTATATACTTTGTATGTATTTTATATATATACATACACTTGCTTCATTTGACTACATATCAATTTATTAATTCCTTTAATTTTTTACTGAATGTGATATGTATTTCAGACCAATATATAGTAATAATAGAGTTAAAATAATTTTTGGTTATCTGACACCGGAAAAATGTAAAAATGAAATTTAAAAAAATAGATTTAATGTAAAATTATAGATGTGAATTTGCTTAAAAGTTTTCAGAAACTTTAAACAGTTTTCATCAATCTGAATTAATGGGATTTCATTCACAGATTCCAGGTAAGGAGAGTTCTGCTTGATTCTGGAATTTACCTTAAAGATTGGGGCAAATTGGTGAGTCTTTAATATGTAAAGCCAGTCTAATGCTGCATACATTAAATTCTTGAGTAAGCCAAATGTACAGAACAACAGAATTTCTGAGAGCTAAAGATCTCTTTCAGAATTGGGGAAGATTTAAAAAATGCCATAACTGGAATATCCTTATGAACTTTGAAATCTCATTGACCTCATTAAGTCACTGAAGAAAAAGAAGGTGATACATACTCAATTTGGCAAGCAAAAACATGAACAAAATGAAAAATTTAAAAAGACATGCAACAGTAATGCTAGTTTTGTATCATGCTTTCATCCTCTACTACACTTCAATATCTGATTTTTTTTTATTGGTAGAATTTTCAGGTCAATCTTCATGACAAATATAATGAGTAAACATCAGTCAGAGATGTTTCTGGTACTTTTAAGACACAGATGCTCACTGAAGTTCTAATCTTTTTTTCTGAAGAAAAAATATTTATGTAAAGCTGATTCTTGAAATCAATCTTCATTCATAGCCGTGTGATAGAAAGATTCATAAAGCACTTTTTTCTCTCACCTGCAAAATCAAATCTACCACAGTATATTGATAAATATACTTAGATACATATTGCAAATGCAACTGGATATTTTGTTCCAAAATCTAATTTCAAAACTCATCGATATCTCCATTTAAAATAGTATTACATTCAACTGGATCCAAAACCAAGGGTGGACAGCATGAATGCAGAGAGATTGTAGATTAATAATGTGACCTTTCACTCCTTTGTCTCAGGTCAAAACTGACTGAAGCAATGCTTGAATAAGACATATGGCTACAATCCATTTTAATTTAAAATATTAATTTTTTATTTGCACACTATTTGTAAAGGCAGAAATCACATTCTGATGTAATTGTCTCCTCTTCCTTGAGTTGGAAAAGTGACTTCTGATGGTAGGTTTCATGTGATTAGTATGGTTAGGGAAACATTTACTCTGTATCTGTGTGTCTGGTATATGAGCCTCAGTTTTCTAGCCAAGTTATAAAATCCATTAGTACATATACACGGGTATCATACCACAGCTTTTATCTCTACTATACATTTTCAAAAAGCACAGGCCTCCAGAACAAAACTGGAATAGTAGATTTCATCATATAAGTAAAAGGAAAATTGATTGCCTTTTATACATGTGTAAGTTCAGGAACCCATTAGTAGATGGTGAAAACAAAGAGAACTTAGCAACTGGTTTGTGTGTTACACTTTTATACATACAAATCTAATGATAAATTAAGCCTGTATAAATGAAACCTTAGAAAATATTAAGTGTGATCAGGAAATGTCAGAATACATATGTTGTAATTTCCATTTAGAAAATCATAATAATTAATGATATAGGACTAGCATACCACTGACATAGAAGAGAACTAAAAAGTGCTTACAATGCAATGAAGTTCTGTATTTCATTTTTACTTCAACATGAAAATAAATACTGATTATAACTGGGGAAAAATATCCAAATCCAAAAGCCTTCTCGGATCTTTAGTGTCCATAAATAGATGGGACCTTGAATTAACGATTTTTTTGACAGGAAGCACCTTTATCAGCAATTTCCCTTAACATTGGATCTGAAACAAAAGTCATTGAAGTCTTTTTTGTCTTTCTTTTTTTTTCCCCATTGATTTAACTTGGCTGGATGCCATGCTGTAGAATCAGCGTGGTAAAATTCAGTAGGACAGGAAGACAAATTAAACAATAGAGCAGTTAAACAGGCCTACTGTGCTGAGTCAGTTCTGACTCAGAAGGAACAGTACCGATTCACCAGAATTGTAGTGTGCTATATTATAGGAAGTTTCTCATTTTAAATATTGACAAAATTCAACCTTGCACAGAGTTGAAGACATGACAAGATCAAAGGACAAGGTAACACTGCTGCAAGTCAAAAGAGATGAATATATATTAATATTAACTGAGAAAAGCCATCAATCTGTAAAAGTGGGGAACATTTTTAGGATTTCAGAGGGGTTTGGAATAGGTGGTATCTGAAAATTTAATCTTCAGGGAGGTGACTCATTTATTAGACTATACATAGGAGAAATTATTTGGTAACTATTTCCTAATTTCAAAATATAATAGTAAACTTCAGTGTTTCTTCTTCAGTTTCCCGTTTAGTATTTTTTTAGGGCTTGCTGCTGTTTTTTCACTGATAGGCATACATCACATAGATCTGCATACATACATGCTCACGTGCTTGTGAAACAAGTATCAACAATCTCCAGATATTTGATTGATTAGCATTAGTGAAAACAAAAATTCATGCAATATTTGTTTAATATATTTACCTTCACATGGTTCTAGCTAATTATAAGGAAACAGGTCACAATGCCCACTATCAAGACACTTCCACACACATTAAAAAAATTGTTTTGCTCACATTCTTGCGAAGTATTTAAGAAAAGTATATAGTGAAAAATCTACTGCAGGATGTAGAGACAGATCAGAAAAGTGAAAACAACATGAAAGAGAATCAGATTCCTCAAGAAAATTAAAGCAGTAATGGGTGGTACAAAACCAAACTTTGGGAAAAGAAGAAAGAGAAAATCAGGAATATTTTAACTCTGGAACAGGGGAAAAACTACAAGAGCATCTGGTATGATCAAAATAAAACCAACAAGCAGTGACATATGTTCCATAATTCTCAATTGCACAAGACGAGTTTATATGAAATGTTTTCCTTTATGATTGACCAGCTAGTTTGCCCTATAGTGCTTTAGCATTCTTTGGTACTGAAACTTTTTCTTTCCCATTTGTGGGCTTAGGGTGTTGAATATTTCACATAATTAGTAAGTGTTGTCAAGCCAGAGCAAAGCAGTGCGGTAGCTGGCTGACTGCCCAGAAGTAGAAACAGAATAGTAAAATCTTGCAAACAGGACAGGAAAAGAAGTTAAACAAGAGACAAATCCTCTATTTTTGGCACATACTCAACTTGGCAAACTGTGAAATTACAGATGGAAAGTGGGAAAAAAAAGAGAGAAACTTATGAAAATAGAAAAATATGCATTCAGATAATTTTGCAATATTCATCATTCCATCAATCTTTGGATAGCATATACAGCATATGACATACAATATACTAATGAAAATGAATCCCTTCAAGTTAGAGGTTCCTGAGATAACTAAGCCAAACATATCAGGGTACACATTATCAGATACATTCATAGTAAGTCAGCCTATTCAGGGAGAAACAGAAGTCAATTTGATTCTATGTTGATTGAGCAGCAAAAGAAGAAAAAGAGCTATGCCAGCTCAAAAATATAAATGTACAAACTTTTTTAACAAGTTGTGTAAAGAAATGAAACATTTGGAATATGCCTTTTTTCCTGGACAGCAGTATGGAGATTGATGTTCATATTAGTATTGAAAAGCTTGACAAAAAAATTATTTCATTTTGTCTAGTTTTGTCACCTCCTTGACTTTCTCCCTTTTCTGTAAGGCTGTGCACTCTTTTTCTTTCACCTGCTCCTGATACGAAGCTACCTTGTAGGCCTACAGGTTTGGGGTTTGGTTGAGTTTTTTGGTTGGTTTTTTTCAAATCTCCTATATCAAGAGATTTAAAACTTTAGGGATCAGATTCTTCTTCTTATTGTATCTTATCTGACTATTCTAGAAATCCAAGGGATAAACATTGACTGTAACAACTCTGGAAGGTATTTTCTTAATGCAAGGGCAGTTTAGAACCAAAGAACATTTTAATAGCTTAATTTATATAGTCCAAACACAGGAGTATGCCAGAGATAAGAGCCAGCGTGTTGGCGACAAAAGTGTTCTTAATTCATAACCTGTGATGCTGCTGTGAATGTCACCAATACATTTTTGATAGCTGAAAGAAATAAAATAAGACATTTACAATTTGCTATACTGGACATGAACAATATCAGAACTTCTCTTATTTTCTCCCTACGTTTTTAACCTTCCAATAAAGATATCATCCAAAAGCCACCTATACCTGCCCCAAAACCACTATACATGTATGTTGGATAATTCAGGCTAGGCCTGCATGCAGGCCACTTACATAAATACACTTGATGTTTACTAGGTAAACATACCCATGTGATATTTTTTTAAAAGATGACAGATAAAAAGATATTTTAAACAGCTAACAACGTGTGTGTGTGAATGACTGGTTAACAGTGAGTGCATATAGTCCAGAACTTAGGTTTGTGTGATTTTTCTGGGCTTCCTTGTGATATTAATGATCTCTGTATCAATTCTTTGATTTTTTAATCTCAAAAATTTTTGGTAGCTACTCTTGTATATATACAGATTACAGCAGGCTGTAACACAAATACTGCTATGAATAAACTCTTTTTAATCAGAAGTTATTCAAAACACCTGACAATTTATTGAAAAACTCCATCTGTGTCTGAAATTTGTGATTGAATTAAATCATGCACATTGTAAGTTTATAGCCTCCTGTTCTGTGAGGTGTATATTATCTGATTAGACAAACAACAAGCCAGTATAACATGAGAAGGGCCACTCATATTGTTCCCTAAATTGCTTAACAGCTACTATAAATTGTGAAAACAGTTCCTCTTTTTTATCTGTTTTTTAATTAAAAGAGAATATTCTCCAAGATCACCAGCAACTTCAGAGAAAGGCATTTCTGAAACACTTGCAGAATCCTGGCATATGTTTTGATTCTACTCTGTCTGGTTACATTAGACTGTGTAATAGGGTGAAGGTTTTACCTACTATCACACTCAGGAGATTAAGCACAATATGGTCCTTCCATATGGTATTTGTGCCTAAAAACCAATGAGATTAGAATGCCTACGCTGAACATCACTCCATATGTTCATAAGAATGGCCCATAGGTCTTGATAGAACCAGTGATTTTTTCCGAGATTTAGATTAATATCTTTAACAGTGCCTCAGAAACATCTCAAGCACTGCCAATAATTATTGTGTTTCATCCCCCCACCAATTCTGTTATTCTATGTTACATTAATGGTTATTTTGTTTGTTTCCAGTATGTATTTTCCTTTTTTAAAAGAGCATAATTATTTCACTTTTATACTGGAAAACTTATATTCTATTTAGGAAAAAAAATATCTGTTTTTCACTTTAATATACAGTGCATGTAAAGAAGAAAAAGAATACAAATTAAATCAACAGTTCACATTGGTTTCTTTGCTAGGTATTTCAGTGGTTAGTAAATCGAATCTTTGCAGTCACATCTAATTTCCTGCCTTATATTCTTCACATTTAATCTTGACACTGAAGTCACATGGCAACATCAACTTTATCCCTATCATTTATGGAATTAGAGAACAGAGAAATCACAGGTTTTGCAAAGCATATGTACAACTCCAAAAGTAATATCTACAGCTCTCCCACAGATGAATGTTCCCTCTAGTCCTCCCAGCCTTGAGTAACTCGTGTACCCTGAAACTTGGACATTATTTTCTTAACATTTTTGATTGTTCAGCAATTTAAGAAAAAAATCCAATAAATCTCTTTTCTTCTGTCTTAGGTGAAAGTTACTGGTTTTTTTCCTTATCCTTTTCCTTTTAGCTGGGTCCAAAGAGTTGTGGTGAATGCAGTGAAATCTAGTTGGTGGCCGGTCACAAGTGGTGTTCCCCAGGGCTCAGCACTGGGGCCAGTTCTCTAAGATCTTCATCAATTATCTGGACGAGGGGATCAAGTGCACCCTCAGTAAGTTTGTAGACAACACCAAGTTGTGCGGGAGTGTTGATCTGCTTCAGGGTTGGAAGGCTCTGCAGAGGGACCTCGACAGGTTGGATCTATGGGCCCAGGCCAACTGTATGAGGTTCAACAAGGCTCAGTGTCGGGTCCTGCACTTGGGTCACAACAACCCCATGCAAGGCTACAGGCTTGGTGAAGAGTGGCTGGAAAGCTGCCTGGCAGAAAAGGACCTGGGGAAGTTGGTTGAGAGCTGGCTGAATATGAGCCAACAGTGTGCCCAGGTGGCCAAGAAGGCCAAAAGCACCCTGGCTTGTATGAGAAAGAGCGTGGCCAGCAGGACTAGGAAAGTGATCGTCCTCCTGTACTCAGCACTGGTGAGGCTGCACCTTGAGTACTGCATTCATTCTTTTGTTCAATACAAGAAAGACATTGAGGTGCTGGAGCCAGTGTCCAGAGAAGGGCAACAAAGCTGGTGAAGGGTCTGGAGCACAAGTCTTATGAGGAGCAGCTGAAGGAACTGGGGTTGTTTAGCCTGGAGAAAAGGAGGCTGAGGGGAGACCTTATCGCTCTCTACAACTACCTAAAAGGAGGTCGTAGCTGGGTGGGTGTTGGTCTGTCTCACAAGTAACAAGTGATAGGAGAAGAGGAAATGGCCTCAAGTTATTCCAGGGAAGGTTTAGATTGGATATTAGGAAAAATGTCTTCACTGTAAGGACTGTCAATCATGGAACAGGCTGCCCAGGGAAGTGGTTAATTCACCATCCCTGGAGGTATTTAAAAGACGTGTAGATGTGGTGCTTAGGGACATGGGTCAGTGGCTGGACTTGGCAGTGCTAGGTTAATGGTTGGACCTGATGATCTGAAAGGTCTTTTCCAATCCAGAGTTCTATGATTTTATGATTCTATAGCTTATATTAAGACTTCATTTTATGCCATTTGCATAAGACTTCATCTTATGCTAATTGCCCTTTGCAATTGTTTGGGGGTTTTTTTGTTGCATTTTTCGTGGGGAGGGAAGTCTGCTTTCTCGTTGGTCATGATAATTTGTTGCTTTTTTCTTGTAGTTGATCTTTTTTCTGACTTGATATTGGATAGAGTGGTGGCTTCTACTCCACTATTTTTGCCTCTCGTTCTTCTACCATTATCTTTGGCTGACTGAATCACACACCACTCCTCTCTCTCTCCCTCCTCCCCCTTCCCCCCCTATGAAAAGACAATATTAATATCTCTCTATCCTGAAATAGAAAATCTTTATTCTTGTCCCTACCAGGTTAGGGAAAATGTTCTAAACCTGCCTGCAGCAATGATGTTAATTTGCTTTGGACCAACAGCCCAATACATAGTGTAATATCTTTTAATTTGTGAAGATCAACTTCTAAAATGTTTCAGTAGAATCTAACCACAGAACGATTATTTGAAATCCTAGTCAACATGTATATATAATATTTTTGCATGTATACATAATATTTTTGCTTTCTAATTGTGATACATTTTGAAACTCACTTGTGTCTTATTCAACAAGATTGTTTAGGATACACTTCGTTAACATTCTGTCATCTCATTTAACAGGGAGCGTAAATGTGAATGAACACAAGGAGCCACTGATATTAATAATGATGACTGTCACTCAAAATGCCTTTAGGTGTTTTAAATAAGATATTTAATGGTTCCTTGATAGACATAAAAATCTAATATTTAATTTGAATTATGGTTTTCTGAATTGCTATTTTGCAGAAGAAAATATCTCCACTCCATTGGCTTAAGGTATTTTTACTTTGCACTACTAATCTTACATAAAAAAGGGATTATTTTACACATCATTGAAATCTTTATAACAACCTAAACGGACTTCCTTTCAAAGCTGCTTGCAGCTATCATTTAGGAGTAATAACAGAGTGGGTTTAAAAGAGAATATCCCATCATACGCTATCTATCTAGTAATTTTCCTCCTCTCTCTTGTATCTTAAGAAGGATTTTCTTTTTCAATTGACTGTTTCAACTATAAGAATTCAAACTTAAATTTCTCTTATTCACTTTAGCCCGATGACACAAAATTGGAGTTATTCATGATTCTGTTCAACAACACAGTCATTTTATGATATTTTGCTAGCTCTGATGCATTTTTAATAGCGATATCAGTACAAAGAGATTGAAAGTAACACAAAATAACAGGGGATGGAAGCCAAACGCAAAATCAATATAACAGATTCTCACAGAGTATTTAAATAGAAGGCAGTTCTCTCTGTAAATAAATAAATAAATAAATATATAAATACATAAACCATTGTGACTTCATTTTTGCACAATTCTTGATTTTGGTTTTGGTCATTCTATTTTTTAAAAAAAGAGAAAATATGTCTGGTCCTGCTGTAGTATGATCAAACCATGGCAGCTCTCTTCTTTGAGACCATTTCTATTACTGTAGTGGGACAACCCAGATTAATTAGTTCCTGTTATTTATTACAGTTAAGTTATGCATAAATTCAGGTTGCTCCAAATATAACCATACCTTTAGGAGCAAGAAGAAAGTGTCACACAGGTACCATATTTAAAAATCACATTCATACTTTGCTGACCACCTCAGTAAATCAGAAAATCCACCATTTACTTACAAAATTCATTTGGAACCTGCAGGTATAAGTAAATGTGTAAAAATAGTAGTAAAGATATAGTGGAAAAATTTTACAGTTTGGCCTCCCTTTATGTCACTATTTTGTGGTGTAATTATCATATTTTCCCCATGTAATAGGGAGTTAGGTATTCAAACAATATCAATTACACTTAACAACCTGATTTTTGCCTGATGTTCAAAATCATTTTACCTCCTGCCTTGGTTTACTCACAAGAACAGTGGGAATGGTAGTTCAAACTGTTAGGACTGAGATTCACAGATCCAGAATCTTACTTAAGGTATAAGGATCAGTATTTTGCTTTAATTCAGCAAAGCACTTAATCATATTTTAGTTTCAGAAACTTCTTTGAGACTTCACTGGCTCTTTCTCTCTAAGCTTTTTAAGCATGTTATTTTCAATAAAGATCCTAATTCAATATAAAGAGAAAAGTGGAAAGACTTGTAAAATAAGGTTTCAGGATCTGCTTTTGAGCCTAACTGGAAGTTTTTTGGGGACTAAGTCCATCTGAACAGTTAAAACTATTTTACCCCTTATGTACAATGTACACCAAAATAAAGTACAAGGGTTGTGGTGCAGAGAAGTTACAGCAACTTAAAAGGTAAACTTGGATGTCATATACACAAAAGAGCCTGGGGTTTAATTTTACTTTATGCAATGAGTCTGCCAGCAATTCAGGAGCTCAAATGCTCCCATGAAACCTGTGAAACCTCAGTCTATTCTGGAAATGGGGTTGGCAAAGCTATTATGAAGAAAATTATCTTAGAAAAAACTTCCTAGCTGAAAGTTGACTAGCCAAGCTTGTACATGCCTATATGCAGACTTCTATAAAAAAAAAAAAAAAAAAAAGTTTTACGTCAATGTGGTGGGTTGACCCTGGCTGGAGGCCAGGTGCCCAACAAAGCCTATCTGTCACTGCCCTCCTCAGCTGGGCAGGAGAGAAAAAATATAATTAAAGGCTTGTTGATTAAAATAAGGACAGGGAAGAGGTCATTTGCCAATTACGGTCACAGACAGAACAGACTCAACTTGAGGAAATTAGTTTAATTCCTTACCAATCAAATCAGACTAGAGTGATGAGGAATAAAACCCAAATCTTAAAACACCTTTCCCCCACCCCTCCATTCTTCCCGGGCTTAACGTCACTCCTGATTTTCTCTACCTCCTCCCCCCGCAGCAGCACAGGGGGACGGGGAATGGGGGTTGTGGTCAGTTCATCTCACATTGTCTCTGCCGCTCCTTCCTCCTCAGGGGGAGGACTCCTCTCATTGTTCCCCTGCTCCAGTGTGGGGTCCCTCCCATGGAAGACAGTCCTCCATGAACTTCTCCAACCTGCGTCCTTCCCATGGGCTACAGTTCTTCACGTACTGCTCCAGCATGGGTCCCTTCCAAAGGGTGCAGACCTTCAGGACCAGACTGCTCCAGCGTGGGTCCCCCACAGGGTCACAAGTCCTGCCAGCAAACCTGCTCTGGCATGGGCTCCTGTCTCCACAGGGCCACAGGTCCTGACAGGAGCCTGCTCCAGCGTGGGCTTCCCATGGGGTCACAGCCTCCTTTGGGTGCCTCCACCTGCTCCAGTGTGGAGTCCTCCATGGGCTGCAGGTGGATATCTGCTCCCCCATCAACCTCCATGGGCTGCAGGGGGACAGCCTGCCTCACCGTGATCTTCTCCCCAGGCTGCAGGGGAATCTCTGCTCCAGCACCTGGAGCTCCTCCTGCCCCTCCTTCTGCACTGACCTCGGTGTCTGCAGAGTTGTTCCTCTCATATTCTTACTGCTCTCTGCAGCTACAGTTTCTGTTGTGCAGCAACTTTTTCCCCTTCTTAACTATGTTATCCCATAGACACTACCACCCTGGCTTTGGCCAGCAGTGGGTCCATCTTGGAGCCGGCTGGCATTGGTTCTGTCAGACATAGGGGAAGCTTCTAGCAGCTTTTCACAGAAGCCGCCCCTGTAGCCCTTCCCCTACCAAAACCTTGCCATGCAAACCCAACAGACTCATCCAAAGTGTTTAAGACTAGTTACATACGTTTAGAACACACAGTATTTTGGACTAACTCAAGAGGTAAGGGTACATTTTCCTAACTAAAGAACATGAGAAAATCAACTGGTTCCATCCAACAGCTTTAGAGACTATTTGTACCAAGTGTACATTCATTAATTGTCCCCAGAATTTGTTCTAGTTGTAGATATTGGCAATTAAATCCTTGCAGGTAGATCCTCTTCCTCTTTGCCTCATCCTTGACAGCATATGAATACTATACATATGAACATAATAGAGAATAAGGCTAGATTTGCATGTACGAGGACTTTATTATTGGTATTGAAAGCATTTTTGTGATAGAATCACAGAAAAATTAGGTTGGAGGGGAACTCTGAAGTTATCTAGCCCAACCTCCAGCTCAGAGGACAGCACTTTGAAGTTAAATTGTGCTGCTAAAGGTTTTATCCAGCTGAATTGTGACTGTCACTAAGAACAGAGATTGCCTATGTGTGCAACCTGCTCCAGTGCTTAACCACTATCAGGTAAGGTTTTTCCCCCTCATACTTGAACCTGTGACTGTTGCCTCTTGTCCTTCCTCTGTTGCTCTCTGAGTGGACACTGAGTCTGCATGCTATAATACTGCTTCAACAAGTGTAAAATTACAATTAAGATCCACCTTTGCTCTGGGGTGACCAGTACAAGAAGAACATGGACCTGTTGGATCGAGTCCAGAGGAGGGATGCAAAGATGATCAGAGGGGTGGAGCACCTCTTTTGTGAAGACAGGCTGAGAGAGCTGGAGTTGTTCAGCCTGGAGAAGAGAAGGCTCTGGGGAGACCTTAGAGCAGCCTTCCAGTACCTAAAGGGGGCCTACAAGAAAGCTGGAGAGGGACTTTTTACATGGGCATGTAGTGATAGAACAAGGGGGAATGGCTTTAAACTTAAGGAAGGCAGATTTAGATTAGATGTTAGGAAGAAATTCTTCACTGTGAGGGTGGCGAGGTACTGGAACAGGTTGCCCAGAGCAGCTATGGATGCCCCCTCCCTGGAAGTGTTCAAGGCCAGGTTGGATGGGGCTTTGGGCAACGTGGTCTAGTGGAGGGTGTCCCTGCCCATGGCAGGGGGGTTGGAACTAGATGATCTTTGAGGTCCCTTCCAACCCAAACCATTCTATGATTCTATGATTCCCTTCTCCAGCATAGACAACACATTTAACTTAGCCTCTCTTCATATGTTACATACTCCGTGCCTCAACCTTTTCCATGCTATTCTGCTGGATTTGCTTCAGTATTTTGATGTGTCATCCTCTTTGTCTCTGTTCATGTAGTGCCATTTAGAAGGTTTCTGAATGCTTCCTTTTTATGCAATGAACTTCAAAACAGCAGCGAGAGAAAGGACTTTCAGGTTACCAGTATAATTAAGAGAGTGACTCACTCACACATCCATAAACCCCTCTCCCCACCACTGCATGCATGCACACAGACCCACAGAAACACGAACAAATCCATTGGCTCAGTTCCAGTTCTTTTCACGGAGCATTACATTCAGAAACTTGACAACTCGTGATCTAGACTGGTTTTGAGGGGGAGGGATATTCATCTGTTTACACATCCATTTTTCTCTGACAGTAAATGAAGACTAATTTGTTCTCAAGTGAACCTCAGTATTTTGATCAATTTGCAGCAGAGTTACTCTCTTTTCTCTGCCAGACTTATTGAGATAATATATTTCAATATTTAAAGTAGAGACAACACTTTGCATCATCTATTTAGTTTGACATATTTATTTGCTGATGTAACTTCTGTATAAAAATGTGTAGTTACAAAATGTTACATAACTGCTATTGTATGATCTGCTGAGATTTTATGAAGCATATTTCACACTCAGTGGTACACTTAAAACATAAAAAAAAAAAAAGGAGAAAAAAGATTCAAATAGTAACTACTAATTCCATAACTGGAGATCAAGCAAATTTTCTATCTAGGAACCTGATCTTGATGGCCAGAGAGGTAACTTCCAATCTTGTATACCTAAAATATAAATCAGGACTATAAGGAGAAAATAAAAGTAAGATTTAAACCTCTTTCTGCCACCTCCACAGAAGCTTTGTTTTACAGTTTATGAGTCCAACAGCCAGAGGTTTAGATTTGATCCATCCCTCATGAGGCAGAGCAGAAGCCAGGCGTTCTACCTGGGCTATTGTGCATGGGAGTATAGACAGCATTTGCCAAAAACTAAAAAGGTCTTCTGTCATGAAAAGTTCTCGTCAGAAAGCCTTGGAAACCTTACATCTATGGGCACTTTGTGTTTTCATCACAGTTTCAAATTAATTAGTGAGACTACTTCAAAAGCTTTAATCTAGGCTATGGTATTAAGAAACATGCATTAGACATTTCCTGTTTGCATTTCTACGTTGCTTGTTTAAAGAGTTCTTTTACTTTCATCGAAGATTGTTGAGGGCCTTAATGTACAATATTGACAGAGTAATAAAAATAGCAAATTATGTTTCTGACTGTGTGCCAACTTCATTAAATTCTCAATCATATCAAAAACAATATAGAGGACAAAGAAAAAAACCCCTTATTCAAGCTCAATCAGGATTGCAACTGAAATGTAATGAGGAATAGCCAGCATGCCCCTTTTCTACTAAACAACTGCCCCCATATATTGCTTCCTGAGTTATGTTAATACTCTGTACTTCCCTTTTCCTGGATGCTTAAAATCATGACTGGCAACAGTCTGCTTCCTATGAGTTTGGTGGCCTAAATGTTTACATTTCTGAAATAACGCAATACATTTCCTCTCTCAATTACAGTATCACAAGAACATATACTTTGAGGTGTTAAACATTAACTCCCTAAGAAGTTTTTAATATTGAATCTGTTGTACATGTCAAACAACATCTGTAAGTATTCTATCTAGAGAAAATCCTGACGGATGAAAATATGAGAACAACTGAAAAAAGAAATCTTTCAAATGGCGCAGATTAATGTAAAATCATATATCAGACAGGATAACTTTCAGAGGCACTATTTAGATTTCATTAAAGACTTCAGCTGAAAGATTTCTACACTAATGGCTGTAAATATTAAATGAACAAAATGAAAGCATGTTCAATAGATATGAAATGCAGGAGAAATGCTAGTATGGCATTAAAACTTTAGTAACGTCTGAGTAAAAATCTGTTCACTGTAGATAGGTGCTCTGGCTATAAAAGTATATGTGTTTTTTAATTCTCAGCAGAGACTTATAATTATTTCTTTTACTGCACATAAGCCATGTATAAGGACAAAAAAAATACCTTTTTAATGAAAGTATTCCAGAAATAGGGCTGATATTAAGGAAGATTTATGAGAGGGTTTTGTCAGCTGGCCCTTAAAATATTATCCATAGTCTGGACTCAGATGTCATGCTTTCTTCACAATGTTTTATGCTTTATAAAGACATCTAGAAAAATCAAAATACTGAGTGGACAACTGCATAAATTATCCAGGTGATAACACAGAGGAAAGTGTGCATCCTTCAGGCTTGTTTGCCTGAAATGTATGAAGCTGTTTTACTCCTTATGGATTTGACAGCCTCATATTCTTTCTACTATACTTAAAATCTTTCTTCCAAAACTGTACTCATTTCATTATTTCAGAATAATACTTCCTACCCTTGAAACTATTCACCTAAAATTTTGGAAACCTTGTTTAAACTCTTTAGGGGGTTCACAATTTCGAAAAAGCTTAAGGACATCAGCCATTGTTGACAAAGAGAGGAGAATACTCACCTTGACTGTTGGATGTCCCAGTTTTCATTTCATTAGATTCATTTGATAAGGAAAAGAACCTTTGTGGCTATAAAGTAAAAACATTCCACTAGAAGCTGCTTTCCAAAACCAGCTCTGCTCCACACTTAGAATGTTAAAGGGAAGTGGGGAAAGGGGGGGAAATCCTTAAGAGTTCTGGGCTTTTTTATAATCCTTTAAGGGACTTAAGACATACTTAATGTCTCCATTCTGTTAGGACTTAAGCATAAGGAAGGCATTCAACTCATTGAATATTTCCAAAACCTTTAGGGATATGTCTTGTTCATACCAGGCTTTGTTTTTTGAAAATCAGAGGTTAAAATTCTCAGTCACACAGGCTGGGAAACTGGTCAGAATGTACAACACTTTTAAATCTTTTTTAAAAAGTGGTGGAGATTGCATTTTCTTAAATCTGATCCTGGCAGGGAATTGGAAAATACTTAATGATGGTACCCAGATCTAAGAGCCTGGAATATTTTCTGTATTCTAGAATTATATGCAGTATATTTTCCTATTGTATTTTGTAACAAACTTAGCCTCTTTGAGAGTTATGTGGCAGCTGGGTAGGGGTTTTAAGTAGACTTGTGTATTTAAACCTTCCTTTCAATCTTGTTCTTTATAGCCAGTCCCTTCTAGTTTAGCTTAGTATGTTTTGTTTAATGTTAATTACTGTAATCGCATTGCAGTACTGGTATCAAAAATGCTTTTGTGTTTAAATTATATTAAATTATATTTTAAGACATTAAAAATGTATTTTTTCTATCAAAATGTTTTATCCTTTTTTTCTTGACTGGAAAGAAAGGTGAGTGAAAAGAACTAGTTAATTGGTTCATTAAAAGACGGTTTCTCTCCCATGTCTAAGGGAGGAGACACAAAAGACACGCAGACACTATGTGGAGAATAGACTAGAAAGATTTAAGAAAGCTGTCTGCATGGAGTGAAAAGATCCAGGGTGCAGAGGTGTAAGCAAGATCAGGACTGCACACAGCTTCAAAGCTGAAAGAGAGATTAAATTTCATGCGCAAAACAAGCAGATGCAAAGCTACTACAATGTTAGTCACAAGGACTGAAACTGTGGGAGAGGAAGGCAACCTACTACATCTGAAATGAGAAAACTGAAGAGCAGACAGAAGAGTTTCCTGTAATTGAGATAAGAATGATCCTATATTTAGGGATGGGGAAGAAAGGACCAAATACATAAAAATGTAAGCCAAAAATAAAACTATGTGAGCCAAAATACTACACAGTGAGATAGAACAGCAGGAGTTGTGCGTGACTGACTGAGAGAGAATGAGAAAATGTAGATCCAGAAGTTGGAGACAAAAAGAGAGAGAATAATTTACTATGATTGAAAAATTCAGGTGGTGGCTTTGATTGCATAAAAATATTTTCTACCTAATTTTGGTAATTAATTTTTTTTTTTTTTTTTTGGGGGGGGAATGCTTAGAAGACTGAAAAAAATCAGATTTTAGAGGAAAAATTTCACAACCCTTATAACAGTCTCATCTGACTCTCTCTCTGGTTAACATTTATTACCATCTGTAGTGCATTACTCCAGCATCGCTTTCTAGAGAAAATAGAGGAAGTTTTGTGGACTCAAATACTACTCACATGCTCTCTCTTTTTAGAGGATACACTGCAGTGATGAGAAGTTTAGGCTTATTATCAAATGGAGATATTTTTTTTAATAGATGGAGCCTAGTGGGAAGATGGAATCAACAGGAAGTAAAATTGGCCTGGGCTACTAGCACTTAAAATGAATAATCTCATATGAAAATTCCTGAAATAAAGAACAAGAAAAACTGGCAGCTCTGGCAGAACTTACAATTCAGAGCAATACTTTTTCTAAGGAATAAAGCCATTACTATCCAATAGGGAAAATAACTTTACTGTGGCAAATAACACAGAACCAAATAAATTGAAATTCCATATTCTCAGGATAGTATTAAAAATTGCTATTAACTATATAAGCAAAATGGTGCTAATAATAATAAATTTTTGAGAGAAATTGTAGATTATGAAGTCAAAATGAACATTATGGATGACAAACTATGATTATCCCCTGTACTGGGTCTGGCTGAGGAGGAGTTAACCTTCATAGCAGCCTGCATGGTATTGTGTTTTAGATTTGTGACTAAAAGAGTGTTGAGAACACATCGATGTTTTAGTTTTGATGATCAGAGGGCTGGAGCACCTGTCCTATGAAGACAGGCTGAGAGAGTTGGGGTTGTTCAGCCTGGAGAAGAGAAGGCTCCGGGGAGATCTAATTGTGGCCTTCCAGTACCTGAAGCGGCCTACAGGAAAGATGGTGAGGGACTATTTATCAGGGAGTGTGGTGATAGGACTAGGGGTAATGGGTTTAAGCTGAAGGAGGGTCGATTTAGATTAGATATTAGGGAGAAATTCTTTACTGTGAAGGGGATGAGGCACTGGAACAGGTTGCCCAGAGAGGTTGTGGAGGCCCCCTCCCTGGAAGTGCTGAAGGCCAGGTTGGATGAGGCTTTGGGCAATGTGGTCTAGTGGAGGGTGTCCCTGCCCATGGCACGGGGGGTTGGAACTAGGTGATCTTTAAGGTCCCTTCCAACTCAAACCAATCTATGATTCTATGATTCAATAGTCTAGAGGTGGGCAAGAAGATGACAGATGAGATAGTTGGGACAAATTTACCAGAGGGATGCCATATAACATCATGGTCAGCAACAAAACTGGGGCATAGTTTTTCCAAAGTAGCCACTGCTTGGAGACTGTTTGGGCACTAGCTTGCTGGTGGTAGGTGGCAAGTATTGCCTTTGCATTACTTGTTTGGGGTTTTGATTTTGTTTGGTTTGGGGTTTTTTTTCCCCTTTCCTTTGCTTATTAAATTGTCCTTATCTTGACCCATGAGTATTTCTGGTGTTTACTCTTCTGATTCTTGTTTCGCCCACCCTATGACAGGGCAGGGAGAGAGCAAGTGACTGGTGGGTGCTTAGTTGCTGGCCAGGGTCAACCATATTCCCACAGAGGCTGAATGAATCTTACACACAGAGTGCAATACAGAGACAAAATACAGGAACAAAAGCTTTGTTCTGTAAGGGAATAAGCAACTCTTACTTATTACTAACCTGTACACAAGACATTGACAAAATGCAGACATAATATATTGATCACATTCAGTGTCCTTGACTTTACATAAAAGTCTGACTTGATAATGTTAAACATAAAAAGAAAAGACAAAAATGAAAGGAATAATAAAAGAATCATCAAGTTTATTCTAAGACAAGATGAGAAAAGAAAAAAAAAGTAAACACATCAATATTCTGTTGTAGAAAAGTGTGGATGTGAACTTTTCTGTAAGAGCTGTTGTGCCTTTAGTGGATCTGTCCTGAGGACTGTTACATTTAGAATACTGTTGGACTACTCCCTTGTTTAATATGGCATTAGGGGTTTTTTTGTAAAATATTGTGTTCCTACATATATAGTTACCTATATTTGGACCAGCTGTTACTTAATTCACATTTTGATTCTTTTAGTACCCCCCAGCCTGGGAGTAGCTCTGGGAGGATATTACATACTTCTTGACAACAGGGGGCACTATGACTTAAGCCTTTCTGATGGAAACATCATCTTTTTCACACCAGACCATTGAGCTGGCTACAAAATATATTGGCCTTATCTTTTCAGCTAAACAATATGATGGAATTGCATGAGGTATTATTGCTACTGAACAAGACATGGTGAAACTTCATCTTGAGTACTCCACAGAGTTTCCATGCTAGGGAATGAGAAAGCCAAACTAGAGTAGCTTCAGAGAGGGAGGACCAGCAGAGTGGAGACTGGCCTTAGCAGCATCTGTTAATGAACACCTTTGGAGACAATACATTGGGTTGGTTGAAACGACCCTTGACCTTACAACCATTCTTATACTAATAGGATACAAAAGTTATGTTCATACTCTAAGCTAGGTTTAGATTGCCAAGTAATGCAGATATTGCAGCAGACAGCTTAATGCAAGATGCAGTCTCCAGGGAGCTGCAGGAACACCTGAACTACTGTCTCCCTTGCATTTTAAGTTTTGTAGTGTCCGTAATGTAAACATGGAGTACATCTTATCTTAAAAACCCACTCTGAACAGTCTGACAATTTTCTCTGGAAAATACTAGACAATGAAAAATTCTATTGCAACAAATGCATTTAAATTGATTAAGAATACATTTAAGGAAGGGGAAAAAAAAAGAAAAAAACCTTTGTTCCTCAGTAAAAGAGGATTTTAGAACTGCTTTCTAATGAAAAACAGTGGGGAAAACAGAAGCTAGTCAGTTCTAAGATAGAATTTTGACACGTTTAGCAGAAGTATCTTTTAAGAGGCAAGGATGGATTGCCATGAGATGATAAACTGCATTACCCAAGAGGTCCTTTTCAGTCCTAGGTACCTATTTTAGGCAGAACTAATTTCCAAGTAATTGTTACTAAGCATTATTAAAATCCATTGCAATGACAGTTCACCTATTCACACAGTTTAAGACTTAACCTAGGCTGTTTTTCATGTAAGTTTTAAAAGCATTTTGTGTGCTTAGGTAAGATTGAAATTTTTAAGAAGTTCTCAATTTATTTTTATCCCAGAGCATGCTGTGAAGGAATTAAAGTAACTATTATCTGAATATTAGTCACAATATTGTACGAGAAGCTACAACATGTATTTCATTATGGCCTCTATCTACCTGGTTAAGCTACTCTCACTGGATTTTTCAGTCCAGTCATAATTTGTGCCAGAGATGAGTGACTTGGGCTAGGGTTTTATTTCTGTATTCTCAAATTACGAAGAGAGATCACTCATTGACTCCCTGAAATGATAGGCATAAAATAACTAGTATCTACCTAATCACTTGGCTGCATAGCTTTGGAATGAAAACATTGCTGAAGTGATTGGTGAATTGATTTTACCATTTACTATGGGTTTCCAGCAAACATTTCATCGATTTGATATGTAGCACTGACCCATATAAAGACTGTGAGCTTTGTCCTGGATGTTTATCTCTGATTATTTTTTTTCTCATCATTTTAGAATTCCAAAACAGGAGCATGCATCATCACATATAAAGACCAGTGGTGTCAAATTCATCTCAATACAGGCAGATAAGCAATGTTGTAGACAGGTTTTGAGTATGCAGCTGTGGTAAATTTGCATTCAAATGACCAGCTATGTCATTAATTTGAAGCTCTTGTTCCTGCAATTCTGAAAAGCCAGGGCATGAACATCACAGTGCTTTTGTGAGGTCAGGAAGTATTGTCTTAGGAAAGGGTAAACTGAGACACGGCATTTTAATGTATTTCTCCATGTTCTTTGAATCTGTGACAGAAAGCAGTAAAGTGTGATGATTAATTCTTGAAGCACCTATTTCATAGTGGTTAATGCCAAAAGGGATCACTAAGTCTACTCTGACCTCTTATCTGTGTGAAAACACTACATTTTACTCAGCTATGTTCATGTTGGGCTCTGTGATTTGTTTGAGGATAACATATTTCATTGTTCAGAAAACAAATTGTTATATACCACAGGAAGGAGCAGGAGACGATGAAACTGCACGCACACTGACAAAGTAAACTGCTCCTGAGCACCAGCACCAAAGTGTTGTTGCCTACCCTTGTCAAACTGTTAGAATGGTTAGAAGCCCAGGTTTTGCTCCAGGACATTTAGCAATCTCTTACACAATTCCTAGACATTACCTGGGAGTTTCTACAGCCAGGGATCACCAGCAGAAGGCAATTTGCCTATGACCGCTCTGTACCTGTGGAGAAAAGAGTTCAGTAGTGTGGATTTGGACTGGTCTGTGTGCCAGAGGCTGGTCCCCGGCACATTAAGTTTCTTAGCATAAGCATAACATCTTCTATACCGCCTAGCTGCAAGGAAGTTGGTCAAGTAGCCTAAATGATCCTACTAAGAACAAGTTGTCCCTGCAGCACCAGGAAGGAAAAAATCTCTACAGGCTGCTGTTTGCCCATCTTTCCAATGCCAAATGTGATGATCAGCATACCCCTACACCTGCACACAAATCACATTAAAAAAAAAAAAAAAATTGTAGAGAACAACATTGATTCATCTCTTGTCTTGATGTGGTTCATTTCTGGTTGTTCAAAGACAGCCAGCATAATCTCTAAATCTGAGAATATATAAATAGGAAACGCTGTGAGGGAAAAAAGTACATAAAGAAAAAGCCCTGATGAACGAGATGTGATTATAATCTCTATCAAAATATAAGGGTGGATAAATTTTGAGATTAAAGCAGTTTAAAGATATTTGTATTTTGCAGATCTGTGGAAGAGAACAGACATGACTAGAACACATTATTATGATGGCCCAACGGAGCCATCAGTACAGCAAATGTAAAACTATCTGGAGTTTGGCTTTTTGTTTGGTTGGTTGGTTGTTTCGGTTGTTTTTTGAGTTTTGGTTTGGTTGTTTGTTTTTAAGATGTTAATCTATATCAGAAGTCCTAAGCAACACTTGTGTGTCACCTGGTAAACTGTTACAATATTTAACTAGGTTTACTATGAAGAGCCTTCCGTGTATTACAATGTTGAGTTTGTCCAGCTATACCTCCCATGAGCTAAACAGTTACGCTTCTTTTCAGAAAACCAATCCCTGTCTCATTCTATGCATGAGTGCTGTAGCAATATAATGCTTCTCTCATAAAATACTTTTTCTGTTAGATTTCCTACCACAAAGCTATGATTTATTTATATGAACCTGATTTATGTTTGAAATAACAGTTAAAACACAGGTACAGCTGGTATAGGTATGTGTTTTGGCTTAGGAAAGAGAAACCATTTACCATTTGGATGAAGTTAGTTCAGAACTTTGAACCTATGCATCAGCAATTTCTGGACTTTTGCAAAAAGTATGTTATGATTATGCCTCCCTGTAAGTCACTCAGATGTTCTCTTTCTAAAGTCCATAAACAAATATTTTTTCAGTTCATATTTCTTCAACTTTTTTAATAAAGTATTTTAACACAACATTGTTTCTTTAAACAATGAGATCTAGGCTGAAGATAATTTGTTCAAAAAGGAACAGTAGCACTATAACTACAAGGAGAACCAGTTAAAGTCTGGGATATATTATGAAAATTATCACAGTTCTTAAAGATGCAAGGTAAATTATGTGATAAAAAGGAGTCTGTTTTGGAGGATTGAGAACTCAAGATGTCTTTAATGTATATATCCCTTATAAATGGATTGCCTTACAGACTACTCCTTCCATGCACATAAAAGAACCCTTCTTCTGTGGTTAGTCTCCCCACAAGGACAACTGTGTCCTGTGAAAGGAAACAGTATATAATGATTTTATACTTTCTTTCAGAGAAATATGGGAAATGGAAATAAGCATGACTGGCCTGCTCTGCAGATCATCAGCAGTTACTTTGCTGACTACCTATGTCACCTCTCCAAGGACTGCAACTAGGGCTACACCTTCTGGTTAACCTCAGGGTCTCACTCAGGTGCAACTGAGCATAAAATTGAAGCAAATACATAAAGAAAAATGCCCCTCTGTGTCTGTGTGCCAAGTGTCAGTTCTCTCATTTCTCTCTTTATTGCTTCCTTCATTAATGTTAATCTAGGCCTTTAAGGAGACTGCCATATTTTATAAAATTTGGGGGAATTTAGTTTATAGGAAAAGAATCCTTCTCCTGCAGGTCTGTTTGAATGCCAGACTTAAAGGGATTCCCTAGTGCCATAATAACTGCTGCTGTCTGGCTCCAAATTTCCCACCTGACTCTTCAGTGCATTGACAAGACGCACAGCAACACAAACTGACATCTATTAAAAATAAAACTTTCTCTAAAACTTTTTTTTTTTTCTTTTCTCTCCACATTCACGTCAGGCTTTCAGATGAGTATGTTTCTTTATTAAAAAAACCTAAAGAAACCAATACCGGGCAAAGTAATAACCAATACAGAATTATTATCTATAAGATTTCAGTGCTCAGTAGAATTCATGCACATTTTATCTATAGCAAGGTTTGACACTGATACAAATGCAAATAATAAAATACACAAGACATCTTAAATCTCCCCAAGCCCATGTTGTCAGCATTCATTTTCCATTTGTTACATTTTTGAATAATCATCTTTTGTGCTTTGGTCAAAATTTTAGCTAGACTTTCTGATGCATATTTTTTGATCGTGGTCATTATAGCTTCACATTTCTTATCTACCAGTCTGCAGGCATCTTGAATGAAATTTATCTAAACAAAATATAGATATCTGTTATGTAGACATCAAAGCAATGTATAACTGAATCACACCTTAAAAACTTTTATTTCTCTCCATTCACTATAAAGGGAACTTGAATTATTAGCTTAGGCATAGACATCTAGATAAGAGATACACAAAGTGAGGCAAGTGAGTCTGTTTTTCTTTCATCACAGGAAAGATACTACAGACACAACTATAAAGAAAATATGACTATTTCATAAACCAAACTGTAAGAATTCATTGTCAGTAGCTTACCTAAACGTAGCAATTTTAAACTCAACATTATCTAGTATACTGATCATATAGAGTCATAGAATGGTTTGGGTTGGAAGTGACTTCAAAGATCATCTAGTTCCAACCCCCCTGCCATAGGTTTAGATTAGACATAATGAAGAAATTCTTCACCATGAAGGTGGTGAGACACTGGAACAGGTTAGCCAGAGAAGTTGTGGATGCCCCCTCCCTGGAAGTGTTCAAGGCCAGGTTGGATGGTTGATTGCTTTGGGCAACCTGGTCTAGTGGAGGGTGTCCCTGCCCATGGCAGAGGTTTGGAACTAGATGATCTTTGAGGTCCCTTCCAACCCAAACTATTCTATGATTCTATGATTCTATGAAAGACTGTTACTGAAGAAACAACAGAATCAACTGTCACCCAAGATTTGCTTTAAACCACTATACTCTTGTAGCCCAGGAGAACACTAGTTGCCTCTGCCTTCTTGTCTTCCACAACAGGAAACATGAGCTTTAAATTTTACCAATGTCGGCAGTGAGCTGTACTCAGGCTATACCTCACTAGTGTGAATTCAGACAACCTGGCTTAGTGTGAGGGAAGGTTGTGGCTGATATTCATCAGGTTTTGTAGAGATTCCAGACATTTTTTTACTGCTGCATTAAAATCTCTTGCCTTTTAGCTGTTAAATCTAAATCTCTTGTATTGTAAAGCTCAAACTTCTGATTATCTAACCTTCCAATTCCTTCACAGTAAAATTATAGCATTTATATTAAAATTAATTTCTCTCATATCCTTATGCTACTCCTTCTGTTCCACTCAAGGTCTCTTTCCAGGTAATGTTCTACAAATTATTTTTTTTTTATTTCTTTGTCTGCTGTTTTTTTGGTATGGCTTGGGCTTTTCAACAAAGTTCTATGAGAAAAATTCAGCCATATTTTCTAATACACTAACTACATAACTGTAAAGACTTAATGTTGAATTAGGAACAGAGTCATGCCAATGGATCTTCTGTAACAGACTGAGAGAATGGGCATTTTAAGGATGCTTTAGCTTACCTTAAGATGCTTAGCATCTTAGTGTTAACTTTCTTTTCACTGACTAGAGAGAGGAGTATGCGATGGCTAGGTTCATACTACCTTTGGTAACATGAACCCATCTTCATGTCTTTGGAAAAGTAAAATCTTCATAACAGAGATTTTTGTTTTACATGTATGTATTACTCTCAGTCTAACCAGTCCATGATTTCAATCAATCTGCTTAAATCCTGCCACAACACACATAATTCTAATATTGCCCATGCCTATTGGGTATAGATACCAGACTGAAGAGACTGTCTATACAGATCAGTAATCTATATTTCATTATGGTTTTCAGAAAAAACTAAAAAAACCCATTTATTTTACATCTATATATGTGGTTTGTTTTCTTTTACATTTATATCTCTTGGAACAACCTTAAAGCAGGTAAACTGAATATTACTGGTTATTTTGGTAACTTAACTTTACCAGTACTTCTAAATTAATTAGGTGTTTAGATACTCTGGGGAAGAATAAATAGTTAAGTGAGGCTGATAATATAATGCAATGTTATACAACCCAGAGAGAATTGGAGACTCCTGCACTGATTATCTGTTGTTTCAAAACACCTTTTTTTTTTTTTTTTTTTCCCCTCTAATTCAAATTGAGTATTTGTTCATGCATAGTGTGGCCAGTGTTACGGGAAGACATTGCTTACTTCAGGGCATAGTCTCCTGGCAAGGAGAGCATGGCAGAAACATGGAAGTTTACAATTGTTTGGAAGCAGGGTAAACCTATGCACCACTAAACAATGTAAGTGGTAACAAGGCCATGATATGTTGCAGGCATGCTGTTCTCTGTGGACACAGTCAATTAAACGAAAAAACCCACTTCCTTCCCCTGCCCCCAAATAAAATACTTGTATGAAAGATAGGACAAGCTAACAGATTGTTTTCAGTATGTCTGGTTAAATGGGTTATTTCTGAATGGAAAGAAAAAAAGTTAATTCTTTTAGTTATTTTGATTAATCAGCACCTATTAAGAGAGCTGAGGTGAATAACAATGAGATTCCTCATTGATAGATTATGTTACTGGCATGATTAGGACACCTTGTTCTATAATATTTATCTACACATAGTCCAAACTAAATGGAGTTCATTTTTAGGTATTTGGATGCTTTTTACACATATTTAACTGTATGGATGATGAGGAAAAAAAAATCATCATCTGAATTACTAGCTTTTTTTTTTTTTAAATCTAACAATGTTCTTTTTATTTGTTTGGAAATATTCAGCAGTTGAAGAAAACTTATTTTTCTTTACAGTCAAGCTACTTTAAGATGCAACTAAAATTATCATATGCAGGGAGACAGAACTAGTTTGGAAATTTTGTTACTCTGAAAATTTCCATAAGTGGAAATATGAAGGTGAAAGGCATCTATCACTCCAACATGTTATTACACTTCATATCAGTGCATGAAAAAGCATGTTGATTCTAAACTTAATTTTTCAAACTAAAGTGGACATCAGACCAAAGAACTTTTCTCACTGTCTGTTGAAGAGACACATGACACAGAAGAGATTGTGACTTATTTTTCCTCAACTTTTTTTTCTTTCTTTTTTTTTCCCCCCTATAAACTTGTGGTGGGTTGACCCTGGCTGGAGGCCAGGTGCCCACCAGAGCCGCTCTCTCACTCCCCTCATTCACTAGACAGGGAAGAAAAGGCATAACAAAATGCTTGCGGGTTGAGATAAGGACAGGGAGAGATCACTCACTAATTATCGTCACGAGCAAAACAGACCGAACTTAGAGAGGGAATTCATCTAATTTATTACTAGGCAAAACAGAGTAGAGGAATGAGAAAATAAAATCAACTCTTAAAACACTTCCCCCCACCCCTCCCATCTTCCCGGGCTCGACTTCACTCCCGGCTTCAACCTTCCCCCCCTCAGAGGCACAGGGGGACGGGGAGTGGGGGTTACGGTCAGTTCATCTCACGGTGTTTCTGCCGCTTCTTCATCCTCAGGGGGAGGACTCTTCTCTCATCGTTCCCCTGCTCCAGCATGGAGTCCCTCTCACGGGGTGCAGACCTTCAGGAGCAAACTGCTCCAGCGTGGGGTCCCCCACGGGGTCACAAGTCCTGCCAGCAAACCTGCCCTGGCGTGGGCTCCCGTCTTCACGGGTCCACCGGTCCGGCCCGGAACTTGCTCCAGCGTGGGCTTCCCACGGGCCGCAGCCTCCTTCAGGTGCCTCCACCTGCTCCGGCGTGGGGTCCTCCATGGGCTGCAGGTGGAACCTCTACACCCCCTCATCCTTCCTCCATGGGCTGCAGGGGGACAGCCTGCTTCACCATGGTCTTCACCACGGGCTGCAGGGGGATCTCCGCTCCGGCACCTGGAGCTCCTCCTCCCCCTCCATCTGCACTGACCTTGGTGTCTGCAGAGTTTCTTACATCTTCTCACTCCTCTCTCCGGCTGCAAAAGCTCGCTCTCTCTAAGTGTTTTTCTTCTTCTTAAATATGTTATCACAGAGGCGCTGATTGGCTTGGCCTTGGCCAGCGGCGGGCCCGTCTTAGAGCCGGCTGGCATTGGCTCTATCAGACACAGGGGGAGCTTCTAGCAGCTTCTGACAGAAGCCACCCCTGTAGCCCCCCCGCTACCAAAACCTTGCCACACAAACCCAACACAAAACTAAATACAATGACTATAAGATATAGATAACTAACTTACTAACCTGAGGTGAAGGATTACATCCCTCTTCTAAATGTATAGACTTTTGGAATAATTTTCCTTGAAAACATGTATTTCAAGTTATTTAACTTTTGAAAATTCCCCAAATTATCTTTTGCTTATGTACATGTTTCTAGTTTTTGTCTTTGTTTCTCATAATCCAAATAAATTTTAATTGGCAATAAATTAAGTTCATTTTCTCACTTCTCACACTTTTTTTTCCTCACTCCTTTCTTTGTCGTGTGGCCTTTTGATCGCTCTTAACCAGTTTTCCCTGAGGCGCCTCCACCTTGGCTGGGGGCTGAGCCGTGCCCTGTGGTGGGTGGGTTGGAGCCGGCTGGAACCGGCTGGAACCGGCTGTGTCCAGCACGGGGCAGTCCCGGCCTTTCCTCACAGAGGCCCCTGCAGCCCCTGACTGCCACAACCTTGTCACGTGCAGCTGATACAAGTAGGTATATGTAAAGTATACTTCGTATACAAAGTACATTATTCTATCTATGAAGTATAATATACAAAAGTGCATATTTGCTTGTGCATGAGTGTGTGTGTACACGCACATGAGTAGAGAAAGGCTGGAAAGAAGGATGGATGGATGTAACTATTATGCAACCATCAAAATCTGTATTTAAAAGTATAATTAATATTAAATAGAAGAGAAACCCAACCAAACCCCAAGTAAAGCTGTAAGAGTAAAGGAAGGTACTGTCACAAATTTACAGATATTGTATTTAAGTGATTTTCCTCAATGTTACTACTTTAAAAGTTGAGTAAAATATATTGAGCAGTAGGACAAGGTATGGGGCTTAATATAAAACCAAAAGGAATCAAACATGAATAGAAGAGAGATATCCTTCATATAATTAAAAAACAAAAACAAAAACAAGATATATTGAGGGTGTCATCTAAATCCAAATCCATCAAAGGGAAGATGATACATAGTCCTGTAATTAAGCGGGATCATGTTAATGCCTAATGCTTTGTCTGAGAGTATCATAAACAGCTCATCTCCATGAAGATTTGACTCCTTAATGCCATCAGTATCAAGAAGATAAAATTGTTTCTGCTTGAGTGCGACTCAGGTAAGGTAAGGTAAGTTTCTACTTTTATAAAGTGATTGAGAGACCTAATAGTTGTTTTATTTAACATCTTTGTTGGTGGTGGCTTGGTTTTTTGCCAAGCTTTTTCACTCAAGTAACAAGTTTTTAAAACTATATATCATATGTATGAGCTACCTGCACAAAAAAAATATTAACAAAACATAAATAAGTGCAATTTGTTTATTATTGTATCATTTTATCTGTATAGTCTTGATTCAAAGCCTGTCAAAGTCAAAGGAAAGAATCTAATTATCTTCAAGTAAATTTAGGGGAATGCTTATATGTGATTGCAGCAGGTTGCCTCTTGTCACCAACCATTAGCTATGAATCATGCCTGCTGTTAAACAGCAGACATCTGAGGCTCACATTCTATTATAATCTAATGGGAAAAATTTATTCCAAGTTTCTTCAAAGCTGTAGAACTTCCTTGTTCTGATTTTTTTTCCCACAGAAAATTTACCTAGATTTTTTGCAGCTTTACGTGAAGAAATGACTAACTCCATCTTAGAACACATAATTTTCAGAAATGCCAAGAAATATCATAATATAATAAATCCCTTACAAAGAATGCCTTTATCCATGTTTAACCTTCGTTAGTGAAATATCAGTGGAAGAATATTTCACCATATGCACATAAAGAATATTTCCCTTAGCTCTCAATCATTAAACCAAAATTGACTGGTCATTAGCAGATAGCGTATTAGTTAATCTATTATATGCAATTGGCAATTTTGAGTGACTGGATCAATTTGCCCAAACCAAAATGCCTTAGAAGAGCTGAATTTTCAGAGTGGATATTCAGAATTTCCTCCATAAAGAACTTATCAATGGTGTCTGAAGCTAAGCCCCCACTGTTGAAAGGTCATGATAACTAATTATGAAAAATAACTGAGTCTAAACCAGTTATATAACTTCTTAGAAGTTATTTTAATATCTAGATTTAATTTAACCCTGTAACTTTTTCAGGTATATTATACTTACAAACATTTTTCACATATACCTCCAACACATCCATTCTTCTTATTGTCCAACAAGCTTCCCTCTTACAGCTCCTGCTTTTCCAGATAAAACTTAGTAAAACCACTATGCAATGCTTTTTAGGTTCCTTATCCTTGAAAAGGAAAACAAGATACATGGAAAAGTACTTAATGGCTCAATTTTGTTTATAAGGAAATTCTTCTAATTGTTCTAGTGCAAGCAATACATGATTAAAACTTTGATTAAGAAAGAGTCTTTCAATTAATCTGATCTTATACATGCTATGCAGTATCCGATCACTGGGGAATAAAGCTCTTTTGATATTAGTTAAAGGTAAAATTTCAAAGCAGTGCAAAGATATTTTACTCCTATTGATGTTGACAAGAGTTGCCTGACCAAAGTCACATACACTATGTTCAAAATTCACCCTATTAATTAAGAAACTAGACTTCAGAAATGCTACCTACATCTTAAGATGTCCTGGAGTAAAAACTTCTGCTTCTGTAGAGTCATTATACTGTATGCAGTGTACTTGGTATCCTACAAGTTTTGCCCTTGACAATTCTTGTAATTTTAGAGAAAGAGTGTCCCTAAAGCTACAGTGGGTCAATTTAGTAATTCTACCTGGAAAACCACAGTATTTTAAACAAATATCATTAAACAGAGAAAAAAAATCCTTTTGAATGTATATTTTGGAAGTATGCACTTACAACAAAGTGAATTACGCATGCATTTTATCATCTGGGTGCCTATTTTCAACTAAAATTAAAAGTTCCAGGGGAAGAGGTTAAGTTAAGGTTTATGGTATATATAAAAACACAATACCTTTTCACGCACAGAAGCTGTATTATTTCAGCTCTACAGGTAGCGTTGGGTAACTTTTCTTAATGTTGGTACACTTATACAGGTGTATATACACTGATGTAAGTATGCTACTATCACTTTTCTCCTATTAAAATATTTTTATATGGAAAAAAAACCCCAAGAACATCCTCGCACTCCACCACCCCTTCCCCCTCCCCCCCCCAAAAAAAAAGCACAATCAAGTAAATAAACAAGCAAGTAAACAAAACCAGAAAAGCCGTGTATTCCAAGCTAGGAGATTAATTCTGACTGTTATGTCAGATGGGTCATTTAAGGCTATGGCATTGGCTTAAAGTTGCACAGAAAAATGTAATATTTTTGCTGTAAATAGAAAGCATGTTTTTTCTGCTTTAATAGAGACACACAAAATCAACTTTAACATATGACCTCTAATCATCTCCCTGCTCAATCAGGAGCTCATTTTCTCTGTCTTGGACTGTTCCTTTCCAGCATAAATTTGTTACACAGGGCCTGGCCATTAATGGCACACATGTGAACCAATGAATGCCAACAAATCTGAGGGATTGACTCCTCATCTATCTATTAGTTGTGTTAGCCACAATGTCCACACATATATCAGTATAATTTCAGTCTTTCAATTAGACCTACATATCTCAAAGTTTTGGCTAGACTTTTTGTGGAATGTGCCCTTTGATGATGATACATCTATGTGTATTTGATCTCATTCATATGAGTTATCAAAGTGAGCAGGAACTACCTCCACCTGGACTTCCAAACTCCTTTCATTATTACTATGATCTAGTAAATAAGTTCATCTTCTGTCAGTATTTCCTTTGGAATCCCAATTACACAGTCACGGGATATTATAGGTATGATGAAACTGCAAAACTACTTTCAGAACTCCCTTAAATTCTGGTTTTGTTAAGACTTTTTCTAGATCCCCATGTATGAAGCAAAGGATGTTGTCTTTAATGAAATGGTTGTTCACTATAGCAGGTTCTGTAAAAAGTAAGAATATTAAAATGAAATGTTACTTCTGTATGTTTATTCCCTGGGTTTCCCCAGGGAACCAGCCCAACCTTATTTTCATAGCTTTTTTTTTGTTGCTGTTTCTATAATCATCTAAAAATAATGATAAGTTGTTGTGTCTGCTGGTAAACTTAGGTTCTCTTATTCAGGTGTGGGGTTTCTTTAATATAGTTTGGTTTCATCAGATCTTTTAAGGTATTTTAAATGTCAAGCATGCTATTCTTCACATATGCTTGTGAACTCTTGTTAATATGGCTGGATTTGCTTTGACTTGCCCTGGACATGTCTATTTATTTATTAGTTCAATGAGTGAAAGATCCTGTGTGCAGTAATAGAGCAGAAGAGTAATTAGCATTACGCTTTGAGGGGAAGTAAGTGGAGGTTTCCCCTCCCCATAACTAGCAATACAGCATTACAGACTTTTCGCATTGCTCTTACTTCTTTTGAAATTTGTCCCAGGTTTATCTTCCATGTGTTTTTGGCCACCAACAATTAGATTCTCCTTAAAGCGGAAATGAAAGGAAGGGGCAAGAAGAAAAATGGACCTCTGTTCTCTAAATCTAGCTGGCCTGGGGCTCAGTTCAGCTTTCCAGTCACCTAGTGCCGTTTGCAGTGAGCAAGGACATCCAGTCAGGCCTCTATCTCTTCATCCAGAAGAGTAGAGGTCTCCTGCATCTCCACAATGTCACACCTACCCATCCTGTGACTTCTATACCCTGAAGTATCTTAAATTGCACCAGGTGCCTATATGTGAGAAGCTAAATAATACTGTAGGTGACGAATCCATACATTGATGAAGTTATTGAGGGTGAATCTTATTCACTATCAGAATTTTATTATGAGTATTCTTAAAAATTTTATATTTTTCTAAAAGGTTAATTATAATAAGCTGTATTAAGGTTATTAAGGTTTCTTTCCTTTTTTTTTTTTTTTTAACTGATTTTTGATTTTTCTAGGAATATAAAGCCATTTGTAATAAAAGTCTGGTAACTCCTGTTTGAGCTTTTTGATAAGCAGCCAAGATTTTCTAAGATTCTTAAAGCCCATATTTTTCCAGCAGTCTATAGTTTGTAATACAAATGTTTAGAGATTCTGATTATAGAAATAATTTATTATAGTGTAAGGAAGGTACAATTTAGAGAACAAGTAACATAGTCATTTGAGGCAGATTAAGAAATGAGACTTTTGGAGGGCAAACCACATAATGTTATTATGATTTTTTTTAAAAGATTTATATAGTATGCATATATTTCTCTGTAATTCTAACTTAATAATGTCAAGTGGCTAAGATGTAAAATTATATGAAAAGACAAAAAATACAAGAAAAATAGTGGTTTAAGATTCAGATTTGGTCTTTTAATGAATATAATAGTTCCATTTCCTTATTGAAATGACAGGAAGTGGAATGGAAATGAAAGATTTGTTTATATTATTAAAAAACCATAAATTATATTGCATGTTACATGAGTAAACTTAGAGAGTAGAAAATGAGAGAAATACAAAGAAAGAATGAAGAGGGAAGCACTGCAGATGTAAAAAGTTCATGTAAGAATGAATGTAGACAGACAAGGGTGGAAGTTTTGGTGGAAATCTAAGAAAAAAAAAGCCAAAATATATGATAAAGTTTAGGAAAAAGAAAGGCATGAGGAACAGGCGGGTATTTTAACAGCTTTGTCATCTCTTTTTTACATGACAAAATATCATTCTTAATATTTATTTTTTTAACTGATACAGTCTTTATTGTTTTTCTGATCCTTTTTGCTTTTTTTTTTTTTTTTTGGTGTCACTCGCTTGCTTTCTTCTTGCCCTAATTGTTCATTTCTTCATTCTAGTAGTGTCTTTACTGGAACTTTTCTATCATTTATGCTGGAAAAAAGACTACAGAGAGAAAGAGATCAACAGTATTTAAAATTATGTGAAGAAAGCAATATGTAACATTAAAATAAAAGTGGCAGACTGAGATTCGGCCAAGATCGTGCCATTTGTAATACTTGTAAGGACAGCTTCAAGTACTGTTGCATTTACCATTAATAGAATTTTTTAAATGAGCATATGTGCAATGAGCCAATTTTTAAACAAAATCTCTCTCATTTCCTGGTAGTTTAACTTCTTCAACCTTTATGTATTTTAAAATGAAGATGCTTTGGACATTATAAGACATAAGTTTTATGTCTTGTAGAGACATAAAGAGAGTTATACAATCTTCTGAAACTTAAAACTGCATTTTGTCCTTTGTGTTTGGATAATAATTGCCAGTCTTGAACTAAATTTGGTTTAACATGGCACGCGCACACACAAAAATCAAAGTTTTAGAGTTCCCAGAAATTACTTTTTTCATTTTAGAATCCAGTGAATTTTCTCCCTCAGTGACATTATACCAATGACACACTGTCTGCAAGTGAATGAACATGATAGCTTTGTCCTTCACATTTTTGCTTTTACTACCTGTTTAGGTAGTCAGTACAGTCTGAATGTTATTGCTAATATCAATTAAATTAGGTCAAAAGCATAACAGCAGGAAAAAGAGATCAGTCAGTTACCATATGAAAACCCAAGACACTGGGGCACCTTATGGTATGTGCAAACAATTCACTATACAATTTCTGGAGAGAGGAAACTGGCATATTGTTGAATACTGTTTTCCTTTGGGTAAAATTTTAATTAAAAAAGCAGCATGGATACAGGTTTTAGATCTTCACTATTCAAATAGCTGAGATAGCTGTTTGAATTTTAAAATCTTATAAAGTATTTCATTAAAAAAGACTTCTGTTATCACAATCTTAAAACTGTTTATAATACGATTGACCAGAATTTATGAGTCAAGTGAAACCTGAAGTACATCATAACAAAACTTAAGAATGGCTATTGAAAAGATGCAATTACTACTCCTGGATGAAACTTTAAAAGCAAACACCTGTTTTCATATCTGAGGGATGAGGAAAGGTAGCTCCTGTCACAAACATCTGCTGTAATTCACAGTGACCAAGGGTGTCCAGAGCCCTGCAATTTTTCTGCCACTCACCTGAGTGTGGTCAGACACATTTCTGTCTTGCTGAGGAGATGTGTGGCTGTATACTCCTATATTCATACAGCTCTATCATACAATGGGAACAGAGAAAAGGTCACGGAGGGGCCATGTATCTGACCCTTAAGCTGTATTTCTACATAAGCAATTCTGCATGCCCTTTTAACACACTTCTGCTCTGCATTCAGGGATGATCACATTTGTATTGACGTAATACATTTGTGTAAATAAAGTTCCATCACGATATGCCATAGACAAGAGTAAATGTTAAAAAACCACAATGTTTTCTGTAAAGATTATTTTTTCATTCTGATTTTAATATGGTTACTAGAGGCATATGAGCACTTAATTGACATCCTTTCAGTTTGTGAGGCACTATGCATTTGTGTGATGGGTAAAAGCTTTGTTAACTCTGATTTCTAAAGCCTGGAGTTACAGAAGTTAAAAGGTTTTTTTTTTTCCCTTTTCTTCATTTCTTTTCAAACAAAACATCAGTTTGTGCTTACCTTTGGATATACGAAGATGTGAAACCTGCTTAAAACCAACAGACATGTAAACACAACACTGGAATAGTCTCAGAGGTAATGGTCAAGCATTTTAAAAAGTCAACATAACAAGAACTAATACAAGAAAAAAGGAAAGACATACCTTCCTACTTCTAAGAGATGATAAAAACAAAACCAGAAATAGCCATTAGGTATGTATAAAGAAGAATGTAGCTTGAAAAAATTTACAACTCACTGTACTTCCCAAGTATTTTCTTTACATGATCCATCTTAAGATGGATTCATTAACCCCATTTCTGACATTTAAAAGTTAGACTTCTAATTCCGAACCAGTCATGTGTGCTACGTTTATAGTAGTTGGAGGCACAAACGTGAGTAGGAAAATTATTTCAGTGTCTAAACCTATGTTGAAAGTTCAGCTTCTGGGAACACCTCTGAGACCTTGCGTGTGCCTGAGTTTGCTTCCCAGGCATGTCTTGACTCCATGTTGGAATTAAGTTTGATCATGCACTATTCCTCTTTCAGTTCCTTACTTTCCTATAGTTTTATAAAAAAGAGCATCAAATGCATGAATTGGAAGGGAGCAATGGAAGGGACCAGGTCCATCACCTGGACATTTAGTGGCTCGAGATATCAATTCACACACTCACATTATCGGCATCAGCTGCACATCACCCACGTGATCTAGACATAGCTGAGCTGATAATAAGCTTCTGGAGGTACCTACCTCTCCCCATTGATTGTAAAGTCATCAAATCATAGAATCATTTAGGTTGGAAAAGACCCTTAAAATCATCAAGTCCAACCGTTAACCTAACACTACCAAGTCCACCACTAAACCATGTCCCTAAGTGCCGCGTCTACGTGTCTTTTAAATACCTCCAAGGATGGTGACTCAGCCACTTTTCCTGGGCAGCCTGTTCTAGTTCCTCTCAACCTCCTTTCCTGCAGGTTAAACAACCCCAGTTCCCGCAGCCACTCCTCCTAAGACTTGTTCTCTAGACCCTTCACGAGCTGTGAAGCCACTCTGAGTAGTTCAGACTCAGAGGTCTAGACATAGTCATCAAATACCCTTTGAAATCCCCTAGGTATCTTTCCTGGCTGCCACATGCTACTTGAGGAGGACACAAGTCTTTTATCACATCTGAAAGTGTCATACAGCTGTTGCAAGTCATCTGGAAACATAAAATAGATATCTGATCTCCCATTATCGTCAAAGAAGATTAGAGATCTAGAAATCAATTGTCCCATAAAGATAACTAGTCTGGCTTGAGACACTTGGCTCCCATTTCATACTTATCATACACCCTGTGAAAAAGAGCATGGTACAGACATAAGATTCTGTGTGAAGAAATTATAGCAGATTATCTGCCATGCAGATAATATATTTAAATATATACATATATATATGAACATCAATATTCATATAGATGTACATACAGCTAAAGAGTTTGACTAAATATATGTTTTTCAAACTTATATTTGTGTAGTGATAGTAACTACAGAATTCTAGTAATAATAATGATTTAATTCTCATAATGCAACCATGTTATATATTTGATACCAGTAAGAGTTGTTTTGGTTACTACTAGAAATAACCTCGCTAACGTGGACTTGAGGACTTCCTGGGAGATAAAGAAAGTTCTACCAGTACCTGTGGCAAGATCAGATCTCATATACAATTATTCTGACACCTGTAGCATTTCCTTGTGCTTATACTTTATGAGATCAAGACTGCAAGAAAACACAAACCTCAAAATTTGATCTTGTGGACAACAAGGCTGAATGTCCAGTTGAGGGTCTCTTATGTACTTAGTTGTGTTGCAGATCCATCAACCTCTATTCTAAAGAGAACTGGGGATAATGAAAGCTTTAATTTCTTTTAGATGTCATTCAAAGTAGACGAAAACCAGTCCTCCGTATCTCTCACCAGTTTCTTGGACTGTTTCCCACTCTGATTTTTTCTGGTATCTTTCTCCCTGCAACCCTGTGTTGGTTTTTGGAGATGTTATATATAACTCTCTGTATATAAAAGCTTGAATTGTTTTGGTTTGGATTTTTTTTTTTTAATTTAAATATTCGGCAGTAATTTCTGTTATGGTGTTCCCAAGTGAAAGCCTGATAATAATTTTCCTCGGAGAAATTGTTCAATTTTAAAGAATGGCTTTAACAGAATTATTTCCTAACATACAGCCATGCACAGAATCTTCTCACATGTCACATGCCTCCACCAATTGATAAGGACCTTGCAAGGCTGTATCTAACATACTTCTCTGCTAATAACAGTGAAAGGTGCTTTCATGGGGTTATAGGATGTGCAGTATGAGAAAATACAGATACCAAATCAAAGTAGACTTTAATTGTATTTTAGGAATAGCATAAGTATGCTTTCTGATTAAATTTTCTCACCATTATGTAAAAATAGTTTTCCAGTTAAATAATGAATGTATACGGAATAGTCTACAGATATCCCTTGTTATTCTTTTGGGTAGTGCTGTTAACAAAAGCTTTTTCCACAATGGAAAGTGTACCTAGTCAGAACTTTGTCTGTTTATATAAATTATACGCACACATAAACTAAGCATACAGATTTATGTTTTGTGTGACCCTTTTAACTCTCTGTACTTGCTGTTAAGTTGTATATTTTTCCATAGGAGCACTGTAACTCATAAGAAAATGACTAACGCTGAAAACTCAGTTAAGTCTCAAAAATAGGCATTAGTTCTGAGGCCTGGCACTCCTTTTGGGAAATCAAAGTTTTTATTGCCAGATAAATTAGTGTTTCAAAAGTATGAATACAGATGCTGTTTGCAAATTTGTCACAATCTGTCTTCCAGCAGAAAGAATTTATACTGTATATAGTAATGGAAAACAGAAAACTGCATATTTCACTAAATTGCAGCTGTGTATGGAAGATTTATATGGTTGTTTTGTGTCAGTGAAACATGTAGGTCTTATAATATTTCAGTTCCATATTCCACACAGAACTTTGGTATTCTTATTTTAAAGTTATTTTATACTTTTTAATAGAATAAATAAAATATAGCATTTGTTGTAGAGAAAGCCATACATAATAACTATGTTTATCAATGTTTTACTGCAGAAGATGACTGTGGTAAAAATCTTGTTATTCTCACTACAGGCTAGACAGACCATATCTGAGAATTTCCAGTCCACGAGCCATTTTCATAATTCCTATGTGTCCACTCAGTGCAGTATTAAATGTTTTAGAGGACTTGTATATCATGCTAGGTGGCCAATTGTAAATGAAATGCCCAAACTAAGTGACAAAGTCACACTTTTTATTATAATCAAGTTCATTTAGAGATTGAATATTCTCAAATAATAGAAAGCTGCACCCAGATGGCAAGTTTCTTTTTGCTTGTATGCTTTCACATAATGGAGTCCTACTTCCCCCCCCCCGCCCCCCCACCCCTTACTGTCAATTCCTTTACAGCAACCAGCCTTCAAAACAGGAGCTAACATTTTTTGCAGTTGTGAAGTATTGGATCCAATTACTCCCAGCAACTAAAAACAGAGTTTATTTTAATAGGATTTGCAGTAAAACAAGGCATGTAAAAATCAGATGCATAGGCAAAGAATTTTTCATCTTTAATCATTAAGCTACCAGTACAAATTGAGCCCTGCAGTTATTTCATTCCCAAAGGAGACCAGAGATTTAAAGAATTCAGAGGATTAAATATTTGTGTTTGACTGAACATGCTAAGTGTTTTTGTGGTTGCTATCATTAAAACTGTATTTCAATACTTTATTTTTAATGCATACAACGCACATTCTCTCTAAATGATAGCTTGTAACTCTTCCTAGATACAGGGCATTAAGGGCATCTGTCTTATATTACCATCCTTCCCACAGATGCCCACAGTTTGTCTGGTTTCTAATGTATTGTTACTCTTTGTCAATATAGGCAATTTAAACTTAGCATTTTTTCTTCAGTAGCAACGAGCTACATACTACAATCTGTTATTTCTGTGACAAAAAGATATATTGCTGGAGAAAAGCATATTCTACCTCTGGAATACATGAACCCCTGAAAATCAGAAAATGTTATATCCAAATTATTCACAGTATTCGCAATAAACCAATGACTTGTTTTCCCATGGGAATGTAAACATGGAACAGGTGAATTTTTTATTACACTACTATTGAAAAAGACTAAGAAATTAAGAACAAGATAACAAAATACCTAACCATTGTGATACGAATAGGTGAGAACTTATCTCAAATACAAGTAACACACATGCAATCAGCCAAATGAAAGTCCTACGCATAGGGTTTAACATTTCTTCCAGAATAAATGCTTGTTGATGATGTATGCCCAATATTTATTTTTTTTTTTATTCCTGCATAATTAATAAATTTCTGTATGCAACAAAGACGTGCCAGGGTTTAAAATAGGTTGCTGGGTCCCCAGATAGCAATAGCACCTAGTGGTCTGCTAATATAACGTTTTAATTTATGTTAAAGCCCGTTCTTTACTTTCAAAATCTCTTTTTCCTCATGAATGTTTCAGCTACTACTGTGATCTATATTACACCTCTTGTTACATATAAAGTGTGGCAAAGAGTCACAATTTTGATGGTCTGGCTGGATCCTCCCTTTTATTCCCTTTTATTAAGACTGTCAAGTTAGACAAGTTAGGAAATGCTTCCCAGTAACGGGCTACATGTTTCAGTAGATTACTGAGTCTGGCTTTTTAAGAATGAAGATGAAGGATGTGAACTTACTGGAATCTTCTGAGTTTCAGCATTTGGACCTTATTCAGAAGCCTTCTAGGGATGCATTCATGACTCAGGCTGTTGGCTTGTCACCTAGAAAACAACACGTGCTATTTGCCTTAACTATACTAAGTAAACTAACGAAGATGTCAGCTGGAAATTATACAGATCAACATTTCCTATGTCAAGTTTATAATTTACTCAATCTGTACTCCCCCTTTGCTGTAACGAATTTAAAATTGAGACAAATAACTTATTCCATATTTAAGTTTTGTCTTTTTATTCTTTATTTCTTATGCTACATAATTTTTATCTTGTTAGTAACATAGAGTAATTTTAATTCTCTTATACACAACATTTTTATATGGCCTTTTCAAAAGCCTGGCATGTAGATTGGGCTATATGTAATGTCTGTATCTGAGTAAGTGAGCAATTCATCCCATTTTGAGATAGCCATTTGCAATGAGAGAACTGAATAATACCCTAACATTGCCAGTTCTGTTCAATGATTATAAAGGCAGCCTGGATGTGTCAGAAATTGTATCCTGGTGATATTACTCAACTGAATGCTGTGTATAGGCTGTATATTCAGAATTGCCTCTCGCTGACACACAAGGTTGCCTATTCAGGATTCCACGTGCACTTCAGTTGTTCAGTATTTCCAGTATCCACAGTAAGGGGGTCCTAATAATGTTCATTGGTTTGGGCATGAGAACTCAAAATCTGACTAATCAAAATCTAGGATGCTTTAAATTCTAATTCCTATACTGGAAGTTTAAAAGCTGGTTTGGAAAATATTCCCCTAAATGTTCACACACTGTCATCTGAGCTATTGTCTAGGTATCATGGACAAGAATCTCTAATTAGCAGATCTCTTGAAAAGCTTTAATAATGCACACCTGCAATGGTATCATCCTTGCATGAGGGGAATGGAACTGATAGGGTTATCCCAATTCATGAGTATGAGTTTTGTATAAAGAAATCCAGATGGACTGGAATATGTACATGTGTAGGAGGGCAAGAGCAGGGTGTGCCTGAGAGAGAGAGAGAGAAAGGCTGCAGATGGTGTTTGACTGTTGAACTGAGAATATGTATCTGTAATTTATCTGGAAGATGAGGTAAACAGCACATTAATTAAATTTGCAGATGATACCAAATTGGAATTTGTTGCAAACACCATTGAGAAAAGATATAAAACAAAGTGACCTAGAAAAGGTTAGAAACATAAGCAAGACTTTAAAAAGTGATATATAGTCTTGAGAATGAAAGTTAATATATTGAAAATACATATATTAAATAAAACAGAGATAACTGGAAAGCAAGAATATGAAAACAACTTAAAACATAATAATCGTCTTGGTATGACCAGTTATGAATTTTTTCTCTTCTCTTCTCTTCTCTTCTCTTCTCTTCTCTTCTCTTCTCTTCTCTTCTCTTCTCTTCTCTTCTCTTCTCTCCTCTCCTCTCCTCTCCTCTCCTCTCCTCTCCTCTCCTCTCCTCTCCTCTCCTCTCTTTTTTGTGTTTGTTTTTGTACAGTATCTACTATATGTTGGTTAATTGTCTTAAAAGTGTAGTTCACTTCAAGTGCAGAAGATTTGTATCACAACCAAAGAGACACTGCCTCACATTGTTCTCTCACTGGCCCAACAATCTACTGCTACAGCTAAAAACATCAGAGTGACATTGGATGAAAATTTTCATTGTCTTAGAGACTATAAAAAAAATTAAGTTCTTTATAGTCTAAAAGTAAGTTTGGGTTGTTCCAATTGACTAATAAGGATAAAAAAGCTATCAGAGCTCTGCAATGCACTCTGACATGTGGGCAGTGTAGTCCAGGAACTCAGAATCCTGAATCTGGTCATGTAAACATAGCTTTAGGTACCTCATTCCAAGAAAAAAACCAAACCAACAAACCCACATTTAAGAACCTCATCTTGTTATTGCCTCACTTTCTGCTAACATCACTGCTGTTGCACAGGAGAGAGATACCTTTCCTTCCATTTGGTCTAGCCAATGTACATCTAATTAAACTCTGACGAGTTGTTCTCAGTTTGTATTTAGCTTTGAAGTTTGCTGCTTCTGTTAAAGAATACAGAGGGGTTGTAAAACTTGTTTTATTTTTTCCACCTGTACTACTTAAGTAAAACATACCAATTCCCTCTGCAAACACCATATTACCTTTTGTCATTGTGATTACAATAAACCTGTAACTGACAGTGAGTTAATTCATCACAGTAATTTAATTCCAAAACATCCAAAATATGAAGAAATATGCATCATTGCATGTAATAGTTACAGCCCTTGTCCAGGAAGTCTGAGCTCAATTTTATGTCTTCTGTGTCGCGGTTTTACCCCAGCCGGCAGCTGAGCACCACGCAGCCACTCACTCCCCTGCATCGGGATGGGGGAGAGAATTGGAAAAGTTAAAGTGAGAAAACTCGTGGGTTGAGATAAAGACAGTTTAATAGGCAAAGCAAAATCCGCGTGCACAAGCAAGGCAAACCACGGAATTCATTCCCCACTTCCCATGGGCAGGCAGGTGTTCAGCCATCCCCAGGAAAGCAGGGCTCCATCACGGGTAACGGTGACTTGGGAAGACAAACGCCATCACTCTGAACACTGCTGCCCCCCCTCTCCCTCTTCCCCCAAGCTCCTTATAAACTGAGCATGATGTCATATGGTATGGAATATCCCTTTGGTCAGTATGGGTCACCTGTCCTGTCTGTCTCCTCCCAACTTCTTGTGCACCCCCAGCCATCCCACTGGCAGGGCAGCGCGAGAAGTAGAAAAGGCCTTGGCTCTGTGTAAGCACTGCTCAACAATAGGTCCATAGAACAAAAACATCTCTGTATTATCAACACTGCTTCCAGCACAAATCCAAAACATATCCCCATGCTAGCTACTACGAAGAAAATTAACCCTCTCAGCTGAAACCAGGACATTCTGACAGAGAGAGTTTGAGTCTATGGTTTCCATTTTATGATAAAGTATGCAAATTGGTTTTGTAAGAGGGATTTAAAAAAATTAATTAAATTAGAATAAGGACATGCAGTGAAGGAGGAGATGAGTTTATAGTTTACAGGTAATGACTATTTTCTTTCCAAATGCTTACCCAGAATTCCCTTTACCACTCCAAGGATTGCTTTCAGCTCTTGTCCTTTCTTCTGCCTGAAAATAAATAAATAGTCCTGGCGCATGAGATCAACAGCCCTAGCTACCTTGATTGCCAGGATACTCTTAACAGTTATGGCTACATGGTACATTTAGCTATGTGGCAATATTTGGTGTACATTACATTTATGTTCCTGGCTGAATAGTAGCTTCAGCTTAATAGATGGATTACAAAATACTCCCAATTAATTCAGTGTGTTGCTCACAATTTTCAAAGGATGCTGCAGGTTTGGTCTTTTCGGGCTTAGAAATACTCAGAATCTAGAAATCTTATTAGCAAACAAGTTATTTTGTAAGAGGATCTACAGTATCAGATGTTGTATGCAGAAAATATATTTGGTGCTCAAATAATAAATTGCCATGTCTAACTGCAGACAGGAATATGTGTTTATGAATCCGGTTTCACAGAAGCACCTTCCTTAAGGCTTCTTAATTAAAGTGAGAAACTGATTCAGACATACTTTTTTTTCAGTTTTCTCCTGGCTGATTTCTATATCCTTCCTGTCTGCAGGCTGGCTGCTGAGTATCCTGTTGTCATATTCCTTTTACAATCCTTAGGCAATCAACAGCTTCCCTTAACACTGAGAAGGCACCTGCCTCTTTTCTTCTCCTTTGCAAAGGGAATATATTGGCTGTTACTTTGGTGACCTTACTGGTTAAACTCAAACTGAGCATGGTGCATAAACACAGGAGTTTGCAATGCCTCCAAGGTCCCTTTCTATATCTGGCTGCAAAAAGAATACTTTTAAAATCCCAACCAAATGCCTGTACAAATTACACCTTGATCAAAACTAATATAACAAAACCTCAGTAAGAAACCCCAAGATTTTTTTTAAAGAGATTGGCAAATACTTAAAAGAAAAGAAAATAATAATCATCAATTATTGGCAAATTTTAAGACCAACATGCTTGGGAAACATTTCTGAAGTACGTTGACTGCATCATCTTGAGTAAGTAGTGGAAATGCCTTATCCATAGTTCCAAATATTTTGATTGCTTCCTAGCAGGAAGAAAGATGAAGATTTAGAATCCGTTTTTATTGATCCTTTTGCAGAATACATATTGAGTTTTTCCTGTCACACACGCAGAGCGACTCCACTTGCAAGAAGAAACAAGTGAGCAGTCACATCAGGAGACCATGCTTTCATGTTCCATTTAAGGATACTAAAACCGAAGGTCCTGGTTATGACTTTGTAGCCATTTATTCTCCTTTACACAGCTTTGGTGGATCCCTGTATCATGGACAGGGAGTTTGGCCTCTGTAGCCAAAACAGAACTCTGTGACACCTAAAAATTAGAAGTGTATTTATCAGGATATAATTAATATTATTTTGCTTTGGACCCAAATAAAAGCAGACTAAAATAATGCAACTAACAATAGTATATAACTGTATAATATTGTAAAACTGTTGTAGCATGTTCAGCTACAATGTATAAGTATTTTACAGAAGCATATGATCAATGCGATCTTGATGTAGCAAGCATGTAAAGTAAAACATCCTGCCAAAGGGCAGGATAAGCCCAAATGACTCAAATAGGCAGAGCATCCTGCCAGACAAACCAAAACCATCATAAGAAGCAATGGGAGCAGAGGAGACCTCCCTTTTTGAGGGGAGCAGGGGCAATTGCACACAAACATTGTGCATCAGTGAAGAAAACTGGAGAAGAAAGAATGTAAGACAACTTCAGCTGCACCTTGCCTTAAAGAGCTCTGAATCCTGATCACCATCAGCTCAGTGAACCACCAAGGACCACAGCCATCAGTGCTAAATAAACGTAAATAATATCAGCTCCACAGTTCCGTATACTTGGATCTAATTTAAGAAGTAATTCTTAAAGACTAAAGGATTTGTGTTCATAATGGTGATGATTAATAAGGTATGAGTAATAACCATAAATTAGAAGTGTGTTGTTAATGAGTGAATTTAGTAAAGTTTAAAGTTTCAAACTGTCCTGATTTATCAATCTTATGACAATTGATATCAATTTTTAATTTCCATATACATACATATACATGTATATATACATTTATTTAATAGCTATACTCCTCTCTCAAATAACAAACTCAACAAGGTTGTAAAGGCTGAACAATTTTATTTGAGAGACTGGGATTCTTTACTTTGTATCCTTACACTATTATTGTGCTCTCTTCCCTTTACTCTCATCACATTTACCCCCCAAAATGCATTTACCATTAGGCAATTAAGTTTTGGTTGGTGTATTCTCAGTATACCTGTTGTGAAAATTAAGCCTTGAGCTTTCTATTGCCATGCAGTATGCCCTTTCATTTTTGTGTGCATGTGAGAGTTGTTTTTGAACAGAGATAAAGTCTAGAAAAAGAAAGCCAAGATAATGTTGCAGAGATATATGACTAAACCCAAATCTTCTTTTTTTAAATGATTATCTGGTTTAAAGTAACTATGAGATAAGTGCTGAAAACCTAATCATTATCAGTAATTTATAATCACAATCATAGCTTCACTATCAGTCTTCAGAGTGAGATGATTTAAAATTATTTTCTTTTGAGAAGTTAATGTCTCATGAGTTTTCCACAGTGTCTGATGGCAACAGTTTGCAAGAGAAATATTTTTTCTTATAATAGACAAATAGACAATAGATTTTTATCAGATGACAGCTTACACAGTGGTGAAAATAATAATAATAAAAGGATTCTATAAATCAGATAGGTCTCGAACTTTTTTTTTTTTTTTCAGCATCATTGACTGTAGTGGCATGATCTGGTTTTAAAGAGCTTTAAGCTTATGGATGACACAAAATGTTCCTAACTTTTCATTTAGGTTTGGGTTTTGTGGGGTTTTTTTGTTTGTGTTTTGTTTTTTTTTTTTTTAAATCAGTGTACTTAGACCCTCTGCTAGTGACCTGAATGGAGTTATGCCAATTTACATTAACAGTGTTGACACATATGTGGCTATGGATTAAACTAAAGCATTTTTCATCTCATATGTCTACGCCAGCCTGTTATCGGAGGCTGCTGTCCCTATGGCAAGAGCAGATGAATCAAAACCTATTTCTTATTCAAGGCTAATGTGATAAACTTGAATTCAGCATTAGCTTACCTTAATGTGATGGCTATAAGTTCAAGAAAATGCTGAAACACAATTCAACTCTTCCTGTTCCTATGGTGGCATCTCCCACAAGTGGGATAGGCACCTAGGGAGTAGAGACAGATTTACCTGTCCCAGCTTAACATACTGCAATTTTTTTTATTATTATTTTTTTTCTGCCTCAAAGTCTGTTTTAGGAGAAAATCTCCTTGCAGCTGATGATAAGGATAAAAGGTTACTGTTCCTCACAGGTCTGCATTTTTCACCTGGCTAACCCTTCTCTGGGTTAGAAAGAAAACTGAGAAGTAAAAAAACCAAGCCATCAAAACATACTGGTACTGGAACAGTATTAACACTCTGTTAATGGAGAACTTGATAATAGAAGGACATATTCCCCTGCTATGACTTGAGTTATAAAAAGGTTCAGTATTTGATGAGTCTGTAAAATGTGGTCCATTTTCAGTTTGGCATCCCTATTTGATGCCAGGTGTTAGATGTTCATTCTCCTGTATAAACTGCATAGTGATATGCAGGGAGACAAGAGATCCTTAAGCATGTGAAATATTTTTTTCTTTTTTTTTTTCTTTTTTAAACAAAAATATGTATTTGCAAAAATAAAAGCCAGCAAATAAAGCATAGGAAGTTGTTCTGAGCCCTTGACAAACTTAGTCTGAAATATTGTACGTACTTCTACTATCAACCTCATTAAAAGTTGACTGGTGTTGTAGAACCAGTCCTTACAGTATTCTAAATAAAACATACTGAACTATCTGAGAATGAGAAAGGACTCTGAATAATTTCCTAGCTAGTGAAAATATACATTTTCAATATTAAATTCTCAAACATAGCTCAATGGAATTTTACCAATCTTTCCAAAATACTGTGTTGAGGGGGAGAATAAGCATGAGAAATATCCTCCTGACAGGTAGTGAAATGAAGAAAAGTATTTGAAAAATGCTGCTTAGAATGAAAATTCCATTCCAGCCCTAACCATAACATCACATTACCACCTCTACAGTCACTTGCTTCCTTCTGAATATCCCTCTGCCTTTGAACATGAGTCTTTTATTATTCATTCAGTAGCCTTCCCAGGATGTTTGCTAAAACATGAGGAGGAATAAGGATTTTAAACGATAAATAAGTCACCTCAATACCACTCGGTTATAGATTAAGCACAGAGGTCACTGAAAGTAAAACCAAGATTTGACCTTTGCTGTTTCAGTACACAGTCAGAAGACCAGTGCAGAGCCCTGTGAGCAGCCAGTCTGAGCTGCTGTTAGGACGACAGCTCATAAACAGCTGAAAAAAGGCGCCTGAGCCTTAGCCATCCCCAACTCTAGTGCAGTAGCATGTATATTTTCAAAATAAATTTTACTATTATGCTTGATGCCTTATATTGGTGTATGAGACTGTGAATTGGGATAGCTGAAGAATGAAAGTAAGCTATGTTATTTTTGTGGTGGGGTTTTTGATTGTTGTTGTCTTGGGGTAGCTTTCCCCCCACCCCGCCCACCCCCCTCCAGCTCTATGTCTGCTCTCGGAGAGCTGAGGACACAAATATTACAAATAGTTTTGACGAGTTTGAAATGTTATTGCCTTACCTGTTTTCCTTGTTCTACTGACAGCAACTACCATCCTTATGGCAATAACATCAGCGAATGGACAGTGTATCCAAGTGTCATCCATTTCTGTTCTTGTTTCTTCACACATATCCCGTTCTCTGCTGCTTCTGCTAACATGGTTAACATTTTTGCATCTAACATTTTTGCATCTCTGCTGCTACATTTAGGAATGTCTAAGAAACAGATAAATCTCTCTTTCATTGCCACAGCTGCTAGAGGATGGCAATTTCCACCAGAAGTGTAAACATAGCCCGAGAAAGAAATTTAAGTTCCTTATTGAAGGATATGTTTTGGTTTGGTTTGGTTTTAATGTAACGAAATGGTAACTGCAGAGAGTTTGTTCCTCCTTCCCCTCTGAATAAAAATTGTATCAGCCAAAATATTTGTAAATTCAAGCAAAATTCAGCTAATCGCTGCAGTTAGGGGATACAAAAAAAGAGAGGAAAATGAAACTGAAAAGCTGAAATGTTTGTCTTTAGCTATTTGAAATAAATATTTGAAGTCTTCAATTAAATTATTTTTCAGAATCACTGCTCCTTAATTAGTAGATAGAGGATTGTTGACCAATTACCCAGTACCCTTCAAAAGCTTCAGTAACTTTGTTGTCAGTCAAACAGCAATAGGAGGAGAAATATTTCCCTTAAAGTCTGAGTGATGAATGCTTCTTAACCACATCCGTGCACAGAACTTGATCGCAGTAGGACTATATTTTCTTGAGAATGCATTGCTCTTTCTCTTATCTTTTACCTTTTTTGTGGTTGTCACCTCAAAACCTTAAAAATATATTATGAATTGGAAGCCTACCACCCAGAATATTCTTTATCTAAATTTGCACATCACATATTACTGTAGCTATTGTAAGTATTTGATTAGAATACATTGCTGGAGTGCAATACAATTTATTTATTTTTTTTCCCTTTAATTTATCTTTCTGAGCTTCAGAACACACAGTAAATGCTGCTCTTGATAATTGTACCCACACCTGCAGAAAACCTTGGCAACCCATTTGGAGGATTATTCAAGACAGAGAACTTCCCTTTTGATTTGAAAGTCTGTGGTGAGTTAACCTTGGCTGGCTGTCAGATGCCCACTGAGCCGTTTGCTTACTCCCCAAGCTGCAGCTTCCTTCAGGGGCACGTCCACCTGCTCCAGCGCGGGGTCCTCTGCGGGCTGCAGCAGGGATACTTGCTCTGACGTGGTCCTCCATGGGCTGCAGGGGGATCTCTGCTCCAGTGCCTGGAGCACCTCCTCCCCCTCCTTCTTCACTGACCTTGGTGTCTGTAAGGCTGTTTCTCTCACATTTTCTCACTCCTCTCACTCACAGCTGCTGCGCAGCATTTTTTACCCTTTCATATATATGTTATCACAGAGGTGCCACCAGCATTGCAGTTTTGGGCAGTGGTGGGACTATTTTGGAGTCAGCTGAAACTGCTTCTGTCTGAGATGGGGGCAGCCCCTGATCTTTTCTCACAGAAGCCACCCTTGCAGCCCTTTCACTACCAAAACCTTGTCACGTAAACCAAATACAAAATCCTTTTCTGCTGTTCATTTCTATTATTTTATTTCACCTTTGTTAATATCAAATTGTATTCCTCTCCTATCATTTAAAAAGAAAAGTCTTCTTTCTCACATTTCTGTCATTGCTAACAACATTTGTATGTTTCTCTGACTCACCAATTCCTTATTTCCTTTTTTGTCATTGTCAATACAACTCTCATTCTCATGTTACACATATTGGCAAATATGTTATAAAGCAAATGTCATTGGGTACCCCCACTCAGAAAAACCCCAACCCCCCAAAAAACCCTGACAATTTTGAGTTATAGAATTGGACAAAAAAAAATTAAAAAGTTGCAGCAGATTCTATTGTATTGCACCTTCTTATTATTGAGTGTGCAGTTTTGGTGGCTTGGGGACAGCTGGATGTCATGAAACTTTAGAAATATTTTCCTGTTTCTGTGGAGTACGGTTTGCCAATGTTTCTTATCTGTCCCATAGCAGCTGTCATCATTGGGAACAACTGAATACATTTGATTTTTGATGTCAAACAATAAATAAATAATTTATAATGAAAATGGGATAAGGCATTTACAATGTAACTGTATATCTTAAACCTGTGAGGTGCATCACGTCACTTTGCCAGTTGTTCGCAATCATTCTAAAATGGGAAAACAAACTGGTAACAAAACCAAATCCCAGATGGATAATAACTACTGAATTTACATCCACCAGTGAACACAATTCCACATATGCTTTCCCTGTATAAGATATGGCCACATTGGCCCTTTCTGCAGGAAAACAAACAAGCAAGCAAAAACACTCAGTGGGAAGTTTAATACAACAGTGTGCCTCATATATGATTTCTTCTGGAAGAAAAAATTACACTTGTGACAAGAATTGGGAATGGAAATCTTAGTAGTTGAGTCATTCCCATTGAACTTCAGCCTAACTCCATCACACAAACTTCATCAAACTTAGAAGGCCATAAATTTCATCAACTCACCCACTCACCAAAACATTTGCTCAAAAGTTGCACTGTAGGTACAGTACAAGATGAGGACAAAATGCTAATATGCATTTTCAAGAATATTAAAATGTGTAGCTTCCTTAGAAAACCCACAAGAGTACCAGTGAGCAATGGTAAAGATTATCTGATACCGTCTTTTTCCTGTTTCCAACTTCTTCCTAAAAGCCTGAGATAAAATCCTGATTGAATAAGAAGCCTAAGACAAAAAATTTGAGTTCGATATTAATAAAATGCCCCATATGTCTGAGATTTATGAGATGCTTAGAAGGTTTTTTTTGTACATGTTAAAATAAGCAACTAGTAATTTTGAGACTGTCCTAATGGTCAATAGATGCAGGAATTTGCAGAGACTGATATACCTTTGGTGTCTTAAACAAGTCTCAGTCTGGTATGTATCATTTTTTAGAAGTATTAGACTGTTTCCACTAACTATAGAGGTAGCAAGTATAATTAGCTTAAGCTAGCTGTTTTAGATAAAGTTAGTAAAATGAACATTAGGCTAAACAAATGTCTGTCCCAGCTTTCAACAGAGAATTTAGAAGAGCCATTTGTCTGATGTAGTAGGAAAATTCTAGAAACTCTGAATAATGCAACAAGTTGCACTTATAGTTTCAGCAAAGTAAACCTGGCATCATCAAGATAATGATGTGAAATTTGTTTAAAATATATACAGCATGGGAGTTACATCAATAGCAGTAAGTTGCTAGAAGAAGAAGAAAGCAAACAAGCAAGTTTAACTTTTCAGGGTTACATGTCGAAATAAAGGCCATATGCAGTAGTTGTGTTTCAGTGAATGAAGGGAATATGCTTTGTGAACACTGCGGAGACATCTCGTTTATTGTTCTATATTTTTTTATATGTCTAATATTCATTGTGATCTGGTTGTGTATCATCTAATATAAGGAGAGTGAAGGAAAAAAGATAAAAGGAGATAAAAATAGAAAGCATCAAAATTATTTTCATACAAATAAAATGATAAAACTAGTGGTTTCCTCCAGCTTCAGTCATCAGTGAGGTAAATAATTAGCATAACAGTTATGTAGCCTTGCTCTGTACTCCAAAGCTTTACTAATCCTGTCCTGAAATAAGTGCTTAGCTATGTGGGATGAGTTGTCCCTCAAGAGGGGCACTTTTTCCTCCACAGAGAGAAATCTAGGGGTTGAATTTGGTTGCTCAGTTAGGCACCTAGTGCCCTAAGGAAGTAGAACATCAATGTAAGAAGGGTCAAGATGAAAAAGGACCTATGGGAGATGCATGTTCTGCAGCAGGAGCTGGATGCCAGACAGGATAATGGGAATCTCAGATATTACTGGACACCTATGTTTACTCAACTGACACTCACCTTGATTTTTTTTTTTTTTTCAGAGCAGTTAATGGTGCTTCATTCAGCTGCACACTCTGCAGAAGTGTCTCATGCCATTTACAAACCATGGAGTTGTCAAAGGCATATGCACAGGGCCGACAGGGCAAGCATACAGTGTCATCTGAAATACCCTACGTTATTCCACCTGGCCTGAGGCTGCTCGTTCAGAACAAAGTGGATTTCCTTCTGTTTTCTTCTTCCCTTGTCTAATACAGATATTACTGACATCCTGAAGTTTCAAATAACACTAGACAGCAATATTCAGGTGACTGACCAGGCTTACAGTGGTCACCAGATTACACAGAGCATATTAATAAACTCTCCATCAACTGTAATGAGAGCTTAAAAACTTGGCTTATAGGTGAACACCTACTTTGAAACACCTAAATTTTGAGATCAACAGTCTGAAGCTGGATTTGAAATGCCATAGGTTATTGAAGACATCCATGTGTAATGGCCTTTCCATTTACAAGTCAGATAGGAACCCCTAGAATGTCTCACGCAACAAAAAATAATCTCTGTTCTAGCAATTAAATTCAGATCCGAATGCTCAGTAATATAAATCTTTTTGACTTCTTTGTGGTCAGGATTTTACATTAGTTTGTGAGAATTTCTTGGTAAATATTGCTAAACTATAAAAGTATTTTGGAAACATATGTGTAATAAGACTCCTTGTAATTACCTCCTTAATAGTGGCCATTTTTACATTAATTTACCCTTTAAAAATGTGTCTAAATAGACACTCAAAACTTTATTAACATTCCATGCATTTCAAGAGCTGAATTTGTTTTCCATGTTGTATTTGTATTATTAATAATTTAGAAGATCATTATTTTGTTTACCTTTGTTGTGTTGTCACTACAGTCTTTGTTGTGGATAAATGTTTTGGGGTAATTCTGTCTTTTGAGCATCATAAACAGTAACAAATGCTTTTTGATTCACTTACAAATTATAAGAGAAGAGCCATGAAATTTTCCTAACCTTTTCTGCAGCTCAATAAATCACAAACAGACAAGAAAGTTAAGCACTGCTTCAGTGGAAAATCAGCAGACAGATGTAGCACACATTCCCCTCAAAATAATTCAGAACCTGTTCCAATTTATCAAATGCCTACTTTATCTGTCAAAACAATGTCCTTTCTCAAATAAAGGGCATTGTTTCTGCAGCAAGAAAAAGGTTCTGATGTATTGTTATCTGCAAATGGATGGTGGAATAATGGAACAACAGGCAGCGTTTCAAGCTAAGAGATCAAAGGGCAGAATACATTACAATTCTTGTTAAAATAAATTAGGCTGAAATCGTAATTTTAATAAAGACATTTATAACCTTAATTTTTTTTTTTGAGTTTACAGATCAGCAGAAACAATAAGAAAATCCCTTTCAATATATAAATTGATGCATTTCTTTCCATTGTGAGAACTTCGAATTACAGAGAAACCAAGATTTACAGAGCTGTAATGTACATTAGCCAGTATCTTGTCCTTACATTACACTATCTTACATTTGCAGAGGAAATATTTTCAATTGCTGTATTCATTTTTAATGTATTTCCATGTTACCATAATACTACAAAAACTTTCATAGATTTCTAGATTAAGAATTTCCATAAGCAAAATTTATTATCTTGAAATCTTCCAAAATCATTTTGATCTTTAATTGTTAGATTATGTATTATATTAAGTCACAATATTGAATCAAACTCCTCCTTAAAATTAACCATCCTTTCCAAATTCCACTAACTAAATTAAGAATGAAATAATTTTAAAACCCTATCCTCTCTAAAGTAAATTAGAAAACAAAAAAGTAAACCATTAATAATTATCAATTAATCAAAAAAGCCCAGGAGTTTTAAGTGTTCAGCAAGTCTGTACACACAAACCTAGTTTTATTACCAAGTCATTGTAATGCTCAGATACTTTCTTTAACCTCAACATGTCAGATATTTATGATGATTCCTGCAGCCAGCTTGATCCTGAGCTGAACTGTGACAACTTTGTACTGATGTATCTGTCTCCTCCATGATTGCATGTGGCTCTTTCTTTCTTATATTCTTCCATTTTTCAATTCTTTTTTATGTAACTGTGACCTCTGTCATAGGGTTTTTTTCTCCTTATGATACATTTTTAATATCATGGGGTCCTCTAAAAATACATGATTGAATCAACTCCTTTAGAAAAGTATTAATTTATGATCAGCTGATGACAGCTTCAAAAGTTAGCAATATTTCTTTCTTCTTTAAAAAAAAAATAAATACTCTACTTAGACCTTGATATTCATTGATTTGTAAAATAGGGTCTCAATCATTCTATTAAAAGAAACTCTATGATCAGAATCATGGCAAAGTAAAAACTTTTTGCTAAATACGCTGTGATAAGAAGATTGGATTTATTTCCAATCGTACTAGTTTTTATTTCAGTGACATTCTAGTGCAAGGCAAAAACTAGGCTCAGCATCTTGAAATTTGGACATCTGTTAAAGCTCAGTTATGCCAGCTCTTACTCAGCTGCATAAGTAGATGTCTGTGTTTAAAAATAGTCCAGCTGAAATCAATTAGTCCTCGTACAGTACAATACGGCTGATGGGGAATTCTGGAATTGTCCTAATTAAGATTAGGCTAACTTAGAAAGGTTACTAATATCAAAGCAAGGTTTGGCCAGTGTGAAACAGAGTAGAATCATGGAAAAATAATTGCATCCCCAGCTGTACATGACAGTCCCTTGCTAGAGGTAGTTCCGCACACACTTTTGCTAGCAGCACTGTGTGAGAGCACTCTCTGGTCTGTTGCAGGCTAGCTTGAACAGTTTAATTAAGAAATTTGCACTAATACAGCTGATTTTACCCGTGCTATACACTCATATGAACAATGCCAGTGACTGAAAAGCTGAAGGGTGACTGCCAGCTAGTGGGTACTGAGAAGAAGCTGAGGGACAACAATTTCCAGTCCAGCACAGCCCGAATGAGAAGGGGTTGTGTATTTCAGTCCCAAAGGTTTGTAGAGTTAGGCTAGCACATACAGACTGAAATTCATTGAGAAATACCCAGAGATATTCTTTCACTGCTCTTTGCTGCAGGAACAATTCAGAACAGCACTAGTTTGTCTTAACCAAGCAGTAGAGAAGGATAGCTTTGTCAGATGAATCAAAACAAATTGAAATCAAGAAAGAAAGAATCCTGCTAGCAGGTAAATAAACACTAATGTTCCAAGAGAGATAGACACACATAGCATTTACAAATATTCAAGCATCACTCCAAAATCTTCATCCCACCTATTTTTTCAAGAAGTAGTTGACAATAGTTACCATCATTTTATAAGCACAGAGCAGAAAACTGGGTTTCAAAGGTGACTCTATTTAATGAATTATGAATATATACATTTTTATGACTGATATTTACACTCATGAGAGTGATGAAAAGTAAGAAGTCAGAAACTGCTACAAATGTCATTTTAATTTAATGAAGATATTCTGTAGCTATTGACAAAAGAAGATGGTCATTAAATAAGAATTAATGAGGAAATGAATTAAATTCAAAGAATGTGAACATAAAATAAAAAATGTATCTGGAGAAAAAAACCCTTTCTCTTCTAGATATTCTTAATCAAAATCAGACACAAAACCTAAATTGAAATAGTTAATTAGGACCCAGGCCTAAATCTCTAGGCAACCAAAATGCCAGCTGAAATTACTGAGGTTTTCAGATGCACAGACGATTACGAATAGGATGATCCCAGATCAGTGCAATTCATACAGAGGACCACAATCTCTATTGAAATCTGACTTTGGGTTGCTCTGGAAGCAAGCTAGAAGAATAGAAAACACCCAGTTTGAATATAAGCCATAAATACTATCTGACACCAAAGTCAACGGGGATACATCAGTGTGACTGGTTGGCAAAGAGTAAATAATTTGCCATAATTCCCTGCAGAGATGCACCAGAAACTTTTCCTCAGCGTCATTTCTGATGCTGAGAAAGCAAATTAGGACCTTGTTAACACCAGACTCTGCTGCCTTGCCCGTTACGTCCTCACTCCCCTCCATGGAACAAACATAAAAGTGCGACTACAAATGAATGGATAATTCTGATGTGATCGCACATTTCCCAGGGGAAAATGACATGACAAAGCACAGGAAACTGGGAATTAAACCTTCCATATTTAGGACATGCAAAGTACCCCATGTCAAGCGAAAAATATCCACAAAACCACTACTACTGTCTGTGGAACACTTTCAGATTCATGTTTCTATAACATTTTGCAAAAGAAAATCAGACGGGATTTTTGATTTGGCACTCTTTCTTTTAACTACATCTTTCTTTTGCTTAAGAGAGAGTTTTCTCACAAATAGTTCAAAAATACAGTGTATAACAAATGAAGTGAAAAATTTTTAAATGAAAGTGATCAAGACTATAAACAGTACTTTCTGTGTGAGAATGAATGCTGGCAGAATAGAAAAAAAGAGATAGGAAAAAAAGTTTGCCTTCTTAAGGAAGTATTCAGGAAATGTTTTATTCACTGATAGCAAAAAAACAGGATCTTGCCTCTTTTCAATATGAAGTAATGGAAGAATAAAATAAATTATATACAACTGATTTGACAAAGCTCTTCCTCACCGTAATAAAATTTCACAAGGTGGTCAAAAACCACATTGTTATCAACACTTCCCACCAATACAGTTCTGCTCAATTATCATTTTTGCTTTGAAAGCTAGATTCACTTTTGCAGAGGTGAAAGGAAAATGAAGCCGTGTGTGTCACTCTGCATTAAAAAAAAAAAAAAAAAGTGGTTTGCGGTTCATATTTTCATCATCTTGTAACAGAAACTCTTAGGAAATGAAGTATGAAACTGAACAAATACATAATATCCTTATTTTCCACTTGATTTTCACATGTTGCTCTTGTAATGAGGGAAAGAAAATCAAGACAGTTTAATCTGGCTTCTCTCAGGAAAATTACTTGAAAAATACAAAGATCTGCATATGGTTACTAATTTAGGAGTTAACTATGACTGATACTTACATGAACACTCAGGCTTATGAAATCTTGATCTTGTCTGCTAAGTAGCTTTTTAAAAGGTGGTCACAAATGGAGTTTCTTTTCCATATATCATTTATTTGAAAAAGACAAACCAACTGATTCCATTCAAATTTCAACAAATTATGTTGACTCTGGTAGTGTATAGTATCAAATTTAATTGGTACACATATTTTTCTCCAAAGTTAAAATTAATTGTGACATTGAGTAGATACTTAAACATACAGTAAAAACAACAATTTAAAAATGAAATATTTCATGCTTAATTAAGAAAGGTTATGAATAGCTTCCCATTTAGAATGTTTTACAGTTCTTCATCATTTGATATACACATCAAAACATAGAAATAGAAACTATGGATCTTCCAGTCTAATACGCAGCTTACAGTAAAGGGAACTTTGAATATCCCCTTAGAGATTTCGGCAATGATTTTCCACTCCATTACACCAATTTCATACTGGGGTAAGTCCATTGATGTCAATGGTGTTACATCAGCTTAAAAACAATATGACAGAACAGAAGATCAAGGTTATTCAAGCTCTTATTTATGGTTATGGAAAATTACACACGTCTGATGTACATGTACATAACAAGACTCTGTGTTGTTTTGTATTTCTTTGATAATGAAAATGTCTTCATATACAAAAAGCAGAAAACCGAAGTTGAAACATAACAGGCATTTACCAGCTAAGCATACATAGCTGTAGACAGCAAATGCTGGTTATAAAATAACCATGCAGGATGACAGCTGCTCAGCTACACTAAAATTAAATGTGAGAAAAGTTTGAATAGACTGAATTTTCAGAAATGAAGAAGTCCCAGGAAACTATAAATCAGGAAGCCAATAGGTTTAGAGTTGTATCTACTCCTGCATTACCTTAGTATTTTATTTTTATTTATTTTATGTTTACAGAAATGTAACCAAACTCATTATGGAGAATTTCTGAAATATGTTACTCTTGACACAATAGCCACATAAGTAAAAATGCTGTCATAGTCACAAAATTAACTACAAACTCCTGCCAGGACGATAAAATTGTTCTAACTGGCTGAATCGTCATTGTGGCTGAGAGAGTGTACCTGAGAGCTGTCTGAATCCCTGGTGGCTTCCAATATACAGTGCTCCTCAAATGCACCACCCAAGTGCAACCTGTGTACACATCTCATCTGTCCTGTGGCAGATCATGTCTGAGCTTTTTTTGCAAAAAGCATTTGGAGGGGCATCAACTTCTCTCTTCTTCCAGAGCTTATTGCCTCCTACAAGAATGAATGAGATACCTAGAGGCATAGGATTCTCCCCGTCCCAGTCCATACTGCAAGCAAATCCATGCTGGAAAGACAGTAAGCCATTAGGGACCTGCACATATGCCCCCAAAACTTTGTGAATATCATACGCAGACAGACAATGTGGATGGGTGTCTGTTTTATTCTCAAGCAGACCTGGGTATCATGTGTTCATGGAGTCTGGTGCTGCATCATTTAGCTCTTCATTCATGTTACTTCCAGATTTTTTTTCTGCTGAAGTAATACCTAGTAGTACTTTCACTTATCTTGTATTTGTTTAGCAACTTTTGTCTAAGAGGACTTTGCAGTTGTACTTAGTGAATTGCATGCTTTTTCCTTAAGACAGTTTATCTAATTTGCTTGAATATTTTTGAATTCTAATTCCAAAAGCTCCTTACATCCCTTTTCTCTGCAGCTTGGTACCATTTGGCCCCACTTGGTATCACTTGGCCCCAGTACAGGAGAGACATTGAGCTGTTGGAGCGAGTCCAGAGGAGGGCCACGAAGCTGATCGGCGGGCTGGAGCACCTCTCCTATGAGGACAGGCTGAGAGAGTTGGGGTTGTTCAGCCTGGAGAAGAGAAGGCTCTGGGGAGATCTATATTGCAGCTTACCAGTACCTGAAGGGGCCTACAGGAAAGCTGGAGAGGGACTGTTCATCAGGGAGTGTAGTGACAGGACAAGGGGTAATGGGTTTAAGCTGAAGGAGGGTTGGTTTAGGTTAGATATCCGGAAGAAATTCTTTATTGTTGGAGTGGTGAGGCACTGGAACAGGTTGCCCAGAGAGGTTGTGGATGCCCCCTCCCTGGAAGTGTTTAAGACCAGGTTGGATGAGGCTTTGGGCAACGTGGTCTAGTGGAGGGTGTCCCTGCCCATGGCAGGGGGGTTGGAACTAGATGGTCTTTGAGGTCCCTTCCAACCTAAACCATTCTATGATTCTATGATTCTATGATTCTGTGATTTATAGGGTAAGACCCATTAAGAATATGTGCTCCTTGACTGCCAAAATCAGTAAAGGAAATATGAGATAGACCAAGGTCACTCTCTTCTCATTTTTCTCTCTCCATTTTTCCAATATGATTGTGATCCCCCGATTAACACTTTGTCAGTAGTCTTCCAACTAGGTAAGTACCTAAACCATTTTTGCCATAGGAAAACATAACACAGGATCATGTCAACAGCTCAAAATTTGTGGCATTTGCTGCTTTTTAATTCTCACAAAACCTGTTGTCTTGGAAAAGGAGAAATATTATGTTGTTTAAACATAAATATATAGGGTTTTTATTGTCACCTTAATGTTATGAGGATTTTGTATGTGTCTGGATTTTGGCCTAGTTGTTTTATTTACATTATGGCTGTAACCAGATGTTCTTATCTGGTTCAGAATCTTATTATTACAAGGAACTGTGAGTAAGGCTATTCTTTATAAATGCAGCAGTGTCCAATGCAGCATTATTAAACATGCTAGCTGTTACATTTTTGTCTGGAATATTTTAGAGAAGAATGGACAGCATCATGTCTAGGAATAATACACTTTTTTTTTTTCTTTTTCTTTTTAAAGCATCACATTTCAGCTCCTAAGCTTAGGAATTTACAGAGTAGGTATCTACTTATCAGCAGGAAACCCACCCTATTTGCCTAAACGTACATATATACCATCTGAAATAGCAGACTCAGGGTATCACACTTGATCTTTAGCTTCAGAAGGATATTTACTTCCAGTACATCCTGTGTCATATCTGCCTGTCCCAGAAGTCTTGATAGATTCGAACATATCCAATTACACTAGGTACTAACTATCCTATCTCTCCTGAGGATAATGGAGCTCACATGTAGACAACTATATTGTAAATACTAAATTTAGGTTTTCTGAATCTACACTTGAATCCCAAAACCAATTCAGATTAGTATAACTGACCTATCAAAAATAAAACTTAAATATTATTGAAAAAATACCCAAACAGTAAGCCAAAACCTAAACATAATGACATAATGCATAAAAAAGGAGAAAAATATTGATACAAACAAGAATGAGACAGGTCTATAAGGAAGCACCCTATAGAACTTGAATATGAAGATAGATACATATTGAAGTAAAAAAAAAAATATTGATTTCAGGTAGTACAGTAGAATGGATGATTTCCTATTTCTCCTGTTTAAAAAGGTAGGGTAAATTAAACAAGACTCTCTGTCAGGTCTTTCCTCCTGTTACAAATGTGTTTCAGGATGAACTGAGCCACCTTCTGGAAACGTCTGTCTTCTTTCATGTAGAATGTGAGTAGCCAAGTCTCTTACATTAGCAGCTAACATTCGGATGGCTATAGTGAAGTGAGATTAATCCCATCCTGCCTTTCTACTACACCAATTGTTTGACAGAGTTTTAATCACCTTGTGCTTGAAATGTTAAATCAGTGAGGTAACAGTTGGTTGCCATAAAACAACTTCATTACTTCCTGGATTAGTTCATTGATCAGTGTTTTTATCAGTGATATATTAACACTTAGCAAGCTGTCTCCAAAAATATTTTTTTCTTAGTTAGCTCTTTACAATATCCAGAAATTTGGGGGGGTAGGGTTTTTTGTTGTTGTTTTTGGTTTGTGGGGTTTGTTTATTTTTATTTATTTATTTCTGTTGTTGGTCAGCTGGAGGTGTTGGGAGAATAATGTTTGGAACAACATTTTTGAGCGAAGATAAGTTTGTACATTGTGGTGGGTTGACCTTGGCTGGCTGCTGGAAGCCCACCCAGCTGGTCGCTCGCTCCCCTTCCTGAACAGGACAGGGGGAGAAAATAAGGTGGGAGATAAAGACAGGGAGATCACCTATCAATTAGCATCACAGGCAAAACAGACTTGACGGGGAAAATTAATTTAATTTATTGCCAATCAAAAATAGAATACAATGGTGAGAGACAAAAACTTTCTTAAACACGTTTTCCCCAAGACACGCCCACCTTGGCTGGGGGCTGAGCTGTGCCCTGCGGTGGGTGGGTTGGAGCCGGCTGGAACCGGCTGTGTCCAGCACCGGGCAGCCCCGGCCTCTCCTCACAGAGGCCCCTGCAGCCCCCGCTGCTGCCAGCGCCGGGGCACCTGCACCCAATGTCATGCCTCTCCTTCTAAGAATAGATTAGTTCCTATAGATAATATCCCACTTTCCTTACAGCTGAAAATACTTTTTTCTCTAGTTTTCACATACTTTATTTTGGGTCTCAATTATTCTCTCCGCAGGGACTTGCCCTTACCAAGCATTAAGTCTGCTTTCATTATTCCTTTCCTTTCATTCATCCTTTCAAGTGGTTAAAAAAATAAATGGGAAAAAAAAATCAGAAAGCTGAGATGATAAATTTGTTTCAGGTCTAGCAGGACATTTTCTTCAATTACAAAATGATAAAGAAACAAAAGTCCTCAAATTATTGGTTTAATTTCACCAGGAAAACACACAATTTATAAAAGATTATCCCCTCCAAAAATAATTCTTTTTCTTCCCTAGATCCATGAAACTATATGCACAGTTTTTCTAAACCAGATTTTTTTCTGTCTACTTTGCCTTATTACCACTTCTACTGGTATTTTCCTGCTGGTAGATTCTTCTTGTAGCTGCAGTAAGTTTCAGCTAGTTTGAAACTGTCTTGGTCTCATTCTGCAATCACTGCTTTTCTCGGAAATGGTTGGTCATGTTAATGGGTGTCTGTCGAGATACGGACTGCATCTCTAAAGTTTAATGAGGTAGTTGCGTTGGTACGGGTATCCTCTGACAGCCGAAGGCTTCTTGATTTTCCTGTGAGGATCAAAGAGGCAGAACAGATCTTCTCGGGATCCTAGCAGTTTATGGAAATCAAGCCTGCCGTCTGGTGGCTACGGGCACGACCACTTGGCCGTCATTGCTATTCATGCTCTCGGGAAGCGGTACGCAGACAAAATGGCAATACAGAGAGGCAGACTGATGAACTCGGCCTCATCTTCCTCTTTGTGAATCTTCAGAATGGCTGTAGACAAAGGGTATTTAATATTTTGTTCAGAATAGGAGGAAAGACAAATCAGTGTGTTTCTCATCATGGTTTAAGGAGCAAGTGTCATTATTTTTGCGGTGGATAGCGAACTTTTTACTGTCAGCAATGCAAAAGGGACTTACCTTTACTATGATGGTAGGCAGATTTTGATAGACGAGATCCACTGAATCATGATAAAAATATTTAAACCAAAGACACTAGGGCCGCATTTACACTAAGTAAAACAAGGCCAGAGCATGGGTACAGCTGCATGACTGTCCAGCACCTGTCTTGTTAACATGTTACTAAGCACAGCTGTAGGCCATGGCAGCTAGCACTCTCCTAGCCATTGATCAGACGCATCTCAGAAGAAAACATGTGCCAGCGACCACTCACAGTAGGCAGTTTTGGTACAGATACCCTGTGTAGCATGGAAGAAAATTAATCTCTGAGCTATGTCATGTGACTTGACTTCAGAGCCAAAGAACACAGTTAGTAATGTTAAGTGCAGCCTGAGAGAGAAGGAAGCAGGGTAACACAGAGTAAGAGTAATCAGATTAACAGTGCAGAATCACTGTGTGAAGCTCCACAAGCTTCAGATTCTAGAGCTTTCCAAACAATTATTTTTTTATTTATTTTTTTACAATTCAACTGAAAAATTTAGAGGGTTTTTGTGTACTTACTTTTGTTTAGTATGTAAAATTCAAATGCAACTACTAAACCTAAGTGGGTTAGCCAAATTTGGATTGTTCCTCAAACTATGCACCTGAAAATTATGTGAAACACTCCATATTTAATCTGTAAGCTCAGATGTACTTTTCAATGTATTATTAAAATCATTTTAAACAATCACATCACAAAAATCTGTGGCGTTGAATGGTAGTAGCTTTATATGCTTATAAGACATACATATGTGTGTGAATATATGAGCATGGACATGTTATGTAACATAATTGTGATATAAAAATTCTTTCTTCAGTTAGTATTTTTTTATACCCAGAACTTATTTAAATGTAGCTTGTCACATAATTTTTCTCTCTTTTTCGTTTCCCTTTCCCTTTTCCTTTCCCTTTCCCTTTCCTTTTCCCTTTCCCTTTCCTTTTCCCTTTCCCTTTCCCTTTCCCTTTCCCTTTCCCTTTCCCTTTCCCTTTCCCTTTCCCTTTCCCTTTCCCTTTCCTTCCTTGAACTCAAGGGGAATAATGCCATTAACAGTGTAAGCTAAAATGAATGAGATGGGATTTGATAGTTAACCAAATCTTTTTTGAAATGAATGGGACTTGATGGTTGGCCTCCCCACATTACGATGACTCCTGTTCCAAAGCAATAGCAATTGCAAAAGCAAAATGAATAGGATTCGATAAGTATCATAGCTATTGGCATAGTTATTGAAACCTATGTATTTCAATGGAGTGGTTTGCCATCTAACTCCTACTGGTTCTGTGTGAATCTGTGTTTTATTTAATCACATTTATTTAAAGTAGGATTCATTAGCTGACAAATCAGATTAATTTCTATGTGTACACTTTACTGAGAGTTTATCTTTCAAGAAAGATGGAGGTCCCTTAAATTTGCAAGATTTTTGTAAAATATTATAAAAATATATTTCAGTTCAGAAATATGTTATTTCTAATAACGTGTTGATGGGTCCAGATCCTGCAAAAGGCACACAAACATGAATCTACATACTTATAGATATATACATCCTTATAAACATAATTACTGAACATTTTTTTTTATATCTGTACTCCTTTTGAGATCAACGAAAACAGTCTCCTGAGCATGCAAGTCTACAGAACAGGTTTTCACAAAGGGTATGGGAAAGATGTTCACTGTGTATTGGTCCAGACTTTAGGTGGAAGCTGTTCTTAACCACTTCATAACTCTATTGTGAACTACATCCTCTAACAAATTAGTAGACCTACTCATGTTTAATCAGCTATGCAAGGAGACAAGGCTGAGCTAAGAAGGGGACAGTTTGCAGGTTTTATTCCCATGTTACTAAAATAAAGAGGCTGAAAGTTTAAGAGACAAAGCTAGTCTATAGTGACTCAGGATAATTTCACAGTTTAGGACTTGATAGGCATTAAAATAAAATCTAGTTCAACAGAATAAAAAAGAAAATAAAAAGGAAGAAATTAATTGTCTAGCCTTACACACATCATATAAGGAAAATGAAGAATGTTTTGTGCTGGATGCACATGTGATTTGACTTGATAAAATTAGGTGTCTCATAATATGTAAAACAGATGTATCCCATCTGTGGTGTATCACAGACCACTGGCCTTAAAATATCTCTATCTACATATTCAAAGAAATATCCCTGTATTGACAGAAAACAATGTATGATGGACCTCACCTTGCATGTCCTTTGACTGTAAACAAAGCCACTGAAATCAGTAAGAATATTCCCATTGACATTGGCAGGCTTTGGATACAGCCTAAGGAACTCTAATGGGATTCTGCATATTTGAAGGGCTTGCAGGAACCATCCTTAGAAGAAAGACACAAAAAGAGAATTAGTTGAATAGGCAATAAGAAGGGAATGTGATTCCACAGAAAGGTCTTTCAATCCATATGGATCTCATGGTTCCACACTGAATATGAAAAATTGTCCATGTCATTTAATAATGAATTGCTGCCATATGCAAATGCAAAGGATCTAGTCAATCCTTTAAATTAGTCCAAGTGTCACACAAGGCACATCACTCATCCAGAGTATGCTTTCTGATCTGGCAAAGGATTACTTACACACTTTGCAAAAGAGACTTTTACAAACTTTGTGCTCTCTATTGAATGCTTTTGAATTTGAAGTAGTACTTCTGTTTTGCAGCTAAAATTATTTTGTATAAAATGTATAAACAGAAGAAAATAACAAACGCCTTGTATACTTCTCCAAGGTGTGTGCCTTAACTACTAAAATAAGAATTATGCATTAACTTCTACGAGACTTTCATTTTTCCCTACAGAGCAATGCAGCTTCATCAGAAGTGAAGAGGTTACCATGCTTCGCATCTCCTCCTCCATAATTCCTGCACTATGTGATGGTAGGTAGGATGGTCTCTTGTGTTACTAGAACTATTGGTTTAAAATCCCACAGGCCAGGTAGCAAATGAAGCCCCTATTTCTCTCTTTATGAGGAAGACTACTTACCAGTAGCCTAGATAATGTCTTACTTTTTCTCTGTTCCTCCTCAGATGGGATGTGGTGCTAGATGGTATTTAGATAATTGAATCCTGCTCACATACTATTTTTGTCACATATTTAGTTACTCAGAAGTATTCATACAAACAGCGTTCCACTAGTTTTTACTGTACAGTAAATCTTCTCACTATATTGTTAGCTATAAGCTTATCCACCATATATTTTAGACAAAAAAAAAATTCTGAAAGTGGGAATTATGGGACAAACTGGATACTTTCAACTCTTTTTTGTGTTCTGGTGCTTAAATTTTTCCCAAGTATTTTGTTCCCAATTTTTTTAATCCATTAATAGATTTATTTCTTTCACACAGTTACAAATTGTAGGCTTGTCATTTGGTGATGTACCCAGACATTTAATTTATTCCCTTAATGGGAATTCAGAAGAGGAAAAATATTGGTTCAGCTCAAATCAAACAGGAACATTTTTGATTATCATTTTTACAAAACAGCAGCTATAAGAATTACTTCAGATCAATTTTTATGTATTTCATTCTTGTGTTTTTAACCCTCTAAGATTTATTGTATTTCTTTTTAAAAGGCATTTAAAATTTAAAATTTTGTGTTGCCAAAAAAGCAAGTGAAAAATTTAGAAATGTACCTTAGCAATGCCATATTTCAATCACTGTAGCAGTTTGTTTCAGTCTCCAGAAGACTAACTCCTTTTCACAGAATTTTGTAAAATGCACATGACTATAAGGAAGCAGGTAACCAGTATATTTTGAGAGTTAGCACAAATACTGCATAGACACAGAAACTAATGAATTTTACCGAATATTTTCATCATGACAATCTGACTTTCTAAAGCTGCATGTAATGCCAATTTCAAATTAATTCTGACTATCCAGGTATATTCGGTGACAATCTTAAAGAATTAATCTGATCTTTGGTCTCTGTTGTCATCTTTATTTCAGTTCCCTATGAGTTTTTCTCAATTAACCTCTCAAAATTTCAGTGTCCTTTGGCCTTGAACATGCTATACTATTTGAATGTTTCTCTGTTTTCTTTACTCTTTAATTAAAACCATATTACTTGGTACATTTTTCCTTGTAAAGCACTTCTCCCCTTTCCTCTTATTTTAGGAGTATAGTTTTCATTAGCTTCCTTTGTCTCATTTAATAAAAAAAAAAATATTAAAATATTCAATAGTTTCAGAATGAAAGATTTTAAAAAAACAAAAGTGGTTTTAATCTTCTTTTTAGCTGGCACCCATTGTTTTTGTATAAAGAGTGAAGTGTTTTCTAAATGACTTCCCATTATTCTCTTTATGAGGTAACTGCTTCATACATCTCAAGGTAATTTTCTTAGTTCACAGTACTCTAGGTACAGTGTGTCAACAATTACTCAAAGCCAGGTACTCTTACAAAGGTCTGGCTGTGGGTCCTCCTAAGAACAATTCATCTTCTCATAAAATATGTTTGAGGTAGATGAGATAAATATCCTCTTGAAAAGGCTTCTTTTTTTTTTTTTTTTCCCTGCACAGACAAGGCTTGATACAATTGCTCACACTTCAGCATGAATTGCCATTTGAAATCACCAGAAAGTATCCTGTGTAGTCTCATGCTGTTCACACAGCTTTTGTGTCATATTTTCAGTCTGGTGCAAAGGTCTCAGGCATTATTCCAATGACACTACACACAAATTTTTAGGCTGCTTTATAAAGATTGTAGTCCAAACACCTGCTCCAAATTGGCATCTACCTTTGGTCAGGTTATTTGGCTATAGTGACTAAAGGCTAGACTCAGTTTCTAGTATCACTTCTTGATTTTTTATTTTACAGTTGATGCTTACTTGTTGCCTAACTGCTGATATTTAACGAATATTCTCCCAATATAGTTATAAAAAATAAGAAGCTCTCACAAATTGGGAGTAACACCCTGGCCCCACAAAAGTCAGTTGGGATGAGATTTATATTTCTTAAAATTCAACACTGCAATAAATTGCTTAAACATGGGTATGCAGTGATGTGTGAAATATCTGAAAGTATCTAACCTGACCTGCAGTTCCTCACCAGAAGCACATGGGTTTCTGAAAGATCCTGTGTCACATATACTAGCTGCATGCAGAACACCTCAGATGTCTTGTGACATCTCAAATAGTTCTCAATATGTATGCTTTGGAAGTTGAATCACACCACTGTGGATTTATTCAAACTTACTCAACTTGTACAAAATAAACATAAAAATCAATTCTAGAGCATTTGTGTAAGACCTCTCTTAAAAGCAGCTCCCTGTAGTTCAAGTATTTTTTATATTTTAATGATACAAAGAATAGGTTGCTCTGTACTGGAACTAAGTGACCATACTCCTCATACTCTTTTTCTTGGGTCAGTTATTGGTTAGATGTGAACATTTTTGTTTAAATTAGCACTTTTCCTATGCACTTAATCAGAAAGTGACTTGAAACAAGGGAGACAAATTATGATTACCTTTTTTTCAAATTTAATTAGAAATCCCATGGAGTCAGCATGTCCATACCTTGAGGGAGGGATTGACTCATATCAGTTAGCAACAAGCCATCTGGTTTCTTTAGAAGAAACGTTGATAGAGTTTCCAAGTTTCCTTGGCCAGAGGAAGGGACTGTGGTTTTATTTATTTATTGAGAGAGACACAACTATCACTTTATCACTACAATCACACTGTTTATGCAGTTTTGTTTAAAACTCCACTCATGAGAAAGACAGACTTCTAACGCTTTAATTATTAGCATTCTCTATCCTAAGGTTATTCCAAGCCTGGGTATGGCCTGACAGTTGCATAAAAAGGGAAAGCGATGAGCAGGTTGTCCCCCTCCTGTGCACACACTGACTCTGTGAGGGTAACATCCACAGAGGTGTCACTGCCCCTTCGCCAATCCGAACAGGGTTGTGAGCTCTGGTAGCAAGGAGACCAGGAACGTGGCTGGCTCGGGTCGAGGCAGAACGGGTGATACACAGATGTGCCCACTCCACTGGTGCCCCCGACCTTTGAGGTGAAGGGAGAAAGTAATTCCTTGTGATTTGAGTGCTTCTACTTTGGTCTCAAAGTAAGAAGGTAGGTTTTGAAGTCATATCAGCAAGCTGGGTAGGCATGTTAGGAGGGAGAGTAACAAAGTGACGTTTTGGGCTGAAACACCCTGTACGATAGTCTGCTGGAATAATACAAGTTACTCAAAAATGCTAACAGGGTTTGGATTTTTATTTAATTTTTTTAAACATTTCTGTAAAGCTTTTGCTATTGTTTGAAATGTTTCAGGCTTTGGTAAAACGGTTTGAATAGAAATAAATGCTTCAATTCAAAGGTTATGACTATACTGCTAATAAAAGAGAACAAGAGACCAGTCCCTGCCCCTGAGGCCCAGTGGCACTGGTAGGTCACATTCCACCTGATTAAGGATAGCACCTCTGTTGCAGATTTATCTCAGAGCGAGCTGGCTGAAGCAATTCAGAGCTGACAATTCAACGGGGTGAACAATCAAGAATTTTGTTGTTCAAGCTTACTCCCTAGTCATCTTTTACATAGTAGTATGGGCTGGAACCGAGAAAACATTTTTAGACTTCCTTTCGTTTTGTGTTAGAAGAAATGGATGAGGGAATTGAGATTTTCATGTTCAGTATTTTGCTCTTTTTCCTTTGGTAGTGGAGGGACAGAGAAAAAAATAGTAAGAAATTAAAAAAAAATCCAATGCCATCAAACTAAATTTTGTTTTCCATTAAATGGAGTTGAATTGCACTTTTTCATTTAACATTGTTTTGATCAAAAATACATAAACATGAAATAAAATATTTTATTGAATTCTAAATTGTAAGAGAAAAAAGTTCACAGTAATACTAGTAGATGATCCCCTTGAAAAAGTGGAAAATACAGTCTCAAAGAAATTCCAGTATAAAAAATTTCCCTCCTAATATATCTCTGTGTTTGTCAGGGTTTGGTGTGTATTATAGATGTAAACAGCTAAACAATCACTGCATTCATAGGTAAAAGCAATATGAAACAATTTCTAAACTTTACCCTTTTTTTTTCTTTTTTTTTTTTTTTTTTCAAAACAAACAAACCAGTGAGTAAGATCTCTAAAATCTTGGATTTAATGCAACCTAACTCTGAAAAGAGATAAGGGGTTTTCTGATGTCTTTTTAATTAAATGTTAATTCCTCTAGAAAATAAATATCTCAAGGAGCAAGATCACCATATAAATCTATGTCTGAGTTCCACTAAGAGATCTAATCTAAGTTAGAATCTAATTTATAAACTTTACATTTGTTAAGATTTGAATTCTTCTTAAAACTCAAAAAAGAATTTGGTTGCTGTAAAATCGAGTGCTAGATTCAAATTTAATCAAAGCTAAGGCCAGGCTCCATCCAACTTCACAGCATATATCTATCTGTAGATTCAGCAGTAAAAGCTCTTTTGCATATTGAGATATATGTTGGCATGTATCACAGGATAAATTAATTACTCCACTTTTCTGTTTTAAGTATTGCAGACCTAATGCAGGTAAGAAAGAGTTGCTAAATTTCTGCTACAAAACCTTTATTCCTGATGCAAATGATTATGCCAGAAATAATTAATCTTTACTTCTGCATCCTAAGATAAAAACACATATTTCTTTCCATATAGAAGTATGCTATGAGAATCAGCAATAATAAATATAACAATGTAATTATTACGAAGGCAGTGTTCAGAGTGAAACCACTTTTTTAAATTTTCATGCAAATGATTACAAAGAGGTGATCCATTGTCATACAATGACTTTGTTTTCAAACTTGATAATTTTTATGAAAGTAGGGTTTGAGTTGATAAAGGTAACTGTTGTATAGTCATATGACTGAATTCCATGTGTCAAGCTGTTAAAGAATAAGCATGATGCAAACTCATTGTCTCATTACGTAGAATCACACAAAGAGAAAAGTAAATGGGGAATTATTATTGAGTGATGTTCCTTCTGGAGTGCCATAAAATCTGTTCTTAGTGCAGTACATGCAAAGCCTCTTTTCATGGTCCAGAAAGATGAATAAATACAATGATTACTGGTAAAAATTTCCAGGCAGTTAAACATTTACAAATACAAAACAACAAACAGAACTGTTCAGGAGTGTAGACAAGGCTTGGATTGTTTGACAAAGAGGATCATATGAATCATAGGTATTTTAGTGCGGTTAAGAGGTCATAAACACAGGAGCAAAGAATGCAGTCACATTCAACATTCAGTTCTGAAATTTAGTGAGACTGAGGAGCATTTCAAAATCACAGCAGAGAACCACAGCAGCTAGCTATATGAGGTCCCCATGCAAAGCTGTAGCCAAGGGAACAAACATAATCCTAAACAGAAATAGGATATCAGAAGTTTTACACCTGTACGTTTTATTCATGAAAACACTACCAGAAAACTCTAGAGATCTCTACTGTTTAAAATTTAGAAAAGGATGTTTAGAAAGATTGGAAAGTTTCAGAAATAAATAAGCACAGGAATGAGTGCAGCACACTGAGACAGTTTGGCCATGCAGAAAGGCATGCCAAAGCATCTGGGCTCTCTCACAGCAAGGCACTGGGAATGAACACAAAGGCATACCAACATACATGGGCCAGGAAAAACAAACATGAAAACCAAACCAACCAAAGAAAAAAACCCAAACAACAACAACTACAAAAAATAATAAAAAAATCTGTATCTATCCAAGATCCCTCAGACCAGACAGAAGTTTGTAAGAAGGCAGACTTCCTCTCTGTGGATAGATTTACCCTCCCTAAGTTAGGGAGCACTTGAACAAACTAGACACGTACAAGTCCATGGGCCCTGGTGGGTTGGACCCATGAGTCCTGAAGGAAGAGGTTGATGCCATTATGAGGCCCCTCTCAATTATCTTTGAATAGTCATGGTGACCAGGAGAGATTCCTGAAGACTGGAAGCGAGCAAGCATTCCTCCTGCCTTCAGGAAGGGCGAAAAGAAAGCTGAGGACAGCTACAGGTGGGTCAGTCCCCCCTCTCTTCCTGGGAAGGTGATGGAGAAAATCCTTCTGGAAACCATCCATGTACATGAAGGACAAGAAGAGAGTAGTCAGCATGGATTTATGAAAGGGTAATCATGTTCAACCAACTTGACAACAATGAAGTGACTAGCTTGGTATATGAAGGGAGAGCAATAGGTGTTATTTACCTCAACTTCAGTAAAGCCTTTCACACTGTCTCCCATAACATCTTCATAGACAGACCTCGAAAATACAGGTTAGAAAAGTGGACAGTGAGGTGGATTGAAAATGGATGAACTACCGGACCCAGAGAGCTGAGGTCAGTGGCACAAAGTCTGGCTGGAAACAAGTCATTAGTGGTGTACCCAGGTGACAATACCGGGGCCAATACTGTTCAACATCTTCATCAATGACATGGATACTGGGATAGAGGGCACCCATAGCAAATTTGCAGATGATACAAAACTGGAAGGAGTGGCTGAAGGACCAGGTGGTTGTTCTTCCATTCAGAGAGACCTTAACAGGTTGGAGAATTGGGCTGACAGGAATCTCACACAATTCAACAAAAGGACATGCAAAGTCCTGCACCTAGGGAGGAACAATCCCATGCACCAATACATGCTGGGCACCAACCAGCTGATAAGCAGCTCTGCAGAGAAGGACCTTAGGGTTCTGGCTGATAACAAGCTGATCATGAACCAGCAATGCAACCTCACAGTGAAAAAGACCAACAATGTCCTGGGCTGCATTAACAAGAACATTGCCAGCAGGTCGGGAGGTGATCCTTCCCCTCTACTCTGCACTGGTGAGGCCACACGTAGAGTACTTAGTCGTGTTCTGGGCTCCTCAGTAAAAGACAGATGTGGGCATACTGGAGAGAATCCAACAAAGTGTCACGAAGATGATGAAGGGACTGGAGCATCACTCTAATGAGGAAAGGCTGAGAGAACTGGGACTCTTCAGCCTGAAAAAGAGAAGGCTCAGGGGAGTCTTCAATGTATATAAGCTTGAAGGGAGGGAATGTAGAGAGAAGCAGGATCATCTCAGTAGTGTCCAATGACAGGACAAGAGGCACACAAAATTTTACCTGAACACATCAAAACTTGGGGGTTTTTTTGGTTTGTTTGGTTTGTTGTTCTCGGGGGGTTTTTTTGTTTGTTTTTTTGTTTTTTTTTTTTTTTTTTTTTACTCTGAGGGTGGTTAAATGGCTGCCCAGAGAGGTTATGAAATCTCTGTCTGTGGAGGTGATCAAAACCCAACTGGACAGGATTTTGGACAACTGGCTCTAGCTGATCTGCTTGAGCAGGGGGCTTGGACAAGATGATCTCAAGAGGTCCCTTCTGACCTCTGCCATTCTGGTGCTTCTGTGAGTGAAGAACTGGAAATCTGCTTTACTAAGAAGCTGGGTTTATTCAGCATATCCACAAAAAACTAAATTTATATAGTTCGTAGACACTTATCTGAGAAGAAATGTCTAACAATGAACAATTTATTAACTCACCAGTTACACAAAAATCAGAGGTTAAAAGCTTAAGCAAGGTAAAATCTGTTTAGAAGTCCAAGCCAAATTTTATCAGTGTGAATAATGAAGCATTGGAACAATTTGCTTTGCATTTCAAGTTTAAATGACTATTTGTATAGGCAATATGAGAAAAATCAGACAAAATCACAGCAGATGTGATATTTTTCCATCTATACATTGTGAGTTAACCATAATAGTCACTATTTATCTAAAATGCTGTTATTTAATACGTAAATATAATCTATAAATAAGTTTTTGTGGCTATAGAGATAGTAGGAGATTTAGAGAGAAACATTCAGAAATAACCAGCATGTTTTTGTTGCTGAGACAAAGACAGTTTAATACCTCTCACATGAATGTTCCCATCTATAACAGTACCCTACATTAAAATCAAGGTGCAGGGTAGTCAATAGAACCATCAAGTGAGTCACAAAAATGCTAAGATCTTACAGCAGTCCAGAGGAAAGCAAAAATTCCTCCTATTCTGGGAAAACAAGACATCTATACAAAGACTGAAGCTTTTCATTCTTCTGGGAACCAGGAAAACAGAGTACTTCTCTCCATAGTAGAGAAAAAAAAAAAAAAAAAAAGAAGAAGAAGAATAGAAAAGAATGGAAGAAAGAATGACTGCACTCTGTCAGATAATGCAAGCAGTGTGTCTAAATCTTCTGGCCAAGTATCACTACATGATATTGTACTAAAAGAATGATCTGTCACTATTTTAAATATTTCTGCCTTGACTATGTATTTCCACAGCTCAATATCACACGTAACATTTGTAGCACTCTTTCACTGTATTGCATTACTGAAATCTGAAGAAGTAAGAAAGAATTTGAACTTTAATAGTAATATTTAAGTGACATAAATTATCTGTATTTATAAATCCAATATATAAACTTAACTTTTGGTGGTGGTGGTGGTTTTGCTTCTGCCTGCCCTGTGGAAAGTGAAAAGAGATTGTGATTTAAGATCCTCTTTGTTCCTTTATGAACTTCATCATTTTAGAAGGATGAGTCCTTGCACCTGAGACGTGTTGAATAGGTGGCTTCAGAAGCTCATAAACACATGTGCTGCCGAACTAAGAAGCTTTGTATGCTGAGTACCTCAGATTAGAATCTCTCCCAGTGTTAGCGTATTCAACTTGCTGAGAGGCTTCATCATTTCCACTAACGAAAAGCAGATTCTTTACATGTTTGTTCCGTCATAATTTTTGTGGTCTGATCCACACACTAACTGCAGTGCAAGGACATTTGGTTGGATACACTACTGAAACATTCTTTGTAGTGCATGTTATTATTCATTAAATAGGAAAGGATATTTTTTTTTTTCCCTCTAATAGGATGGTAAAATAAAACACTTATATTTGGGGGCTGAATTACATGATCACACTCATCACAAAAGTAATTGCCATTGGTAGCTATGCCACTGAGGGTCCACAGCGATGAACAATGCACTTTAAGAGTACCCTTTTGTCTTTTAAGTTGGGCTTCTTCCATAAGCCATCAGGAGAAGATCTTTAAACAAGTTATTAAGGTCAGGGTTGTTTTGAAGAATGTTGCAGTGTTTCCCTGATAATTGCTTGGATTCCGCCTACCTATTCTTTAACCTAGTGACATGGCTAATAGAAAGTTATTTGTGTTTTGATGCGGAGTTGTTTCAATAAGAGCTCCACTCACGCTTTCCTAACTCCAGGTTTATTCTAGGCATGAGGGAATTGTACTTAAGAAAAGCACCTATAAAATAAATAAAACTTCTCTCTCAGCCCATCAGACCTTTTCAATAAAGTCCTTTATGTTAGAGAATCACTTGAATATAAAATGTTATTTAATCAGTAAGTCCTGGCTTTTATTAAAGCTAGCAATTTTTGTATTATTATTATTTTTTTGCTTGTGAATAGGTGTATTTTCTATGATAGGCAATATTTCATCTTGAAACTTGTTAGTAAAACCATGTATCAAAATAATGTCCCTATTTCCCATTATGTTCAATATGGAGATGAAATATTTTATGAATATTTCTCTGCACCTGTCAAAATAAACAAAATATAATTTCCAGGATAATTTGTAATGAATTTTAAGCTTCGGGTTTTTCTTAGCAAGTTATATTTTCATCTTTTCAATGTGGAAATAAGGAAGATTCATGTATGTTTTTCTCTGGGTATAAACCATGTCACTTTGACTGGAATAAATGAGAAAGCTTATGGAGTAAAGTACCATTTGTTGCAAGTCAAAGTATCACAGTATGGCCCTCTCTGAATTTTGCTACAGTAAGATATATAAGTTCTAAAAAAAAACCACAGAAATTATTAATTGTATATATTTTTCAAATGAAATAACTTACATGTTAATTACACTTCCCCACTTATTTAAATCCTATTGTCAATATATTTGGAGAGAAACTCCATGCAAAGCCTATACTTTGATTTATGATGACAAAAAGCAGAAAAAAGAATTATAAGTTAACCTCCAACAGAAACAGCATTTCAGTCTTTATTTTAGTACTTGAATTCTACTTCCTTGTTTGGGAGAGACCTCAGAGTGTATTCTTCATTCTCCTGACATTAAAAAAACCCCCAAAGTACAGAAAAAGAACACTTGTAATTGAAGTGAGCAACAGTTATGATTAAAATGCTTGTGGAAAATATACAGAAGGGCATTAAAAGTGCTTGTAAAGGATCTGAAAAAGTAAAGTTTTGAAAGAAGCAAATTAAAGAAAAAAATATATCTATTTCCTGATTTCTAAACCCGTTATTAAGGCTGAGTCTGTCCAAGATCTTTGGATGTGTGACATAACCCAAAGACTCAAATCGTGAGTTAAAATGATTTTCCAAACCATAGTGATCCTAGCCAGAAATTGATGATAAAGAAAATACACCCTCTAAATACGAAACTGGGAGGGGATTTATCATCTGAAACCCAGAGCACAAATTAATCATTTGTGTAATTTGAATGAAGTCAGTTGGAATTATCCCAGGAATGAATATAGCCCAATTTGTTAAAGATATGGTCCTGTAAATACTGCACTGTGTCAGAGATGCATCTGTTCAGCAACTGCCTCAGCTAAATAGATAAGAGACTCTTTCCCATTAGCTAAAAGCAACCTAAACACTTAACTCAGACCGACCCATTCTGTCAGGGTGCAGAAGTGGCCTTCAAACGAAGCATCTCAGTATTTTTCACTTGGAGTCAGGTAAGGCATCTGAAATATTGGTTTAAAGAAAGTAAAGAAAAGAAATGACCAAAGCTTGGGAATAAAGGGAGGAGGGCAGCATCAAGGGGTATTCAGAGTGCAACATTCAGTCACTAACAGTCTGATCTTCAAAGGATTTCAACCAAGTCATTAAAATAGGAGGTTAGTTTTTAATGAGAAGGTATACAAGATGCCCAGTATAATTAGACAGTGGGCTCTGAGGATTTACAGGTCTTATGAATTTTTGAAAGAGAAGAAATAGCTGAGCAAACTGAGTTTAGCAAGTACTGTCCCTAATATTTTGCACAACCTACATCTGTAAGTTGTTTTAATATGTATGCTTTGAACCTTGTGAGGCACTGTAAAACAACAGTTCCTTCCTCACTAGCTGTTTCATCGGAAAATCTTGCCATGGATTGTACTGGATCCTTTCATCTTCTCTCCCCACAATGAAAGCTATCCTTTTTGTTTACTAGACAATTCGCCATGTATACTTCACTTATGTACAAAACAGTTTAGCAGGGTCAGTAAGTGAAAGCAAGGCAATGCTTTCATGGAGGATTTCCGCCCCCCTCCACACCCCCTCTTTGTTTACTAGTATGCGGTTAAAAGCTCACAGTTTTGCACAAATGCATCTTTTACTTGAAATAGGTCCTCCTAGTGAACACCACCCTTTAATTCTGGAAAGTAACAAACAAATGTAGTGGAGTAAAAACAAACAAACAAACAAAAAGGATTTTTATGGACAGACAGAAGCTTTAAATGATATTTTGCTCAGACATATATGAAGCTTATTGCATTGTTTAGAGTTATTATGTTTCTCTCTGGCTTAATCTAGCCATTGAACTGCTTTTTTTTTTTTTTTTTTTTTTTCTTTTTTCTCATGGGCCCTTTTCCTTTACTTTGCTTTTGTTTTCAGTGACTAGATCTGGTGGCCTCCTTCCTGAGCTCCCTGTCTCTCTTTCTTTCTTTCCTTATGAGAAGGTTTTTGCATGTAAGCACTTACCAACCTTTTTTATTTTTAGGAAATAAAAGAGCTGAATGCATGTTTTAATACATTTTTAATGGCCATTGCTGACAGACAAGACACTTTGTTGGTATTGTCTTGCATTGCTATTATGTTAAAAGACTTTTATTTTTATCAATATCTATTGTGCCATCCAGTTAAAATGACAAAGACTCCCACGCTGAGCAAATTGAACGAGCTTTTCACTTCATTGAAGAAAAGGACTAGTTCTGGCTGCAATGGCTTTTTTTTGGAGAGGGGGAGTCATTGTTCGCATTCTATTGACTCTATAGTTCCTGTTAAATAATGTTCATGTATTATTAAGAGAATATTCATCTTTAGTGTACAAATAACTTTCTTTAAACAGCGTTCCATTTAGCGTATTTGTTCACGAGACTTAGTCTTCTGCTGCCACCTATAGACAAGATAAAGTATTGCTGCGTGGTGTGCCTTTTAGATAACGTAAATGGCCTGCCTTCATTATGTAGCTTCAGAGACATTTCTCCAGTTTTATGTATCAGCTTCATTTAGTCTATAAAATATCTCGGAGAAAGTCACATAGAGAGACTATAAGAGACATTGAAGAACTGGAGAAAACCATTCTGTTTACTTCTACTCCAAAATTCTTCTGTGTAGGATGAACATATAGCCCATTTATTCCCTCTCCCAAAGTGAAAAGGTTCCTTCATTTAACTGCATATGTCAGTTCTGTTTTGTGTTTGATCTATTGTTTGTAATGCCTCTTGTGTTCAATGCAGCACTTAATAATAGGGTTTTCTTGCATCTCACTCCAAGCTGGTGAAATACCCTTCTCTATGTCCTTCACGCTCATCCTTCTTTTGCTGTATCAGCCTGGAAGGAAAATTCAGAACAGTGGTTTTCTTCTCTCATTTGTAACACACAGTACAGATGAAATTCTGCCAGGGTGAAGGATTAGTGCACAGGCCTCCTGGAGCTGTAAATCCCACAGCAGGCACTGCACAGATGTGTGTCAGAAGGAATATCAACCTTTGCCTCACTCTGCTGAACCTCTGTGGGTACTGTGAAAGGAACCTCTGCTAAGAAATTGTACAGCACAATGAAGTGTTAAAAAAAGTGTAAAAATGAGAAAAACTCAGTATATTGCCATTTACTCAAACATAGTGACCCACCATCCACAGAGACTTGAGATCAAAATGACTCTTCCTCACCTGTTCCACCTGTGGGGTCTTACCTGTCCCAGTGGCAGAAACAAGCTCCTCATACTCATTCAGACCGTAGCATGTTGTAGTAAAATAGCTGCAGTACCACCTGGGCTGAACTCTTTCCTATGCAAAAAACAAACAAACAAATAAAAACCCAAACAAGAAAAAAAACCCAAAACAACCCAAAAAACAAACCCCAAAACCCCCAAAACTGTTGACAGTCAACAAGTAATTTTGTGTGCCTGTTGTGAGGGAGGTGGAGGCTGACTGTCCAAAACTGAACTCTTGAATTCTCAGGTGGAAGCCTGCTACATGCCAGTTGCAACTGGTACAGGCTAGTCATAAATTTTTATATCACTTGGACTAAACAAAAGTGGTATTTCCTGAATCCTCAATTTAATAAAGAGGCATGGAACAGAGACACCAGCTAGGACACTAAACAGACATTGTGTTTCTGCATATAGATTATTTAGATCAGGAAAAACCAGAAACTGGAGATTCTGGAAAGAAAAGAGGCAAAGAAAAAAGGAGCTATCAAAAAGAAGTGGCTTTAGGGAACAGGAGGTGGCCTGAAAAGAAGGTGAAAATCCCTGATGGAGGAAAAGTGTTTTGAGTGTGCGTGGCAAGGTTTTGGTAGTGGGGGGGCTACAAGGGTGGCTTCTGTGAGAAGCTGCTAGAAGCTTCTCCTTTGTCTGACAGAGCCAAGACAGACCCAGTGCTGGCCAACGCCGAGCACATCAGCCATGGTGGTAGCGCCTCTGGGATAACAGAGTTAAGAAGGGAAAAAAAAAAAAACTTAGCGGCAGCTTTTGCTGCCAGAGAAAGGAGTGAGAAGATGTGAGAAACTTTGCAGACACCAAGGTCAGTGAAGAAGAAGGGGGAGGAGGTGTTCCAGCTGCCGGAGCAGAGATTCCCCTGCAGCCCGTGGTGAAGACCATGGTGAGGCAGGCTGTCCCTCTGCAGCCCATGGAGGTTGATGGGGAGAAGAGATTTCACCTGAAGCCCATGGAGGACTCCATGCCAGAGCAGGTAGAGACACCTGAAGGAGGCTGTGACCCCATGGGAAGCCAACACTGGAGCAGGTTTGCTGGCAGGACCTGTGGCCCCATGGAGAGAGGAGCCCACGCCAGAGCAGGTTTGCTGGCAGGACTTGTGACCCCGTGGGGGACCCATGCTGGAGCAGTTTGCTCCTGAAGGTCTGCACCCCATGGAAGAGACCCATGCTGGAGCAGTTCATGAAGAACTGCAGCCCATGGGAAGGACTCAGGTTGGAGAAGTTCATGGAGGACTGTCTCCCATGGGAGGGACCCCATGCTGGAGCAGGGGAAGACTGTGAGGAGTCCTCCCCCTGAGGAGGAAGGAGTGGCAGAGACAACATGTGATGAACTGACCACAACCCCCATTCCCCATCGCCCTGTGCCGCTGAGGTGAGGAGGTAGAGAATTCGGGAGTAAAGTTGAGCCTGGGAAGAATGGAGGGGTGGGGGGAGGTGTTTTAAGATTTGATTTTATTTCTCTTTACTCTACTCTGTTTCTGGGTAATAAATTGGATTATTTTTTTCTAAGTTGAGTCTGTTTTGCCCGTAATGGTAATTGGTGAGCAATCTCTCCCTGTCCTTATCTCTACCCACCAGCCTCTCATATTTTCTCTTCCCTGTCCAGTTGAGAAAGGGGAGTGATAGAGTGGCTTTGGTGGGCACCTGGCCTCCAGCCAGGGTCAACCCACCACAGAAGGTCTGAGAAGCACATGAAGATCCCAGATATCAGACAGATGCGTGGAGAAGGTGGCCTGGGAATGCCCTAGCACCTTACCTCGTGACCCTCAAGACTGGCAACTGCCAGCAGGTTGTTGTTTACTTTGTCATCAGTATGTAGACTGTCTACTGCCCAGCAGCAAAACAGTTGCAAGTGCACAAAATCCCTACTAACTCAGTAAATCACAGCTATGGCTTGTTCTTCTCTCTGTTGTCTTTGAAACAAAATCTGTTCACAAACTAAAGAACAAGCCCCTTACGTATAAGCTTAATGCTTAAAATGAGCACTACAGGTTGAAGAAGTCTAGGCATTGTGATGCCAGTTTAGGGAGCTTCTGAGGAATCTAGTGATGAAGAATCTTAGAGAGACTACAGGGTGTCTCTATGCTTGATTGGTACAGAGAGACCTGAAAATATGATGAATTCAGAAATATTTTAATAAATTATAGAGGATTTTTTCTGATGAAAATATAATTGTTAGTGATATCTTTTTCCTGCAAGACCAAAATTTTTTTTATTCATCACATAGACCCAAATTAAAAAATAAACCCCCCTACTTTCATCTTCATTTTCTTTCTTACTCACCTCCTCACTTTTATAGATTTCAAGGCCAGAAAGACCCATGAAATTTCTGATTGACCTCCTGCTTAGCACAATTTTTAACCCTGTTCAGTGCTTTCTCGCAATAACACATTTGCATAACTATGTTTATCAGCTACAGTGACCTTCCTCTTGCCTTCTACCAGTCATTGTAGTTTAACACAAGAGGTATTTCTTATACAGATTTTAATATGCATTTTGCTGAAGATGAGCCCATTTGTAAACACAGCTAGAATATTATTTTCTCAGTTAAATTTACTCATAGATGTGAATTTTGTCTGTCATTACTTCAGTATTTCCATTTGTTGATTTTTGTTTCAAATAACATTTTTCTTAATTAGAAATAACCTTTATTTTTAGTGCTAAAATTTAAAAAAAATAGTTCAAAACCAGAAATAACAGATATGACACAGCAGGCTCTTACAAACATAGGTCTTGTACTATTGTTTTCTGCTTAATCCTATACTCAAAGAACATGAAGGGATATGCAGATTCAAAGTATAAACAAATGAGACCAAAGAGTTAATAGGGCAAGACAGTATTTTCCAGATTATTGCTACATATTAAAATGTTAACTGTGAAATAAAGCATTGCTACATTTCCATAAATTTATCCTTCAGGTTTTTTGTTGGGTTTTTTTTGGTTTTTTTTGTTTTTTTTTTTTTCTCCAAAATCATACCATTTGCTATTTATTATCTCTAATATTTATTAAAGGCTGATAGAAATTATGAGGGCTAATTGCTATATACTTTCATAAACACATACACTACATATTTCAATGTTGTCATTTTGAAGTCAAATGAACTTCTAAGTGAGAACAAGTAATCTGTATAAGGAGGGTCTGAACTTTTCACTTTAATGGAAACAACAAAATCAATGTTATTTTCATAGAGAATAAATATTTTGCAAATATGCAGTAATTAATGTCCAGACTTTGGTTATCTTTTCAGATTATTAACACAAATTCTTACAGGTTCTTCAAGAAATGCTTCACAGGTCAGGTCAAACATAATATACTTAAATTATATTTGTTCCTGTATGAAGTGAATAGTTTAAACATATATTAAAGGTTTTGTTCCTTACCAGCCAAAACGCTCATTCATTACTCACCCCTCAATTGTCTCCTTTGCCTGAGAACTGCTATCTTTATTCATCTTAATGAAGGAGATAACAGTATTTCATTGGCATGGATTGAAGTACTCCTACCATGAATAAGGTCTGAGAAATCAATCCTGGGGTAAGGACTGAAGGATTTGGCCCAACACCTATAAAATATGAGGAGATAATTCTTTCACAAGGAAGAAGAATTATCATCTATTGTCTGTTGATGAACTCTGTGATGACTGCATTGCACAGCACTCTGGATGGCAGTAAATGACTATTGTACTTGAGAATTCAGATTTATTTTGCACATGTAAGACATTATTTTCATTCTTGGTCTTCAAGGACTCTTCATTCAGAATCTAAAATGTTTCATCAAACAATGTAGCATCTGTTAAAATTATAATCACTCACATCAGGAATCCATATCAAAAGATATACTGTACTTTACTTCTTTTGTATTTATTGCCCCCCAAAATAGGTGTCTCAATAATTTGGGAGATATATAGCAGGCTTATGTGGCAGAAAAAAGTGTTCTGCTATATTTTTGTTTTTAGTTAACATCAGAAGTGCAGTAATGTAAATTTAGAAAAAGAAGTAGGTTTTTACTGTTTTTATGGGCAATGCAAAGACAAAGTAATAAAGCAAGCATGTGGGCTTTATTCATCTATTATGAATAGTGTTATTACCATGAAATATATTATGCAGACTTTAGTCAATTTTCATTGTGATTTGTAAGAAATTAAATTAAACCACTGCTTGTTAGTGTGAAGGTGAAGAAGGATCTTAAATTCTACTAGGCCTTGCTGTTGAATCTTGACTGTAGGTAAAAGAGGTAGGAAGCCAAGAGGAGGTTGAAGAGAGGGTGAAAGAATGCCAATGTGGCAATGCTGTCTACTACTGTATGGCAATTGCCATTTTGACATCCAGCAACCATTGTTTTTTTTAAAACCACACTGAAGGCATGAAAATACAAATATTAATATTAATAGACTGTTTATTTATTTAATTTTTTTAAAGCATTGAGTCTTCTTTTCTTGGCTTTTATTTCTTTGTTCACTGGATCATTTTGTGTGTATTTATTGTTTACTCTGGGACATGCTAATAAATGACAAAGTAGGAAAGCAAAACATGCTCTTTTTTCACACTACTTTCTGTTTCTCATATATTTGTTCTTCTCATTTTCTCTATGGGTCATGAAGGTCTTTTCAGCTTCTGAAGAAAGTGTGGTTTTGTGGCTTGAACCTCAGGGCTTTACATATACAATCCTGGACATGAAAAACATAACACTTACACGGGTCTTTTGTCCTACTCCAGTATTACATAAACCAAATTAGGTCACTCAGTTTGGAACAGACCTAAGCATGTGAGCTTGTACATCCTATAAAGTGATGAGCTTATTTTCTACTTATTCCAGATTGCAATTTTGATTTTGAAAACCAACATAAATAGATTTAAAAATACTTAGGAAAAGCTTGGGCACATCAAAATCTCAAAAATAAAACACGCTACAATTAAATGGTACATGTGTCATATTAAAACAACTGGAAATGCATCCCAAGAGGACAAAAAAATCACAAAAGATTAGGGACATATTTGGAAATACATCACTGAAACAATCAACAATCATTAAAATAAACAACATATCACCATAGGGAGCCCTAAATTAAAAATCCTTCATACTTCAGAAGTCAGTATAGTTAGTGTTGCCAATTGTACACTTGGGATTATTTTAGTGTACTATAGGATTTAGCTGTTTGGTTGATATGCGTAGTTACCCCTTTGATCAGTTATCATTTGGAATTTCCCCTTTTTTATTTTGCAGATGTTTCCTGAGATTTATCTTCAGTCCCCTATTTTGATGGAGGGATAATTATTTATTACACAAAATAGTTCTAGCTCTTAGAAAGAGAGAGGATTACTTTGTCATTCTTTTTTTTAGGAAGGGGAAGAGGCAGTTTGTCATATTTTATATTACCCAACTGTTGCTAAATGGCGAGGATATTTACCTGAAGATGCTTATTGGTGGCTACACTTTAATCAGCCAGGGTACCGAATAAAACAAGCTTGATCCAGCATTGTATTCTAGGATCTTTGAAATATGAATGATATTAAATTCTGGCTTTGCTAAACTCAAAGGGAACGTTGGTTACTGGACTGAGGATTTAATCTCAGTGTCTCCATTGCAGACACTGTGTCTGTGAATTTTTTTTTTTTTTCACTTGAGTAGAAACTGGGGAGAAAAAGAGGGAAACATTTTCTATTTTATTCCCACCTGATATATTTTTACTATACTCTTGATGTTACTGCAATGTAGAGCATTGTATCCAAAATACTTTGAGAGTATTTTCATGGGAGGCTTTACATTAAGTAAAAAAAAAGCTGTTTGTATGAAGATTCAAGACTAAAATTGCATAGATATTCAGAAGAACAAAAATCTACAGCACAACTGATACTGCAAAAAATTTTGGTGCAGATACAGACTTTATATTTTGTATATATATATTTTATATCAAGCTTGAGAAATGTTCTCAAATTTTATTTTTTCATTACAGATATAAACAGGTAGTGCTGAAGGAGCTTTTAGAAAGGAGTAAATGACTTTAAAAATTATGCTACAGAAAGGAAATAGCTGATATTTGTTGTAAAAACTAAGTCTGAGATTGACGCAGTCCAGCCTATAGTTATTTCAAATCATCAGTGATATGTTGGCATTGGCACAGAAACATCTAGGACTCCGTTTGCTGTTATTATGCCATTAAATTTTACAGAAGAAATGCTGGAGCTGGAAGTCATTTCTGCTTGTGTTTCTGTTTTGATATTATGAAGTGTATCCTATGAAGAACAGGACTGGACCTACTGATACGTACTAAAATAAACACTTAACTGGCCTCTTCTGCAAAGAGCAACAATGATCTCTAGTGGCAGCAACTTTTATTTCAAGCTTGGTGATAATAAAAAGAACATGGTGAAGATATTCCATCATTTAAGTTGTTGTTTCTTGAATTTATTTTTTTAAAAAAATCATTCAAGCAGCAGTTGTTAATTAAACTTAATTCCCCTGATTCAGTATTTCTCTCCTCTCTATATGTACTCAAGTTTGCAAATTTAACAATCCCTTTGGTAATAACCTAGTTTTACATATGCAACTGTCTGCTATGTTTTTTTCCAAACTCTTTCAGATATATTACTTTCATAACTACTTTTAGCTGAGGCCTTTAAATATCTGAGTTACTGTTGGTATAACAACAGAAAATAAGGAAAGGCTAAATTCTTCCTTCCCTGTACACAGAGTTCTTTTAAACTGCCTTTATACATTTGTAATTTATTTTCTAGCAAATACATAAATTTTTGGCCACCCCAAACAGCAGTATTGTATTATCTAAGAAGGCTTAATAATATAGCAATTAATAGTATGAAAATTCCTGTACTTCAAGAGGACCCAGGATTATAAAATATTAGGTTTTCTAGTAGTTTTAAAATAAATAAATAAATAAGTAAGTAAATAAATAAATAAGGATTCTTTCCATATGCTGTCCTCATTCCTAGATAACTATTTCAGATTAGAAATTTTGGGCCGATAGTGTTTCCTGAACTTTATATTTACTTATGTTCTGAAAATATTGTTCTTCCTCTCTCATTCTTTGCATTCTTTAAGAAGTGAGTCAAGGAAAGGAGATGCAATGCAAAGCGAGGCAAAACAAGGCATTCATACATAGGTGTAAGAAAAAGTCTGTTATTGAAGCCTACTTACATAAAATTTGTGGCCATTAGATCTCTTGCCACAGATTCTATGGAGTCACATAAATCTGTGGCCCTTTAGTATCCAGAGCACAATCTCTATCATTTTCCTAGGGTCATCTTAAGTATTTTGGAAGACTGGTATGTGTTAGATGTATAATGTCAGAGCACTTTGTGACCTACAATGAGCTCAGACCCTTTCAAATTGGCATAGAATCATAGAATCATAGAATCATAGAATCATAGAATCATAGAATGGTTTGGGTTGGAAAGGACCTTAAAGATCGTCTAGTTCCAACCCCCCTGCCATGGGCAGGGACACCCTCCACTAGACCAGGTTGCCCAAAGCCCCATCCAACCTGGCCTTGAACACTTCCGGGGATGGGGCATCCACAACTTTTCTGGGCAACCTGTTCCAGTGTCTCACCATTGTCATAATAAAAAAATTCTTCCTTATATCCAGTCCTTGGTAAAAGTGTCTCTCTCCATCTTTCTTATAAGACCCTTTTATAAGCCATCAAGTTGGTTTGCACAGTAAGACATCAGGGTGCTTGTTCAGGCAATTTACTTGGCCAAAGTGAAATTACACGTGTCGTGACTGTTGTGTTTAGCCACTAGAGTAATGCATTCTCTTTTATACCAGCATACCAATGTAGTGCAGGTATTGACACTGGCTATATCATGGTAACTTTGATTTCTGCAAAGGCACATGTCAGAAACAGAGCTTTTGGTATTCTTTTTCTACCTTAACTTTCTTCTTCCCATGCACTTTTAATTGACTCCACTTTTCCCCTTCTTTTTTGGCAAGATACATTGATTATTACAGTGTTTCATGGAACTTATAGTACTCAAAAGATGTTGTTGCTTAATTGTTTATTTGACTTTCAGGGCAAAGAACTCAGGGATCTAAAAGACATGTGCTATGAAACATTCTTTAAGCATACCAAATGAAGTCCAAAACCCTGAGATAGGTGTTCAGAATATATACAGTGCCAGACAAAGGACCAAGTCTCAAAACAGGACCCAGAGCAGCTGGTAATCTGAGCACTGCTTCCTAGTGCCACACTGCTGCCTGGAATTACTCAGCAGAGAAACATTGAGTGGTAGAGAAAAGTTTCCTTCCCCCCCGCCTCCCCCCAAGCCAGACATGTTTTTCCTATTCTGTAACTGATGCTGGTAAAACCCTAGAACCTTTTCTTGAAGGCAGGCAACTCTGTTTTACCTTATTCTCCCTCATTATATAGTAAACTAATAGTTAGCCTACTTGCCTAGTGAAAGGCTGTCTTCAGACTACACTGCTGTAACCTGTCTAAGCAGTATTAACACCCTATTTCCTTTTTCCTGGTAGGATTTCCAAACTGCAAGCTATTCTAGATAGGCTTTTACCTTTTAAAATTCCTACTAGTTCAGTATCTTCTGATTCAGAAAGAAAGAGCACAAGATAGAACACTTCACTAATTTAGCCTCAAGTCCTTGTAACAAACAGTTACAAGGATACTGATTTGCTGGGGGAAAAAAAAATCATACTTTGGTAATATTTTCCCTCACTGACACTGTGGGTAAAAGAAGTTTATCTTTCGTGAATGACATTTCCAGCATGAAGGTTCTACTGGCTGCCTGATGATTTTATTTCGATTTGGGTTTGTATGGATTTGACACAAATTCTAATAACTATTCATTATATAAAGATGTACACAACCACTGATATTTTTCTGGCTTTCACAGCGCATGACTACACAACCTTTCCTACTTTGAAAAAGATGGAGAACCTACAGCTGGTTAAACAGCTGTTGTCTTGCTTAGAAGTTGTAGTCCAAACCAGCACATTACTGCAGGGCTTCCAAGATTGTGCTGTCTCCATATATATGTTTCTGGGTGCAATTCAAGGTGTTAATATTTAATTGCAGCTTTATATACTGTATGCTTTAGGGCTTAGCCGCTTGGAAGACTCTTTCTTTCCCTTTGTATTAATACAACAATAGAGATCAGTTCAAGTAATATGATTCCAGTTCCTGGATATGCACATGGATATGCACATTGGGTGTAAAGTGGACTATTTCCAATAAAGATTGTTTGACCAGATTTATATTTTCCTGATGAATCTTCCAGACAGCCATTTTTATTAGCATTTAGCCTGAAGCAGACTGTGACCTTTATCTATACAATGTTTTATACTGGGAGAGTAGTTTGCAATACTTTTGCACAAGTTTACATTCTTTTTTAAATAGTTTGTGCACACAAAGGTTATGCAAAAGGGCTGACATCCAGAGCTGGGAAAAGGGACAGAAAGGGAGTAACGTACTTCCCATTCACTCAAATCCCCCTGAAGCTTCCCTTTGCTTGTTGTAAACTTTCCCGTCCACCCCAATCACCTCCTCCCAGTGCAGTGGCAGGTGAATTCTTCTCTCGCAGTAAAGACCTCCTTCTTGACTCCTTCTTAGCTTTTCTCTCCACCTCAGCATCATCACTTCAGACCCAGTAAACTCCTTCCAGCCTTTCTCATCCACCACCTGTTCCGCCACCACTGCCTACATCACCACAAGGCCTGGAGCTGGCTCTGCCAATAGCTTTTTGACTACAACGATTCTACATAAACTTTGTCATTCCTTCCAGAATAATTGCTGACAATAGCTGGTTGCGCAGACACTATGCACATGTGTGCATGTATTTAATTATACATATTAGTCAAGTATTGCTTAGATCCCAAAAGAAAAATATTTGAACATGGGCAGTGTATTACCATCTGGGATAACAGTGTGGAATGTATGACAGCCATTTCCCACTGGAAGAGAGTCTAAAGGCCTAAAGGGTTGTTAATACTTCAATTAGAATACTCTCCTAATTTAAACAAAAAGACAGACACCCACACGCAAAATTTAACAGATGTTAAATCCCTTTACCCGACAGAATTCTGGAGCTACAAATCCCATTTTGTTACATCCAAGAACAGGCCTGCAGGTGTTGAGGAGCAGGCTCAGGGGAGGAATGGTGTGTCTCAGAGTGCTTTCTAGTTTCTTGTTTGCATGGACCGTAAGGTTGGGAATTTGATGCACCTGATTTCACAAACACTGATAGCAATGAAACAGGTTACTTGTAATAATCCATTTAGAGCTTGTCCTGGTTTTCTGCTAGGACAGAGTTAATTTTCACCAGAAGCTAGGAGGGGACACAGCCAGGACAGCTGACCCAAACTAGCCAAAGGGGTATTCCATACCATGATGTCATGCTCAGTTTATAAGGAAGGAGCTGGCCGTGAAGGAGGGGTCACTGCTCAGGGTGGGCTGGGCATCAGGTTTTCGGGGTGGTGAGAAAATTCCATTGTCTATCACTCACTGTGTATATTCTAAGTATTGTTGTTGTTGTTTTCCTCTTCCTTTGCTGTCCTAGTAAATTGTCCTTATTCCAACCCATGAGTTTTACCTTTTTTTTTCCAATTCTCCTCCCCATCCCACTGGGGTGGGGGAGGGTAGGGGTGAGCAAGCGGCCGCATGGTGCTTAGCTGCCTGCTGCGGCTAAACCACAGCAGAGCTAAACTCAGTGACAATACTGGATCATCAGTTATCCTTAAGGAATTTCTTGACTCATTCGGTAACTGTACATGGTTAAAGGATTTAGCTTCTTAGTTAATTCGCACAATGTTGAGCCACTTAATTTAATAAATATTAATCAATTACCCATGTTATGTAGACGTTAATTCACGCTTTTACTCCATTTCCAAGTGAAGCAACTAGTTGCTTCTGGAAGAAAAACTGGATGGAGATTTAGCAATAGTTCACTGCAAGGTTGTTCTTAAAGAACAGTGTGAAAAATATTGCTTCAGATTTGGCTATCTTCACATTTTTCAACACTACCTAAAAGGTGTTTTGTCTTTAGGTCCTCTCTCTGTGATCACAAGGTATGCAACATATACACTTTGAAACATCTTGGTGATAGGGTGTGATGCCAGCTTCACAGCTTCTTCAGACACTTCAGGTAGTTCTTCAGACCTTCACAGATACTTTCATCTGAAAAAAATAAAGATACAATGAAAATAATAATTATGTCTTAGGTCTACAAGTATACCACAGGATGACTCCCTGGTCAAGTGGTCTGAAATACCAGAGTCTCACCCAGTCATTCTGCATCATGTTCATACAGTAAGGCTCAGATACACATTGCTACCAAAAGTATTTGCTAATATAATCCTGAGAAGATCTTGCTCTCTGTTCTGAAAATGGTACTTCAATCAGATCCACAAAATCTCAGATTCTACCCATACATTTTAAAGACATAACCAAGAAAGTGAAGCATCACCAGTAATTTTGTCTATTTAGGGATTGATGTTGCCCTCTGGAAAGTCCCATTTCTTTCTGTTGACTGTGTAAGGACACAAGTGGAATCCAAAGACTCAGGTTAGATTCCCATCTTCCTCACATTTCATGGTGAGTTAACCATTAGGAATAGGATTCATACAAATCAGCAGGCTGAGCAGGGTATTGCCTAAGAGTAGGGTGGGAGCTATTACTTATTGTCAGCCATGAACTCTCCTTGGAAAAGGCACTTAGCTGTGTCAGTCATTTCTCACAAAATGCACCTGCAAGATCCAAAGTAAAATCTTCTTATTTTTGGAGAAGGGATTTAAAGACAGATCTCCTAAGCTGCTTCATTATTGCACTCTATTTTAAGGTACTGTTCTCATAATCTTACCCAAAGTCATTGCCCTCTATAAATCATAGTCATTGGGTCTGTGGTGGGTTTGTGTGGCAAGGTTTTGGTAGCGGGGGGGCTACAGGGGTGGCTTCTGTGAGAAGCTGCTAGAAGCTTCCCCTGTGTCTGATAGAGCCAATGCCAGCTGGCTCCAAGACGGACCCGCCCCTGGCCAAGGCCAAGCCAATCAGCGCCTCTGTGATAACATATTTAAGAAGGGAAAAAAACAGTTAGAGAGAGCTTTTGCAGCTGGAGAGAGGAGTGAGAAGATGTAAGAAACTTTGCAGACACCAAGGTCAGTGCAGAAGGAGGGGGAGGAGGTGCTCCAGGTGCCGGAGCAGAGATCCCCCTGCAGCCCATGGTGAAGACCATGGTGAAGCAGGCTGTCCCCCTGCAGCCCATGGAGGAAGGATGAGGGGGTGTAGCAATTCCACCTGCAGCCTGTGGAGGATCCCACGCCGGAGCAGGTGGAGGCACCTGAAGGAGGCTGTGGCCTGTGGGAAGCCCACGCTGGAGCAAGTTCCAGGCCGGACCGGTGGACCCGTGAAGAGGGGAGCCCACGCCAGGGCAGGTTTGCTGGCAGGACTTGTGACCCCGTGGGGGACCCCACGCTGGAGCAGTCTGCTCCTGAAGGTCTGCACCCCGTGAGAGGGACTCCATGCTGGAGCAGGGGAACGATGAGAGGAGTCCTCCCCCTGAGGATGAAGAAGCGGCAGAAACACCGTGAGATGAACTGACTGTAACCCCCACTCCCCGTCCCCCTGTGCCGCTGAGCGGGGGTGGAGGTTGAAGCCGGGAGTGAAGTTGAGCCTGGGAAGATGGGAGGGGTGGGGGGAGGTGTTTTAAGAGTTGATTTTATTTCTCATTCCTCTACTCTGTTTTGCCTAGTAATCAGATGAATTCCCTCTCTGAGTTCGGTCTGTTTTGCTCGTGACAACAATCAGTGAGTGATCTCTCCCTGTCCTTATCTCATCCCACAAGCGTTTCATAATACCTTTTCTCCCCTGTTTAGTGAATGAGGGGAGTGAGAGAGCGGCTCTGGTGGGCACCTGGCCTCCAGCCAGGGTCAACCCACCACAGGGTCAGAGAGACATGAGAATGGCTCAACACAGGTTTGTGCTCTGATGTGTATTTGATTATATTACAAAACAGCAGGGACCAGAATAGAGTGTACAGGACACACTTTGGATGTCTTCTTTGCAGTGCAGGCATGTTCTGAGAATTGCCAGTCCCTGTAGATAAATACATGGAGACAAATGCAAAAGATATTGGAAAAAGTACAAATATAAAAAACAAGCAGTAACTATAAGTTTGATAATTTACATGTAGTCAGCAGATATATAGATAACTAGCAGTTTAGGCATACACAGGATTAAACAGCAGCTGTGAGGGAAGCAGTTGGGAGCTCTTTCAGGTTCCTTGTGTTAAAGCACTTGAAGAATTTAACACTTAGGTACAAATGTTAAAATTACTCAGGACCTAGATTGTTTGAAATAGGAACTAATCACAGAATCATAGAATCACAGAATGGTTTGGGTTGGAAGAGACCTCAAAGATCATCTAGTTCCAACCCCCCTGCCATGAGCAGGGACACCCTCCACTAGACCACGTTGCCCAAAGCCCCATCCAACCTGGCCTTGAACACTTCCAGGGAGGGGGCAGCCACAACCTCTCTGGGGAACCTGTTCCAGTGCCTCATCACCCTCACAGTAAAGAATTTCTTCCTAACATCCAATCTAAATCTACCCTCTTCTAGTTTAAACCCATCACCCCTTGTCCTATCACTACATGCCCATGTAAACAGTCCCTCATCATCTTTCCTGTAGGCCCCCTTTAGGTACTGGAAGGCTGCTCTAAGGTGTCCCCAGAGCCTTCTCTTCTCCAGGCTGAACAACCCCAACTCTCTCAGCCTGTCTTCATAGGAGAGGTGTTCCAGCCCTCTGATCAACTTCATGGCCCTCCTCTGGACTCACTCCAACAGCTCCATGTCTTTCTTGCACTGGGACCCCCAGAGCTGGACGCAGTACTCCAGGTGGGGTCTCATAAGAGCAGAGTAGAGGCACAGAATCACCTCCCTCGACCTGCTGGTCATGCTTCTTTTGATGCAGCCCAGGACATGGTTGGTTAATCATAAGTTCCTCTCCCTTAGCAGAACTCACGAAGTCATTTAAGACATCTTAATCACAAAAATTGTGGTGAAGGTTCACCTTGGAAGGTGAAACATAGAAATCTGTGATTACTCTCAATAAATAAATCAAAAATTAAGAAGAAAAAGGAGCATCTTGAAGACCATACTTCTTTGTAATCTGTCCATTTTCTGAATGCTGTTAGAAGCACCTACCTCCACTCTGGACTCTCAGTCAAAAGCTTTTCCTTCAAGTTCACCTGCAATTCCTTTCTCAAAGCCAGAGGTTGGTATATGCGGATAAGCCTGTAAAATATTTGATCTTGAAATCCAGTAACTTGCTAACAACATCAGCAATGAAACTCTGGCTGCCACAATGAATGAGTAATAGCACACTGAATAATTTTAGACTTTGATGAATATATTATATTGTAATTTAGACTTGGTAATCATGAAATTAAATAATTGAGCTAGGAATTGGTTTTTCCACAGACTGTAGACAAGGGAAAATGTGAAGACTCTTAATCAAAGACTATGTCTACCTTGTAGCCCTGTTCGAAGGATATGGATAAACTGCCTATCTATAGCATGGATAACATCCCACTACCACAGCGGCTAATAAGATTAGTTGATCTGAAAAAAAGGGGAGTGTCAGCTCCATGTAAACTGGTTTGTCTTTACTCTTATGCAGCTATAAACATTATAGGTCATTGATAAAATGAGTAAGAAGTTACCTTCCTTTAGTACAGTTAATTAAAAAATTGTTATCCGGCCTACTATCATTGGTCTACTACAGTATTGTTTTCCAGGTGAAATAATGATGTCCAAGTTATAGGTTAAATGCACCATCGAAAATATTACAAGAGTATCATTTGCAAAAACAGTAATGGAGAAAAAAAGATAGTCAGAATTAATATTTTCCCGTTCAAATAGTTTTAATGAGAATTATAAAAGAGACATGGCCATAGATCTAAAACATATATGCATCATTTTTCCCAAAGAATTTTTAAATTTATTTATTCTTTATTCTGAACATTATATGATTCCAGTTTTAATTTTGTATTATTCTCAAATAAAATATCATGCCCTTTTTCAATACTTGTGGCAATGATTTCAAACAGTGCTTAACTAATTGTATTGATCGAATGAAGTCTTGGCTTTACTGCTGCAGTTTCATATCAAAAGCTCATCAATTTTCCATAAAAAAATCTCTATTTTATTAAGAGCTCCTAGATACAACTCAGGAAAAATCCTGCTGGAAAGTTAAATGATAGGGTTAAGAATTAATTTATTCCCACAATCTAGACCATATGCTGGATTTTTATGAGGAAATGAAAGTAAAGATGATGTATTTAATCTGACCTTCATTAGATGAAGACAGTTAACTGCCTTCATAACCACATATTGTGTTGACAATTCCACCCATTGAGATCTAGATGCCCTGGAAAAGCTGGCTTATAACTTCATGTTGTGGTTTAACACCAGCTGGCAACTAAGCACCACACAGCCTATTGCTCACCCCTCCCCACACCTCAAGAGGATGGGGAGGAGAATGGGAAAAAAACCTCGTGGGTTGAGATAAAGACAGTTTAACAGGATAACAAAGGAAGAGAATAAGAATTATAATAGTAATAACAGTAATAGTAACAGTAAGTATATGTATATATAAAAACCTAGTAATGCACAAATGCAATTGCTCACCACATGCAAAAGGAAAAAAAAACCCAGATGCCCAGTGTATTTCCAAGCAGCAATTCTGCATCCCAGCTAGCTTCCCCAGTTATATATATCTGGAGCATGATGTTCTATGGCAGGGAATATCCCTTTGGCCAGTCTGGGCCAGCTGTCCTGGCTGTGCTCTCCCAGCTTCTTGTGCACCTGGCAGGGTGTGAGAAGCTGAAAAGTCCTTGACTTCGTGTAGACACTACAACTACTCAGCAACAGGTAAACACATCAGTGTGTTATCCACATTATTCTCTTACTAAATCTCAAACACAGCACTATACCAGCTACTAGAAAGAAAATTCTCTCAGCCAAAACCAGGACACTTCATAATATAGAATTGATGTCACAAGAAAGGACACATAGATTGTCCAGTAGCTTATCAGTGCTAGTCATGAAAACTACATGTTTCTAAGAAACATTTTAAACAAAACCAAAAAACTGACAGGTGACACTTAAGGAATAAGTGTTTTTCAAACAACAGAAGTTTTTTGTCTGGTGTCACATGTGTTTGTTTCATATTCTGGAACTTAGGCAAAATCCTAATGCTATGAAACTTTGGAGAAGGTCAAGATTTTACCTTGTATATATGCATTGAGTGTTTGACTATGTGGTTCAATATTACACAAAAGTAATATGAAAAACATAAACTAGTTGTGACTTACCAGGAGAAAGAGAACCAAGAATGGTAATGCAGTATGTATGCCTTTACCTCTAAACCCTAATTCATGGTCACTGGCTTGATCCTGAGTGGTCCTAAAAGTACACAACTGTTAAACTCATGGGAAAAAAGAAAGCAATTCAAACTCAGGTTTCTAAGTAAAGCTGTGTATTTATCCTACTGGAACTTCTACTCATCCAGATCATGTTCCAAATCAGACCCATCAACTGAAATGCAAGTTTCTTCCCATAACATGTTAAACAGCAGGATCAGAGGTGAATCACTCACGGTTACAGGAGATTTAGTTGGGTGAAGCAACTAGGAATCAGAAGTTAAATAAAAATCAGGAATCACTGTGGTAATATATGCAGGTGCCAGACTGCTCTTGAAAAGAATGAACAGCAAAAAAACTCGTTGATAACAAATTTAACCAAAATATTTCAATATGGATTAATTTACCTGAGCTGAAGTATTGCATTTATAAGTTCTGTAGTGAGAGAAAGGTCTTACATAAAAATATAAAATTTTCTGATTGGAAGTAGAAATTGCATTTTTCTAGTAAACTATTTTCCAAAAGATGATTGTGAATGTTTGGTTTGAAGATATATTTGGGATAATGAATGTAAACTCTTTAGTGCAAGCACTATCTCTTACTATAGTTTTATGTAATGCAATAGAGTTTGCAGTATTATAGCAACATTAGCAAAAAACCCCAAACATTAAGTGTAATATAATCTGTTTGTACTGCACACTAACAACTATCTTATACGTTATGATAAACTTTAACAAGTATCATATGAAAGAGTAGAATAAATATATTACATTCATTCCCAGATTATTGCTGTTGAGTTGCCACATTGCTACTCCTCTCAATTACTTTACTTTCTCTTGTTATTTAAGATTTACTTAAGTTATTAATTTTTATAAGATGAGACAACCACTCTTCACGTTCTGAAATATTCTGAAAAAATGGAGGCATTATGGCAATATGACAATGTGGAAATCTTCTTCAACTATATGAAACGTAAATAGTCTTGCAAAAGAAATATTGTAGAAAACAACTATTTGGAGCAACAGTTATTTTGTACACCTAGTTTGACTAAGAAATAAAGGATATTCTTGTTAATTTTGGCATTTTACTAAAATGGGTAACCAGTGTATCCTAACAAAGGAGCATGCATTTTAAAATAGATTTTAGTAACTGAAATTTAACATTACAACTTTAAATATTCATAGTAGAATACTTGTTGCTTATTTTTAAGATTTTTTTCTTGAGTCTCAAAAATACACAATCACATATGAAAAAAAGAAAATTTACAATCCTCTTGTACCTTCTCAGACTTCGTGAAAAACCTCTAGCAAAATAAGAGATATATAAACTACTAAGTATGTAATTTTAGGAATTAGTATTCTCAAAAGCCATTAGAGCCATAGGTTTTTTTGCGTGATACACCAGGAAGCAGAAGAAAAGCAAAAGAAAAAGGTTCATAAACAAATGCTATATCTAGATAGGAGAGTAATGTAACGGAAAGAATGAATCAAAGCATGAATTTCTAACCTATGGATACTGCTTGAAATTAGGCATAAGGATTGAACATGAAGATTAGCTCTGCTACCAAAATAAATTTCTTAGCCTGAAGTTGAAGTGTTGTGCTTTAAACAATAAAATTGTCTCTTACCTGCTTAAAGATATTTCATTGTTTGCATGCTTTAAGAATGTCATTATAAATATGGTATTTATAAACCTAATATATAAGTACCAGCTTCTAATATATACCATGTTAAATTATTTAATTTTCAAAATTGCTGAGTATATAAACTTTTACTGAAGAACTTTGCTGTATTGTCTATCCCCTGTCTTTTATCTCTCTTCTGAAAGAGGATATCTGAAAGGTGAAATTAGTTGACTGTTCATGTAAAGCTGATATCTATATAGAATAAATACAATTAGCATTTACAGCATAGACAGTGGCAGGTCTCCCATATGATAATAATGTTAATCTGCCTGCACCTTATTCAGCTAGTAGTCTTTCCTTGGATAAGTGAGTTCATCTTTTTATTCACCATGGAAATTGGGCCCTGGACTTTTCTACTGAGAAGGCATACAGTGTTGATAATTAGTAATAATCACTTCTGTTGCAATTCAGTCTACAATTCAGTTACGATTTATGTCTACTCAGAATTGCACAGAGATGCCTGTACCTGAAACAACCATCAGCAGGGAAAGACAAAACCGAATTGCTAGGTCCTCAGTTTCATGTTTGGAAAATATGGAAGAACAGACTTTCCGCCATTTGGATTGTGTATACTACTGAAATACATGAAACCTAATGAGGACAGGTGGAAGAGAAAAATAAAACCTGTTGTTAAGCCAATGGATAATATTTCACCAAAGGTGAACATAATAAGCAAAACACAGTCCTCTCAACTCTTTTGTTGGGATGTGCAGCACAGGAATATTGATTCTGAATTCAAATGAAACTGTTGTGAAATTAGACATTAACTTAAACACCAGTAATACAGGAGTGAAGGAGAAAGATTTATTTCTATCAGTGTTACTTTGTCACAGTTTAATTATTCAGAATGAAATCCATATATAAATTGAAGTAATTAATATTGTTAAAAAAGGCTGGAATATTAAGTGTTCTGTTACCACAATCAATAATATGAAAATGAATAAACAGATTAAAAAGCACAAAGCCAGCCTACCATCAAAACCAGAAAAGCACAAGAAATCAAATAAAATCAATCACTTCATAGCCTTGATTAATGCATTGTCACTGACCCTCTGCTATTGTATTTTGCCTGAATCTACATGAACACAAGCAACTAACTGCAGTAAATCCAGTGGTACTCAGGGATGAAAAAAGGTTGTGTTTTTTGTCAACATGATTTGCCTGTTATATGTTAAGGTCCCAGAAGAAGAAAACTGACATGTGTTAGAGCATTCTACTACTACTCTTAATCCAGCAAAGTAATATTAAGGGTGACTTCATCTCACATAATAACTATTTTAGAAAAGCTCACATTTAAGTTCCTGATTTTTGGCTGATCAGCCACTGCCTGTTACTGTGCATGATGATCACTTCAACAATTAAGCTTTAACAGTTTTATTTGCTTGGTTATATCCCGTAACTTTGGTGCCTTCCTTTTTCTGATCCCACAATCAGGCATGTAGTATAGTATTCAAATTTTCATAATTGTAGCCTGGGCAAAATGGAGGTAGCAACTCAGGAGAATTAGCCAAAAAAAGGTCACTTACCTTACAAGGAACAAGCAAATTCTTAGCAGCATAAGAATGCCTGTTAAAATTTCTTACCCATAGCTCCGATACTGCGGTACTGAACTGCGGCACTAGTTGCTGATGTGATTGGCTACGTGCTTACTCTTCTACTTAATCAAGATTCATTGTTGGGCCTAAGCCTCCCTGAAGAGCTTGATTTGCTCTGCGTTCTGAATTCATTACCTCCAGCCTGGGCTGAGGTGGGCTGATTTCCCACTGAAAGCTGTGCAGTTTCAAGCTCTGAGCCCAAGATTTGATAGGTCTAAACTGTCAGATTGGTTAGCATTAGTCTTTTTTTTTTTCTTCATTTTTAAACTCTGATTATAAGGCTACACATAGTTCCTTTGACTGTCTAAAGCACTGAAGTCCACTGGCCTAGAGCAACCTGTGTCCATCCCATACAAGTCTCTTTATGCTGCAAAAGAGTGTTGCTTCTCCCACATGACTTATTAAGCCTGGTCCCTGTCCTACACTACTTGTAGAGATAAATCACATGGGAAAAAAGTACTTGTACCAGTTGAAGATGTGCCAAACACCATTCCAACAATTCAACAATCTCAATGACTGCGTTCCAGAGCCTAAGAACATGTCCCAGTATAGTTTAATTTACTCAAATAGATGCACCCATGAATGCAAAAATGAAATCTAATGAATCTTAACAAATATGTGAATGCTACATTGAGCTGAATGAGATATTTCATCTTCAAGTATAGCAAGTTTATGGCACAAGAATGTAAAACCAAGCACCAGTTATATTCTGTCCTTCTGTAAAAGCCTGTAAAAGCTCTAGAAATACTGCTGGTCATCAGAGGCAAATAATACATCACCAACCTCTGAGTAGAAGTAAATGGATGGGTAGATGACTGCTGAGGACATGTCCATAGACACCTCCTAGTAGCAGATCACAGACATGTTGTTTACTGGAAAAAAGGGAAGCAGTTTGTGTCACTGGTCATCTTCTTCCATAGCAGTCCAGTGGGTAGAGCACATAACCTTTCAGTCTGTTTGTTTGTGAAACTTCAGATGCTTAACTTTTAGATATTTGACATGAATTACCACAGATTCAGTCCACCTCAAAACACCTGTGCAAGCAGAGGCATGTATCTGATGTATTATTTGTTGTCTAAACAAAGGTTCTTGTGAAGCCAGGATTCACAGCCTAAAATCACATTCAGCTCTTATTACCAAAGCTGCCTTTCTCAAGGCAGGGACTCTGCAGTTCACAGTGTGAATGTTTGGTATTTACTCTGAAAACATATAAAGCTGCTGAATAAAAGTCTTCCTCAGAGAACAGTAATATCTGAACACAGAGCTACTGTTTCTGAGCTTGGGCAGCTCATAAAGCACAATGTAGATGTATGTGTTTGAGTCTAAATAAATGTAGGCAAGGAAAGGCCTGGCCTTTCATTATCCACATTGCTTGGCTGTCTTATTCACTGGCTGTATTAGACCACTTAATACAGCTCCTTCCAAAATAATGTTCACACACAATTCCAGGAAAACACTCCCACAAGGCAATAGGCAATATGGCCTATGTAAGGTCACCAAGATTTTTGTTTGATTGCCAGAAAATGCAAAAGTACAGTTTTATCACAATTGCCCATTAAATCACAGTCATGCAGCAATGCACATATCCATTTGATTTGAATAAGCATTGATCTGAGACTAAGAAAGATGTGTTCCCAGATGTTCATTATCAAATATTTGAGCTCTGCAGTTCATGACCACTGATAGTCTCCTATTGTCTACATTGCTTCAATAGTAGTTTGCCTCTGGATTCTTTTTTGGAGTGAGCTATTTCTGCCCAGTACAGCTCCAGAAACTAAGCTATAGCAGGCCATGACTATCAGGTGAGGCTTCCTTCCTCTTACAGTTTTCTGATACTCTCGCAGTAGCTTTGTACTCTCAAATACATCCACATGACCTCATGTCTCTGCATAAGGCATGCAACATACACCTTCAGAGTCTTTCCATAAAAATATAATTTTATGACTGCAGCTCAGTTCTCATATTATTTCAGTTAAACACTTTGAACAGGAAAAAACCCTAACCAACCAAACAAAAAATTACAAAAAACCCAAACCCAAAAGCACTCAGAAGAATGGTTCTGTAATAGTTCTTAAAGAACTGTGAGGCGTAAAGAAGACTAAAATGCTGGGTAGGTGGACAGTCCTTGAGATTGTTATTCTTAAGCAAGGTGAATGTGAGCCACTCTGTACAATTGATCTCAGAGTCTGATCTCAGTCATTTCCATGTTTTGCTTAACTACAGTTGGAAGTTAATCAAGCTAACGTTAGGCTGTGCACCTGTATATTGCAGTTACAGATGCTGAACATTCACCTAAGCAAAGTGATGCCTTTTATTATAATCTAAGCTTCTCTGGAACCCATGCACTGGCTGCTGACCCTGCTGATCCTGGAGCTAACAATCCAAACGGGCTTCCTGACACATGCACAGGAGTCACAGACATTTTTATTAAAAATCACAGCTAACAATACTAGTCATTTTTCATGAGATGTCAAATAGTTGACAAATGGTTCTGGAACACTTCTCCAGAAAGTGAAAAATTTGGATTCAGTTCATTGCTCTTCATAAGGCTTTCCAAACCAATAGCTTTCATCTCCCATTTACTGAAGTTGTGTCATTAGGGCAGTGTGGCAAAAATGTAAGATTCATCAAGTTAGTGAGAGGATGAGAAAACTGGAATATGATTGTGTAGTGTGGTAGACAGGAAAATTCCCAATAAAGGCTGTTATTCAGGCTTCTGAACAACTGCCAGACCTCTACAAACATTTTAGACAATATGTCTTTAACATGAGGTGTATGAATGCATGCAAAAATGTACAGACAGGGATTAAAACATAAGACCCTTCAGTTACGCAAGCACGTTGTCAGCAAGGTTACAGAAGTAGGGACTTTTTTTTTCATCTTTTCCTGTTCTTACAATTCTTATTACAGCTGGCTGCACAGTGGCACAGCTTCAACAGGAAAAATGAGAGGCAAAATTTCAGGCAAGTTCCTTTAGCATTACCATTTAGTTGAATGAGGAGCTGCCATTTCTGTATAGCATATTGGTAAAGATTATTTTTTTTTGGTTGGTTAGTTTCTGTTGTTGTTATGTTGCTTAGTTTTGCTATTGGCTTTTTTTGTTTGATTGGTTGGTTTGGATTTGGGTTTTCGGGTTTTTTTGTTTGTTTGGGGGATTTTGTTGTTTTTTAAAAATTTATTTACTTATTGTGAAGCTAGTCCTAAAATACCCGGTTTTGTCCATATATTATCCAAGGAATCTGAGGATTTAACTTAGGTCTATGAGTGCCACTCCTTCAGCCATGTCTTGGACTCTTAGATGTGAATTTGGGCACAGATAAATAATGTGGAGGTGAACAGGAAATGAACTGAGACAAGCTGGTCACTGACAAGGACACTATGCTAATCAAGGTATGAGACTGTAAACAGCATAGCAACACTTAAATCCATTGGGCAGCAGCTTACTGTTAGATTTTACTTGTTGGCAAATAAGGCAAAGAATTAGGAAATAGCAGATTAGGGAATTTTACTGAATCTCTGAAGCTGAAAGTCTTGTAAAGGAGCTACGTAGTCTTAAAGCATGAAAATTGCTGTACTGGTTATAGTTTGAGGTCCACATTTCCCAGAATCCTGCTATGTACCATTCCTGGGAGACCTACATTTGCGTCAGAGGACAGAAAGAAATACTAAGACAGTTCTCAGGAAATCCGTGTCTTAGAAACAATTTTTACTCCTTAATTATGATCGTTGTAAATTATGTGAATGAAGTTTAAAAACTGAGCTAGAGAAAAAACATTATGAAAGCTATTTTTCTGTTGGATTGAAACTATGCAAAATACACAATTTCCATGCTACGTTTCTTTATGCTTTCCTACAACAGACTATTCTTTATCCACCCACACGATGGCACCAGAAGCTTGAATAAATTTTAGTCCTGTGCATGGCCACACACACCTAAACATTTTTATGTTTCCTTTACTTCTCTTCCTCCAAAGTGGCAGAAATATAATGTATATGGCACAAACCCAGAAATCTTAATCTGCTAAACACTTTGAAATGGCACATAGTTTTTATAAAGAGTAAAGGTGGTATTCACCTCAGATTCAAATAGGTATTTTGTAGCATATTGGTCCAATATGTAAACTTAAAAATATATTTTTTCTAAAAATCCCTCAGTCGTGATTTGAAAATGCAGGTTAATTCCCAAGGAAGACCATTTCTTCTGTAACAGGATTTGAGTTCGCTGATTGATATTTTTTTAAAGACAGAGTAATGTACATTTTATTTAACAGACCAAAGTTTCACCATTTCAAAAAAAATCTTTCAAGGTTAATAATGGTTAACATCACTTTAAATGGGTTTCTGTCTAAATGGGAAAAAGTTTATAGTGTAAATACTACTGATGAACTTAGAGCTGATGATAATTTGTTTACTTTCTACTTTTTACTTAGTAATCTTAAGGAAAATTTTAGTTTCCATAGTAATATAAAGCATACAACGAATGCTCATATTATCCTCCTCTGGGAATCTTGCACATAAAAATAAGTTATTTGCAAATTGAAATAAGGCCCTTAAGACTTATTTATTTATTAGAATCTGTAACAAAGAGATTAAAAAAAAAAAAGATTCGTTTAAAATCTTCATGAAGATAAAGCTGTAAAAATTGTAGAAAAATTTAAATTTTACATAGAGAAAATTCTTTACCTTTGTAAAACCAAAGGTAAATAATTAAGTTTCGAAAATAATCTGATTTACTTCATAACTCAGATGCATGTCCTTTTTTCTTACAAAAGATACAGTATACATACCTAATAAAAATATGTATGAAAAGTATGAAACAAAATAAGATTCTAAGAAGAAGAGAAAACATAATAATGTCATACAGAAAACAAGCCAAGGTAATTTTAAATCCTATGTCACAGCACACTGAAATGCCAGTAATATGTAGATAATATTATTTGCCACAGCTGCCAATGGTAAAGAGATGCATATAGTAAATCGTAAATAAATTCTAGTAAGACCTGCATGCTGAATGAGATAATTTATCCTTCTCTTAAAAAACAATCACAGGGAAACGTATAAAAACAAGTCTTGAATGCTCATGAGATACAATCTGGTGAATAGTATGATTTACTGTGCAAAGAGTAAATGTAAAGTTATTATACAGCAGCCATTCTATTTTCCTTGAAGTTAGAATAAGCCAAACTGACAGTGTATTTCTAGTCAGTTCAAGTACAATTTAAATGGTGCATTAAATAAAAAAGCATTGGGCCCAATCCTCTAATCTGTTCATGTGTGACAATCTCCTTGACTGCTGAGGTGCTCCATGTGAGGTAGTTATAGACTTCCCCTAATGCCTTATTTCCAGTTCAGGACAGCTCAAGAACATATTCTCAAACAAATTACAACTTGAAAAATTTAATCTAGTCACATTTTAGTTTGCTGTTTTGAACTGGACACCACATCATGACTTGCTCAATACACAGCTTTAGTATGCTGGCTCTGGTTTTTTCCTGTTTTTAGTGACTGCATCATATGTCGTCAACTAATTCTGTGACGTTAATTTCTTTTCTGGTGTCTAAAATTATGGAAAAATCTTTCAGAATGAAACCTGGTTAGACACTAAACTGATTTTAAGACTGTGAATTGTAGATAATTTCACTAAACTGAGGGAAATGTGTAAACTGCACTCAGAATTCATACTGGTGTGGCAGAAATCAGAATACAGACCTTAGTGCCAAAATTCTCTTTTGAACAACATCTGAAAAACATTTTGAGACTAGAAGTATTTAAATCTTCACTTTGTGAAGTCATAGAAATAATCACGTTTCCAGTCTATATAGGGAAATCTAGTCTGAATACATCTTTCTTTTTAGATGCCAGCATCAGTGTAGTCAGCGACAAAGAGAGTTCATACATTGCAAATATGATCACCACAGAGTTCACCCATATATCATTTGCATGAATATATGCTCTTTAGCCTTTTTTATTTACCACAAAATATCTGGATTCCCCACTCAGGCGAGCAGTCAGTGTCACACTGTATGTAAGGAACTGCTCATTAGTGTGGTTAAAAGGTTCATTTCTGTTTCTGTGAAAGAAGCGTTGATTTTTACAGTGCTAGTTAGTCACAGGGAATCTCAATCTTTTCACAGTTTAACTCAGCTGGAAGTTTCCTGATATGTCCCACTGTAAGAGATGTGTAGTAGAAAATACTGTCAGCTATGCTGCACATTTTTAAACCATGACAATGAGGATCTGCAGACTGATATCATAAAGGGCGTGTTTCTTAAGACAATATGTGTTTTTTACTTCATCAGTCTCTAGAGTCCATATAGGCACAGCCCAGTGAGTGCCACTCCAGTCACTGTCTGTTGAATTTTTTTAAGATAGATGGAAATAATAATAATTAAAAAAGGTGCTTCATATTTCAAAACCATCATATATAGCTTCAAATCCATAACATGTATAACCTTATGTATAAAAACTGGTGCTAAATAATGAGAATGCAAATTCAAGCACACAAAAGCTAGCAAACAACAAAATTAAGTTTTCCCTTTCCCTTAAATGTCCCTGTTCAATAAGATGTATATTAGGTGTATGTCTTTAACTGCATTCCAGTGCAATTCTTCACTATTGGGCACACAGGATGGATGGCAATGACAGGCTGTTCCCAGTTCCCCCTCTGTTTAATGTATACCACCAATCCATAATTTCTACATTTTATTCAAGATACATAATGAAAACCAAATGGCTTATATCATGATATTTGCACTCCCCCATACTGTTCTTACTGTGGGAGTATTTAAATGCTTTGTATCTACTAAAAGGTGTAGTTATCCAATACCTCTTTGGTTCTGCAAGAAGAGGTTGTCCATCTTCCCCAGTGTTACATGCAGCGAACTCCCATTTGGAAACTTGATTTGAATGCAAAGTGCCGTAGAATGAGACACTGCTGTTGCTCATGCTGGAGAGTTTCCATTTATCTTCTCTCTTTAAAACATGAAATAAAACCACATTCAGAATATTCTGTATATGACAAAACCTGACATTCCTGTATTGTTTACACATTCTACAGTTTTCAAACCTGAAATGGTTACACCATTAGACCTCTCTGAGCACATCAGAAATTCACAAAATATCTTTTTGTTTAAATAACAGGTACCAGATGTCACAGCAAGTAAACTATACCTCAGCTGCCTGTGGGTTAGTAAATTCCCTGTGTTCAACATTGCTTAGATTAATTGGCAGGCCGTTTGCTTCTGACATGCTGCTATTTGCACTGCAGGACAGGGCACAGGTACAGAACAGCCTCAGCTATGCAATTGCATCAAAGACTACTAAAAATACATCTTCAGTTTTAACAGCTATCGTAATTAAAAAGAAACAGAATAAAACCCAAAAACCAGCATGCATATTTATGGCTTATTCTTCAAATATGTTTCTTCTGAATCTAACCCACAAATAAAAGTGTCTTCAAGAGCACTATCTTAAGATATTTTAACAGTCAAAACCATTTTCAAAACCTCTGATTGTTCATTTATAAATCCCATACCTGAGGCCTCTAGACTCAGTAAAATCCTTGTTCCACTTCCACCCTGGACACAGTATTTCCCACAACTGTCCATCACTTTCCTACCTAGATAAGCTCATCTTTAACCTTGACGTGATTGTCTCAAGCCCAGGGTCTTGCTCATGTGAACAGAGAATAACCTGTTGCCATCCTTTGCTACTTCTGATTTTAAAGATTTCTATCATATCTCCTCTAAGTAATATTTTTTACATTTAGATGTTCTTAGAAAATTCAGTCATTCCTTGTACTGAAACTATTCTGTGTTTTGCTGCCTTTCTCTGGATTTTTTCCAAGCATACTTTTTTAGAATCAGAACTGCTTACATAATTCAAGGTATGAGAAAGTCAGCTAACAGCATTATGGTGTCTTGTGTTTTGTTCTGCCTTTTCCTCCTAATAGTCCCTAATATCTTATTTGTTTTTCTGACCACTGGTATTATTAAACTGGTGTTTCATGGAATGGCTTTTTACAACCCAAAGATATCACTCTTGGGAGGTAATGGTTAGTTTGGAGCCTATAATTTTATATGTGAAATTAGGATTGTTTTTCTTCTTTGTACAACACTTTACATTTATTTATACTGAATTTCATTTGTCACTTCATTGCCCTTTCAGTCTTACACAGTCTTTTTTCAATCCCTTGCAGTCAGCTTTCATCCTTACTATCCTGAATAATACAGTATTGTCAGCAGCCTTTTTCTTTTCAGTGATCTCCTGCTTTCCAGGTCATTGATGAATATGTTTTACAGTACAGACCCCTGCTTACCAGAACTGATGACCTGTCTTCACTTCAAGAAATGACAATTTACTCCTATTTGTGTTTTCTTTCTCTTAACCAGTGATTTATCTATGCAACAAATGGCTTTGCTCATGCCACCTAATTTACTTAAAAGCTTTGTGTGAGAGACTTTGTCCAAAGGTCTTTTGAAATCTATGTAAACTAGTTTCCCCCTCCTGTTTTGGAACCTGTTAAAAAAAAAAAATCGAAGTTAAATTTTCCACCTTCTGATCTTCAGCATCTAAGGCTCTTTAAAGTGAAAAGCTACATGAAACTTAGTAATTCAGATATTTCACCCTTCAGTTCCTCTAGATCTCATATGTGAGTAACATCTGGTCCTGGAAATTCATTATTGTTCATTTGTCATTTTTTTTCCATAAACTCTTCTACAATCACTCAGTTTCAGACAGATCCTTGATAAGTCTCCTGCTGAGAGTGGCTCTCTAATGGGACTCTCCTCTCCCCTTTTTCTTCTACAAGGATCACCACTGCAGCCTCTCAACAATGACCTTTTTCTGCCTGTTTGGTTTGAGCACTCCTTTTATATTCTGATCATCAACTGGCCATATAGACTTCTTGATCCTGAGATGTGTAAAAAAAGAATATTAGTTTTGTTTCCTTTTGCCAATTATTCCTTTTTTTAATTATCATTTTATGCTTTCACATTTTATAATCCCTTCTATTTTCTTTTGAATGTAACGATATGACTTCAGTTTTTTGAAGGATGCCTTATTGTTTCTAGAAACCTCCCTTAAATTACTATTCAGGCTTTCAACTTCCTTTTCTTCTTTAGTCTTCTGTTAGCAGATAATCTTAATTGGACTTATGTTTCCCATTGCTATCCTTCAGTAATGCCTATATTTCCTATAAGGATTTAGTTCTTTTGCTTGTCCATTTTAGACAGCTTTTAGAAAGCTTTTTTATTTTTGCATAGTTACCTTTTCTCAAATAGATCAGAGCTGTACTGGTGAGTATTTCAACCTTTGTTGCTCATATAAAGATGCTGAATCTACGTATTACAATATAACTCTTTAACTATGGATTTTGAACAATTTTCTCTGTAGTATTTGGTGACTACAAAAAGGTTGTTTATATTTTTCTATATGTCTGCAACTAGCTGCTCCATGAAACAGTTAGTGATAGTAACTAAAAAAAAATAATTTGACCTCTGCATTGCATGCAAATGTGACATTTACTCAAAACTATGTCTCTGTAGCTAAGGTATTTTGTATGTCCTGTTGTTGCCATGTGTCTGATCTCTGCCACCTTATTTGTCAGTGATATCATGTTAGTCAAGCCAGTGATATCTTCATTTAAGACTAAATATTCTTGATCTCCTACTATATTTCTTCTAAAACTCATCTAGATGCATGTGTATCACGCTTGCAGTTGTTTTCTCAATTTACTGTCTGTAAATGACACACCTCCAGTTCTGTTCATGTCTTAGGCATAAAGAATTTGTACCTTTATATACAGAAGCAGTAGAGTTACCCAAACTGCATGTTCTTCTGTACCTACCAACACTCCCCTAGTTCTCATTTTAAAAGCTAACTTTTTATGTTCTTGATTTTAAGTGCCAGGAGACTGGCTTAATTATGACTAAGTTAAGCAATGTTTTTCTGTACTGATTTCTCTTATTCAAAAAGCATTTTCAGCTTCTTACAGGGGAACACAATCCCTTCATTCTCTTAATTTCCTATCTATCTTCAGCAGTCTCCCAAATTGAACATCTTCAACTACATAAAGCTTTTAACCCAAGGCAACCACCCTGGGAGGCAGGCTGCCATGGAGCAAAAGAGGATGTCCTAGAAACCCTGGTAATGGCAAGTAGCAGGCTACCTTACAACTGGAAGCTTGAAAACTTGGGAGATACATCCTGCATAGTGATCCCTAATGTTCTGGTAAGGAAATCTAGGAAGAAATTTGTCAGATATATGTACTTCAGGTTTTATGATTCACTATTACTGAAAGAAAAAGCAGAAGAAATGACAACACTTTCTTGCAGACAGCACCAGCTGGCTCTGCTTTTTATGCTCTCTGTCTGTGTGTGCGTGCGTGTGTACACAAACACGTACGTAATATTCTAGAGCTAGAAGAGGCTCCTGGACAGCCTAGGGTACCTAAGCTCCTGTATTCAGGAAACAACTGAAGCCTTAGTAGCTGGATTTACTTTCCAGTCTCTACTGATGAAAATATCTAGAACTCTTCTGACTATAAAGGGAGCTTGGATATAAATTTAGATATGTTGTTCTGTGAACCACATGCAGCCTACAGAACTTAACAGAGAAGTCAGTTGCACTGTAAGGGAAGAGTAGGGAAAGGGCGTCCAGTAGAGGATCAGTCTTATGTGTCCTGATCTAAAGGTCCAGAGCTGGTCCCTTTTATGTTCTCTACCTTGGCATGATTTTTCCTTAGCTGGTGGTAAGCAGCAAGCTGTTGCTTCATCTGCTCTGGATAGAAACACAAGAACTATTTGTCAGTAAATCTGACAATTACCAAGCCCATCAACCAGAAAAAATCAAGAATTAACAAAGTCTGCAAGTCCTTCAAAGCATAACTCCTCTGACTGGCATTTCAGCTTCCAAAAATATCCATCATATCTTTCATGTGAAGACTGTAAAATGTGTTACAAATGTCTTTTAATGTAATTTCACAGCACTTCTGTGACACACAGGTACTATTCCTTAAAGCTAGGGAAAGAATAGTTTATTGCCACAAGTCACAAAATGAATCAGTAGCAGGATTGAGACTAGAATGGCAAGTCCTGGAGTTTGAGGCCTGTATTCTGTTTGCTAAACTGAAGAGGATTGAAAATATCTATGATATCCAGTAAAAATGTATTAAGTACTGTTTTTCTTGTTTAAAAAAAAAAATAGAATTTAGGCTTCTCTCAAAATGCACTGAATTCCTTCTTATCAATGGGATGCCAATCTGTTTACTGTCTTCCATTTCATTTTACCACATTAGAGATCTGCTATGAACAATTTTGTTTTATATCTCAAGGTCTAACTAGCTTCACTGAGATATTAAAAATATTGATTCTATTTTATGAAACAGGCAGTGTGGGGTTTTTTTATTCCTGTGGAAAAGTGACTTTTTGAGTTGCTACTGTGTCTAAAGGTGGGAAGAGAAAAAAAAATGACATTTTTACTCTCTCAAGTGATACACAGAGCACTTTTCTTATGAAAACCTTCTATACACACAATTGGAAATGGTGTTCTTAACAGGTTTAATGCTGCTGTTGTCTTCTTTTGGGGGGGAGGGATAATTAGACTAGATTAGCTTAAATGTATAGGCCTAATTTTTCTTGCAAAATTTGAAATAGACAACACAGATTTGAACCTGATAAGAGAATGAAAACCTAGACAATAGAAATGAATCATGGCATTTCTGGGCAAGCAGTTGGGGTTAAATATTATTGATAACATAATTTTTCTTTTTAAAATAAATGGACTCTGTCTTCAGTTTACACTTTCTGATTTTTTGTTTTGTTTTTTCAACAGATGAAAAACTACTGAACCTAACAGATATATCCTTTTGGGTTTCTGGTTAGCTTGCCCCCCACACCCCCAATAAATTCAAAAACCATCCTCAGTGCCCAAGCTGAAAATATTAGAACAGTAGAATAATAAGCTGTGAAAAGACAAAAATATTTAACCTCTACCTTCACCATTAACTTCACATGTACATTTGAGAGAATAATTTATAACAAGTAATGTTTAGTGAAGTGTTTTCTTTTTTGTCAGTCACCCATAACCACATTGAATTTGACTCAAATCTCTGTTACTATAAAAAAATACTCTGTGTGTGTGTATGTGTGTTTGTATGCATATACTTCTATGTAGATATTTGCAATTACATCATATATTGGAATATTCCATTCCATAAAGGGTAAGTCAAGGGTTATTCTGAACACAAATACAAACCAATGTGTTTTCAGGTGCTACACATCCATATAGATTCATAGATCAGTGTTTGTAAACTATGATTTGATGTACATTAGCATTGCATATTAGCTTAAAATATTACATCATGTATTTAATTTTCTATTTTTTAGTTACCCATAAAAAAACACTTTTAAACTGCATTTGCTTAATGTGAAGTATTACTTCAAAAAAAGCACTTTTTAATATGAAAATTGGTACTGCCCAAATTATTTTTGAATTGCAATGTACTAATAGTAACTATGATCAGAAAATGGCCCGACTGTGAATTGAACTGATGATAAATCATTCAAAAACAGATCTTCAGCTTATTTGAATGTAGATTATACAAACCAAAATTGTTAAGATTGTAAGTCAAGCACGCTTTCTGTAAGTTTTTGAGCATTATTTTGATAGTTTCTCAGCTGAATCTGATATGAGGAGGTTGCACTAGGTGACCTGAATTATACTGTGAACCTCTAATCATGCTGTGCCTTAACAGAAGGAGGATGTCTTACCTTGGTTATGCCTTTAAACTGCCTCTGTCTTCATATTTCCTGAACAACTAGATTTAGACAGCTAACAGTATTAGTATGGTTGATCATCTCATCAAAATAAGCAGTAACAAGTTTATTGAGATGAATAGCATCAGGAAAATTTTATAAAAGAACATCTGCAAAATACTTATTAAAGATATTTTTCAAGGTAATTGTATTTGTGACTCCTGGATTATTTTTCATGCTCTCCTAATATCTTAAAACAACTGAATTTGAGACAGGAAAGCAAAATATATCTTTTATTTATTTATTTATTGCATGTATGACCTGAAACCATGACACCTCTTGTTTTTTCAACTATAGGTAATTCAAACACGTGTCCATGTAAATCATATACCTGTTTAAGGATACAGTATTTTTATCTGGTTTTGATTTCCGATGATTAATGTTATGAAAATACATATGCATTATCAAAAGATCTTAAGTAAAAAATAGTAATATCATACCGAAACATGAATGGTAGCATGGCTGTATTCAAACTTCTGTTTCAAAGATAGCTAGTGTAAAAAATAAGCTTTCCTTAACAGGAGAAAGAAATGGAAGAAAATTTCATGTTCTAAATCCAATATTAGTGCAGAAGAAAAGAGTTTAAGATGTCGTTAATACTATTTTAACATTAATCTCATTTTACATTAATGGAAATAACAAAACAAGATTTAGTACTTTTCAGGATAAAGAAATCTTTTAGCTAGATCCAAATTACTTTGTGGTTCAAGACCATGATGGATCACCTTGGAAATTAAAAGAAGCAGATATGGAGAAGACTAATGCTACCTTGTGTGTTTCTCTTTGAAGAAAGGATTATTTCATAGAACAAATTCTCCCATGCATTTTCCACTTGAACATTTGCTGTCAACTTTTTCAACATGTCCAGCAGACAGAACAAGGACAGGTGAAGCTCTTTTTTTCTAGTGATCCTTCCATTTTTCCTCACTACTTCGCACAGTTCTGAAACATACTTTACTGAAAATCAGATGACTTTCCATGGCATATATATATTTCCCCATTTGCAGATTCCTTACCACATTCTCACCTTAGATAAATTTTACTGTATTACCACTCATTTAAGATCACTAATTACCTCATTAAAGCCCTATATGCAAAAAGAATATAAATGGAATTTGGGTGCTCAAATCTAAAACAATGTCATACAATACCCTATTCAGGTGCCACTAAGGGTCCTACAGAAACCCTCCACACTGCAGGTTTTTTCCCCTGAAAGTGTTCAAGGGACTCAAACTTCTACTTCCTGGTCTCCATGGAAATGCTCTAGTCTTTAGGAGGCTCTGCAGCCTGAAACATTTTATTGCAAACTAGAACGGAGGCATTCCTTCACATTCCTGAGACGACTGATTCAGTGGATGCTTACGGAGAACATATAGCAGATTCAACTTTGCATAAAATGCAGAGAAGCAATGTTTAATTATAGTACTGCCTGCACAGTACCTGCTAGTACACCAAAGAAGGGTGAGAGAAACCTTTGCTCTCTTTACCTCAGGAAACTGGAACCTACAAAAGTTTTCTTGAGAATGTTGCTTTAATATTTTGGCTATCCAGAAGTCATGTTAGAAAGGACTAACATGTCTTCCCTATCTGAATATGCACTTTTCAGGAAATTTAAGCAGTAAACCAAGGCGTAGCAAGCCAAAAATAGAAATGGAGGAGACATGAGGAGACATAAAAATCAGGAATGACATAAAATACAAAACCAGCATTTTGACAGGGAATGTAATTCAGGATTTGCTCCATTGTGATGTTTTGATTATGATACTTTCTGAAGTATCTGTGCTATGTTGAGGAAGTGTGTATTTTCTTTGGTGAAATTTTAATTTCATTTTGCATATTAAAGCAGCTTCAACAAGAGAGAGGTGCATGTCTCACAGTTTTAAGACTTTTTTGAGGACATGTAGTCTGAACTTGCAGTATCACAGTCCCTTAGATATCCTAGGATCTTGCTAACTGATTCTTTAATTAAATCTGTAAGATCTGGCAGAGCTGCACCATGTTTATTTGAGGAAGATACTCTCATTTAAAAGCCTTGACCTGATAAAGAAGCCACATCATGTCCAATTTAGCTAACTAATCCCATTAGTCAATTACCCTTATCTTTTATTTTTAAGGTCTTTCTGCATTTTTCTATCTGTGCCTTCTAACTTTGGGTCTCATTAAAGCTATGGAAACAATGGAAATATTCTCCTTCTATAAATTAATGAATGTCACTAAGATGTCACTTCTCCTAGATAAACTAAAGAGCTCAAGCCTCATCTGTCTCGCAGTGGGTCATCCTACATGTTGAAACATTGCAAATCATTTCACGATTGTGAACATCTTTTTAAAACAGAAATGCTAGAACTGGATACAGTATTACAGTAACTATTTTATTAATTATGTAAATAGCTAGAATATCAGCTGCCCACCTTCTATTTGACATTCCCTCACTGGTATACTGACAGATTGGTTTTATTCTCTGAGACAGCTGAATGTACTGGGGCTGACATTAAAATGGTTATTCATAACTGTAAGAGAAAAAAAAAGTAGTGAGTTCTATGTAAAATCCCTATGTTCTCTTAGCAATTCAAGATTACAGTAGTGACAGTATTATAGGATGTAACACAGTATATTTTATGTAATCTTTGAAATATACTTTTATTAACTGTTTTTTGGGTTTTTTTTTCCCCCAGAAAGATCAACTTCTCCCTAAGCCATAACTTCAAAACATACATATGTCACCAGAATTTGCAAGGTTCACATTGAACCAGCTGGTAGTCTGTAAGCTGCTTCAGGCTTAAAAAATCAAACAGTTTATACTGCAGTGTATTTATTCATTAAAGGCTGAAGATAGTGAACATTTGAAGACAAATGGGACACATGAACCAAAACAGACTAAATTTTGTTATTTGTTTTAGGTCCATATCCTGTTTTCAGCTAGAATAGAGTTAATTTTCACAAGAAGCCAGGTCAGGTTACCCAAACTGGCCAGAGGGGTATTCCATACCATATGATGTCATGCTCAGCATATAAAGTGGGCTGGTTGGGGAGGAGCAGTGGCTTCTGGATGGCCTGAGGTTAAGGTAGTCGAGTGGGAAATTGCATTGTGTATCACCCACTTTGTATATTGTAAGTATTGTTGTTGTTGTTTTCCTCTTCCTTTGCCATCCTAGTAAACTGTTCTTATCCCAGCCCATGAGTTTTACCTTTTTCTTCCAATTGTCCTCCCCATTCGAGCAGTTGTGTGGTGCTTAGCTGCTGGCTGGGGCTAAACCACAACAGCCCTTCATTATGTTAAACACACACTTCTACACTTCGTCCTAGGACAAAAGGTTAGAAAATGTCAGGGATAACTTGGCTACTTTGAATTTTGGTAATTCACAGAGGTCATAAGACTCATCCCTTGAAAAACAGTTGGAAAGAGATGTCTCCCTGCTGTCTTCCTTGTGACCATCTGCAGCTTAACTACTCTGCACTGCAGCAATCCCATACATGACTAGTTGTTGCTTCAGTTTAATGTGGGTTCAGACTGCATCGCAGCTGATCTAGCCGTTGGCCTCTAGATACACACATGACACTTCTCCTACCACAGAGAAAAGGATGTGTTCTGAACATTCCAGAATCAGGTCTGTACGTTTAATGTATTTTCATATAATCATTTTAACTACCATCTACTTTGAACTACTGCAATTTCCCCAGGCTTGAATTGAAGTAATTTACAAAAGAATCTGACATCCTTTTTAGAGGTTACAGGGTAAAGTTAAAAAGACAGAGAGATCAAATTTCAGTAAGAACAATTAAGTACAAAGTCATATATGATGAAGGTAACTGAAAATTAAAGTATTTTCATAGAAAAAGACTAAACTTAGAAATTCTTAACACCCTTTCATATAGCAAGAACACTTTAACATCCTAGATTCCAACTGTTTCTCTAGAATGACATTCCATTTAATTAAAAATATACAGCTGTAATTTTTGTTTTTTCTCCTTTATCAAATCATTATTTCATTTTTTGAAGGTGAGTGCCACTTACATTGTCTTGGAGTGTGACTAGTATGACACTTCTTATTTCATCAGAAATTATGTTTTTCTACTGACATACATGTCAACTGCTTGTACAATACGGCCCTTCTGTTTGGGACCCTTTTATACTGCCACAACAAATGAAAAAAAGGAAAGAAGACTGACTAATAATGAACTACATAATACAATAATTATTATTACATTTTTAGTCTACCTGATACACTTACTATCTTTACAGTGTATTAGTTTTTGCATTGTCTTATCAAGTATTTTACAACTTAGATAGAATATAATATTTCAATAAGCAGTTAAAACCTTTTCAACATTTGCTCCATTTTAAATGTTTTGAGTTCAGCAGGGTCCAGGCTTAATATTGACAGGCAGGCTAGGTTCTGTATAAGCAGCTCATATAGTGGTCGAAAATGAAGCAAGATAATGCAATTTTTCAGGGACTGACAAAAGGGAATGAGTTTGGTCTTCTTTCGTAGTACTCAGAAGGACAGATTAGAATGAATCTCATTCATTGAATGCAGTTCGTTGTTCCATTCTGACATCTCTGCTTCAGTTAAACAGTTCGATTAAATAGAAATTCAGCTTGAAGGTTTTCCTCACAGATAAAAAGTGTTTGTCACTTGCCTCTGGCAATGTAGTGTGTTAGGGCCCCAATAAACATTAAAAGAGAGAAAATTCTTGTTTCTTAGTCTCCAAACCTCCAAATTAACTGTGGAGAGAGAGTACAGAGAATTATCTGTAATCAGCTACCAGTTAGGGCTCGAATTTTTCTCTGAAATCAAAGGAAGATGTCAGAATACTCCAACCTCTCAAAGATGTCTAATTAAAAAAGTTTGTTGCCTAACAATAGAATTTAAGAAATAATGAGGTTTTCTCCTGCTAATATAAACATCACTAACAGCAGCAATATGAATTGTAGTGAGTAAAATACAGTGTAGTTTGAAATGGACAGAAAATAATTGTTAGCTTTTGTGATGGATTAGCCTTGGCTAACAGCCAGACACCCACCCAGCCGCACTCTCACTTCTCCGCAACATGATGGGGAAGAAAATAGGTTGAGAAAGCTCATGGGTCAAGATAATGGCAGAGAATTTCTTTACCAATTACTGTCATGGGCAAAACAGACTTGAGCAAAATTAATTTAATGTCCTGTCAATTAAAATAGATTCATGTAGCGAGACACAAAAACAACTATTAAAACAATGGTCTTCTTCCTCCCTTTCCCATGGCCAAGGTTGTTTTTTCACTCCCAGCTACTCTTCCCCTCCCTGTGCAGGGCAATGGGATGGAGGATGGGTGATAAGGCTCAGTGCAAAAACACACCACAGAGTCTGTGGTCTCTCTGGTACTCCTTCCTCCTTGCACTTTTCCCCTGTACAAGCTTGGGTTCTCCATGGGCTGCAGTCCTTCAGCAAAAAAAATAAACCCAAACCTGTTCCAGTGTGGTCTCTTCCATGGGCTGCAGGTGAATCTCTGCTCCAACGCCTGGAGCACCTCCTGCCCCTCTTTCTTCTCTCACCCGCGTTTCTACAGGGGTATTTCTCACACTTTGCTTTCCCTCACTCCTCACACTACTGAGTGGCAATTTGCCATATTTTAAATACCTTTTCCCCAAGACACCCCCACCTTGGCTGGGGGCTGAGCCGTGCCCTGAAGTGGGTGGGTTGGAGCCGGCTGGAACCGGCTGTGTCCGGCACGGGGCAGCCCCGGCCTCTCCTCACAGAGGCCCCTGCAGCCCCCGCTGCTGCCAGCGCTGGGGCACCTGCACCCGGTGCAGATTTATATTTTGAATTACTTTCAGTGACTATTTAAAATCCCCTAAAGAATTCTGACTGTTCAAAATCTTATTTTTTTTTCTTCTGTTCATCATAGCTTGTTCTAATGTTTGCTTACTTGAAATAAGTGAACACTCATGCAGGTTTTTCTTTATGCCTTATTTTTCACTCTTTTTTTTACAAATATTTTCGGGTTTATTTTAAAAACATTTAGAGATGGCATAAGAAAAATACAAATTCAGCAACTCAGCAAAATTTTGCAAAACTAGTGAACAATGCAGGAAGTATGAGAAAAGGAAAATGGACAAAATAGCAACTATGAAAAATAAGGGGAGAAAAATTTATAATAGCAGTTACATTGGTGAGTTATAATGAACTTTTTCACTTAAACTGAAACATAATGGAATACAATTAGATTTTATTTCAAAATCTTTCTTTCCAATTTGATTCAAAACTCAGAAGAAAAAAAATATTCCATTGCCGGTCCAAACACTGCTGAAGTTTTTAAGGACTGAGTTAGGGCACCTTTCATGTTTCCTAGAACTGGAATAGATTATTACTGAGATGATAATTTATAACCTAATTACAAGATTTCCAGTGTTTGTGTGAACGGTACAGTGCCAGCAACACAGTTACCAACTTCCCTCACAGTTCCGTCTGCTCATTTTGCATATGTTACATGCACAAGTTATAGGGAAGTCCTTACAGTTTAATTTACAAGGAGAAAATAAAACATCATTACAGTTGAATCCAGAATAGTTAACTGATTCAGAGGTGTTGTCTATTTTGTAATTTCCAACAAGTATTATGCGTGAAGAATTACTGCATTCTGGAAACTGGATGATACAAATAGCAAAATTGTTGCTTCAAGTAGTTCTGATATTTCTTGAACATTTCGTTACTGCTATGGATGGATTACTGCATGGTGCAGAAAGGTAAAAGATTACTTATTTTGTACTATCATCCTTCGTATGACCTCTTGCAGGTATTTCTTAAATTGAATTTAAATTCAAAGGCCATTGGAAAAATACTTAAGGAACATGTTCTTAAGTATTAATTTATTTCAAACTCATCTTCCAGAATGAAAAAGTTTGTATTTGTTCTTAAATAGGTAAAGCCTAAAGTCTAGCACAAAACAGCGGTATCACTTCTGTTATCCAAAAGTATACCTTTCTATTTGCTGCAATTCTGGCATTGAACAGTTCCTGTGAGCAGAAGTATTTCACTCAGTAGTAATAAGGTATGTTTTTGTATGTTGTTGCAATTCTGAGTCTTTTAGTGCCCTGTCAGTTGCTGTTCTTAGTTCAGTGTCAGAGGATAAGAACTGTTTCAATGAGTTTTATCTATGTCCAGTTATTTCTCCAATAAAACAGACCTAAAAGCAAAATTATTTCAAGATATTTGACACCAAAAAGTTAAGAGTGCATTTAAAAAACAGTCTATAACTTGATGCATTCATTGATGGGTAAAGATAGTGAACCAAAATGTCTTGTCTGTTTTCAGTCATATCTTAATTGTATTAAAACTTTTGTCTGTACAGCATATGTAAAGCCACATTTTTCAGATTAAGCAGACCATTTTCTGGTGTCAACTGCCACAACATTTTGGATAACTTATTATATATAAAGGAATGATAGCTTTTTATTTTCTTTAGTGTGTGCATCTATGTTTTAGGGTTTTTACAATCTTGTGTTCTTACTGACTATAAATTTGGTTTTGACATTCTTTTCAAAGTTTTAGAGTATTATTTCATTATACAATAGAAAAAAAATTCTCAACACTTATTTTTTATGAATGTTGTGCTGCACAAGTTTTGTTAACCATGTATGGGAGAACTGGTCCAGCCATAAAAATGAACAGCACCTAATAACATATAAAGCACCACCCTTTCTGAAATTTTAAAGGTCTTTTAGAAATAGATATACAGAATGACCTCTTTTTAAATTTTATTTCTCTGTGTGTGTGTTTGATATTTCCAGATTGGTAGTCAAATGAAAGGATACATATTAGATAACCAGCTGAACTTCAACATATGTACCTGTTAACCAAGTTTCAAAAATCTTTAGATTTTTTTTCATTGCCAATGATTTTTTCAATGGAATAAAAAATGTTCAGAAAATTTCTCAGTAAAACAACCTTAAAAAATGCTGTTTTCCGAGTTACTCATGAGAACTTGAAAACAGCAGATACATTGCACAACTCAGACAATAAATAAGGTTTTTTGATTTTCCTTATAGGGAACAACAGGCAGTAAAGCAATAAATATGTAGACAAACAGAAGTCTAATAAAAAGATAGTTTTAGCATATATAACTGGAAGAATTGTAGCACAAATCTATACACAACGCAACAGTTGTACTGATGAATTCACCATATAGTGCCCACCAATCTTGAATAAGAACATACATAAGGTAAATTGTAGACTAAGGCAAAAAGAGAAACTGAAAGACAACAGACAAATCTTTACTAACATTTCACTATTAGCTAGTTAATGTATCTTGCTCACATAGTCAACAACGCGCAACAAGAAAGTAAAATCCAAATGTATATTTCCTGGAACATACTAGATATGATATATATTTCTGTGACTTTGATTTAAAATAAGAAATAGGTAGATTATAGGAAAAAAGTTTTAGATTCATTTTGATATTTATTTTTCATTTGATACATACAGTGCAGTTAAACACTTCCACATGCCCTTAGCAATGTTAACAATGTAATATTTAAAATGTTACTATTTTATTATAATACAGAAAACATAATATGAAAATGAGTTAATATATTCACTTATCCTAGAACTCGTTAATGATAAATTTAATAGGTTACTACTTATGCTAAACTAAGCACCTAAATTTGGCCTAGACTATTTCAGATAGGTACAAGAAAACATTTATAGGCATTTGAGAATCTGATTAATTTTTTAGATTCACATACCAACTAATCAGTCAAGACTGATTTGAATTTTAAATAGTGATTTATTCACACACTACTTTTAAATTGTTTACAGACAAAAATAATTCACAAAAAATAATTTCTGGACACTGTGAAATGATTAATACATTTGAGAGTATTCTAATTTGCCTACAGAGAATTCAAGAACAGAGAGAGGTGAAATTCAATGAATAAATTAGAAAAACTTTCTTGGCTTAAGTTAGAATGCAGAGATCAGCAAATTCAGGGGGCTTTTTTTCAGTGCTTACATTGATTAACTTTAATACCTCAGCCCAGCATTTTCTTTAACTAGCATAGTCTTAGGGATGCTGTTTGTGGTTGTTAATGTGTGTCAGTCATTTCTATTGTATGTTAATGATTGTCAAACTCAGTTTATTCATTGAAATAGGGCATCACAATTAAATTTTAAGCTTATCTTGCTGATATTCTTTATATCATGTAATATATTCTTCATGTTATCACACTTTTTAGATATGGCAGATATACAAATAATTGAAAAGAATATCAATAAAAAGAATGTTGTCATTTCCTAATTAAGCAATTCTTAAGATTAAGTAGAAAGGCATTTAAAGAGCTGAACTGATTTATACACAGAATAATTAAAAAAAAAAAAAAGGTAATTTGCATACCCAGATAATACTTGAAGTGTTCCATGTCTTGGGTAGAATGAGCTTTATGCTGAGTGTCTAGCTGAGTGTCAGTTAAGGCCCATTTTTAGGTGGTAATTGGTATGAAAACCTTATGCTGAACTACTGCATAGGTAATTACACTTTTTAAAAGAAACAATCTATTTCCACTGAAACAATTTCCACTTCCAGCTATTGTAGTGGCTGTAAATTGTTAAGCGAATCTGAACATAGCCACACATTTGGGAGAAAGAACATCCCTATTCTGTAAAAGTGCAAGTTTTATGAGAATGCAGTACAGCTTATAAGAATACAAGCAATTTGGGTCAATTAGCAAGCACAGATAAATGAGTTAAGATGCTAAAATGGAATCTTCCCTTCATTGTACTGGTACCTCCTTAATACTCTTCGAAGAGAGCTGGTGCGAATCATGTTTTAATGGTTTTGGAAATCTGCTTATTATTGCTGGTAAAAAAAATAAACACAGGTGGGATGTCTGAATAATCTCAAAACTCAGTTTGAGGGTGGATTTTTCTACAACATCTCATTAATTCCTGAGTATAAACAAACCTGAAGGTTAAAAGACCTTGAGATGAAGTGAAGAAACAATTTTAACAGTCTTAGAAGAATTCTTCCATGAGTGCTCAGCAATGTAACCATTTCTTAACGGTACATGTTTAAATCGTAAAAGCTATGCTTCTATATGATTTGATTCCCAAATCTAATGTGAGAAATAGTTAAAACATTTGTGGTTAGTTTACATTTATAAAAACTAACATAAGGCAACTATTTAGCTGATTTAGCAATATGATTACCTTGTCAGATATGGAATATGATTATAAGGGGAAACCAGTTACTTGGAGAATATATGTAATTAGAGTAAAAAATTGTAAATTCATAGACACACATGGATACTGTTTTGCTTGAAATATTTATGGAAGTACTATGTTGTCTAAATTTGATGATAAATTGTTGCTGACCTGTCATTGTGTCCAGTTTTTGGTGCAAGAATATATTAACTTTGAATTTAGGATGATATTAATCCTTCTTCTGCTCTTCTCACACAATACAGAAGTGTGTCATCTGCAGCATGGATACATGAACAGATCAGCAGGAATTTTCAAGGATATTGACATAAATGAAAAAGTGGAAAAAAAAATCATCTCTTACAAAACATTAAGGTAACAGTGGCATGATCAGAAATTAAGCTAAAAGGCAAGGTCAGATTCATTTAGTCAATTAAAGAAATAGAAATACAGTGGGTTTTGTTTGGTTGCGTTTTGGTTCTTAAGAAAGTAGGACTAAAGAAGTCTTGGGGATATTAATCATATTATTAGTTTTTATTTTATTCATTTGAAATCTGAATAGGACTTAGTAATAAGGCCAGTCCTTATGAGCATACAGTAATAAGAAAAGCTAAAAAAAAATTACATTGCTCAAATCAAGCAAGTTGAATACTACCCTATATGAACAGATATTTGTCTCACTGAAATAAAAAAGACAACATATTAATAACATTTTAAATCAGAAAGGCATTATAACTGACCCACAGAAATCAAATAAAAAACATGCAGTTCTACCACTGAAGCAAAAATTACAGCATAAACAACAGATGGATAGAACAGGAAGGAGAAAAAGAAGGCAAATAAAGTTATATTTTAAGCATTTCTAGGATGTATGTCATCTATTCTCTTTGATTTTTATGGACATTCTTGACAATATTTTATTTGAACTTCAGATTATTATTCTGTGCCGCTTCAAAGATGTGCCAGGAGAGATAAATGGCATTATTTAATATGAAAGTAAGAGCATCTTTTTATATACATTACTGTTTTCTGGGATAAACACATACAGTCTCCAACATAGACCACAGCCTCAGAATTTCATGCTACTTCTGATTATTTCATTTTGTGTGTAGGAAGATCATCTTCAGAACAGGAGCACTTATTAGAATCAGCACATGATAGGTTAGAAGGATATTACTGTTAGTGGTGAAGGAGTGGTGTGGAGATTAGGTGTCCTTCCAAATATTTTCCTATGGTTGACTCGCATTTTTTACCTGATATCTAAATATTGTCTTAATTTGTCTGCTCCTCTAAGTTATATGTTTTATACCTTAATATGGCATAGCAGGACACACACATCTACACAGATTTAGCTTGCATACCATCGTATAAAAAGGTATGAACTTGATGCATTGCTGAGGGAGGCCCTCCCATTGAGTCACGAGGTTCAGAAAGGACTCCCTTGCTTTCTAAACTCCTTCTCAGGGAGGAGCCTAAGTGCAGCTAGGTCCAGTCTTAGTCCTAGACTTGGTCAACGGTTTATGTCTAAAGGATTATATATAGCCACATATCAGAGTCAATGTTTGCCTGTCAGAGCCCCCTGAGGAACTTTCGCTGAGATGGTTTTGCAAAGTTGAAAAAAATAGGTAATTTATTAAGGTGACAGATATAAAAAGTTTGGAATTGCTGCTGATAAATGCACTTACTGTAGTAGTGCTAATATATGATGATAATGCTAGCAAAACACTATCCCAGATATTCTTCACCAAAAGGTAAAGGTGCAATGGTTACCAAGAAGGTGTCCCTATCCTGGGTGGAGGAGGAGGAGCACAGCCCATCGACTGCCTCTTCTGGGTCTTCAATCTCGTCTCTCCCCACCACGGTACTTTTCTCAATACCCTTTATACTCGAACCTTAGCTGTTCCCCTCCCTGGGGTGATGTTTAACATGATTTGGGTGGAGAGTCAAGTACTATAGTCATATATGTTTAGCATGTATTTCTTTAAGCTCATTATCATATTCAGGGGTGTCAGCTTTAATGTTCATTTCATGGATAATTAAGCAAAAGGTCTCCCTCTGGGCACCATGACCTTCAAGATTCTGTGTTGAAACCGTTTATCTGCTTATTCTGCATTCTTTAGCCAAAACAGGCCCGTCTTGCTGCCTTAAGTCTCCCTCCTTTGGCTGCTTCTCATGCCAACCTTGCGGATCTCCATCCACAATGTTTGCACAAGAGATAAGTGGACACCAGTGTTTTTAACCTCTTCTATCCCTAATTTGTGCAGTTATATTCTCCAGTGACCTGAACATATATTTTAATTTCAAATGAAATAAAAAATAATAAAATTATCATGACTAAATATGAACTGACCCACATATTGCCATATCTTTACCATCATCCCATGAAAAGTCATGGAACTCAGACAAAGTCCTCAGTGACTGGAAAAGGGGAAACATAACCCTTGTTTTTTTAAAAAAGTAAATGGGAAGACCCTGGGATCTACCAGTCAGCCTCACCTCTGTGCCCAGTAAGATCATGGAACAGATTGTCCTGGAAGATATATCAGAATATATGGAAGACAGGGAGGTGATTAGAAACAGCCAACATGGCTTCACCAAGGGCAAATTGTGCCTGACTAATCTAGTAACCTTCTACGATGGAGTGACTGCATCAGTGGATAAGGGAAGAGCTACAGACATCATCTACCTAGACTTATGTAAGGCCTTTGATAGAGTCCCCCACAACATCCTTGACATTAAATTGGAGAGATATGGGTTTGATGAATGGGCTGTTAAATGGATAAGGAATTGGCTGGATGGCTGCATCCAAAGAGTTGCAGTCAACAGCTTTATGGTTTATGTCCAAATGGAGATCAGTAACAAGTAGTGTCCCTCAAGGATCCTTACTGGGACCAGTACTGTTCAATATCTTTATTAATCATGTAAAGAGTGGGACTGAGTATACCCTCAGCAAGTTTGAGGATAACACCAAGCTTTATAAATCAAATTACCTTAAAAAATTATGAAATTAAAGGAGAACTGTATAATTTGCTAATCAGAGTTACAAACTCATTATGAATTACATATTTCAGAAATTTATTAAGCATTCTAAGTGCATTTGGATGTGAAGACATAAAATGCATGGATTCTTTATATATTAGATGCTACTTTTAAATTTTATTTTATTTAAGAACAGTTAATTTAATCTCTAGATTTAATGAATCCATTCACCAAGATATTAATTTTTTCTATGAAATTTTTGGACACAATGTAATGAAGTCATCCTTAGTTTGGAGCTGTCAGACCACAAATTAGCATAGTGAAATATCCCCGTTTATTCAACATTAACCATGAAATCTTTTAGTGAAATATTTGATCTACATCTTAGCTGTAGTAACTTAAAGAAAAGATTATAAAGAACAAATGTCTTTTCTTCTCATGTAAAAAGTGAGGTCAAACTACAAAAATATGCTGTTTGTTGATCAACATTAAAATAAAATGTTTGGCTTTAATGAAAAAGAATACCCAAGTTCAGTGAGAACTTTAAGTCACAATTTGGAAGAAACAAACAGGATTTAGAGAAAAAAATGAAAATCCTAAGAACCGATAAAAGTTGGTCTTACCAGTGTGAAAGAATATGTATGCAAATTTGTTCTATGAAACACAAACACAGGTTTTTTTATTAAAGTGAAAACCTATTCACTATAGTTACAGTAATATTTATTTAGTGCTAACAACTGGAATATAGTTTTGCCAGATAATATTGTCATTATAACAGGAAATCAATACCAAAATAAATTGCACATTATGCTACCCTGTTACCATCTAATAAACTTTGTTTCTATTTGTCTACCAAAAATATTAGGAGTGTGGTCTGGTGATCTGAGTAGTGGGCTGTGAAATTGGCACCTGTATTCTCCACCACTGGATGTAACCTTGAGCATTCCACTAACATATAAATCTCAGTGTGTTTCAAAGGCACAATTAATTGAAAAATACCTTATAAATATCTCAAAAACTGAATGCCTCAAAAAGTTATTCAATGAAATTAGTAAACATATTTGAAAATGTATGATGTGCATTAGTTTAAACATCAAATTATTATGAGCCTAGTACATAAATAGGATATCAATAACGATTTGTATAAAGCAGAGGTCTCAAATGTGTTGGATGCTAGATAGAATATCTGGAAAAAAAAAATCACCACCTGAATGACAACCAGTAATATTGATCTATTAACATTACATGAAAATCTCTTATTTGAGATTTTGAGTTGCACATCATATATGCATGTAAAATCTGTTACTGTGAAAAGTTATAATCTATTTTCATTCTTTAATAAAGGAAATCCACAAAACCTTTTCTCCTCACTGGTTATGTTTCTCATTTCACAGATTACACTCTTCTGTGCCATAGAGTGTTAATCCCTTTGTTCCTTCCACTTCCTCACAATTTTAAGTGCTACCTGTATTCAAGCACAGCCATTACTTACATCATTTTAATATTACTTCAGCTGAGTAAAATTAGGCCCACAAAGACAAAGTAATAGAGGCAGAAAGCTGTGAACTCAATTTTCATTACTATAGGAAACCAGTTTTGTATTACCTCTTGAATAGCACCTTAGCTTTCCAGCTTCCCACAGAGATTCCACAGAATCCAGCAAAGGGACTTTGTGTCTTACAAAAGGATTTATAGGGGTGACTTTAATCTGAAGGACAACTAAATTCTTCCAAATCTTCCTGCAGTCTGGTGTCTTTCATAATAGATAAATAAAGAAATAATAAAATAGTTTAAAAGTAGACTTCCAGATATTATAAAGGAATACAATTATAAGAGACTATTGTTTTAACACTCATAATCTGTTCTAGTTATACATGTGTGGGCGTACTGTAGCAAAATAAAAAGAGAGCAAACTTCCCAGCTTGCTGTCGGACTGACAGTGAAGAAGGCCTAGAAGTCTATGTTGCCTAAATTAGAATAATAGTGGATAGATCTAAATTTTGCCTAGATTAGTAAATTAAATGCATTCAGGAACATTCCCCATCACCGAGTCACTGAGGACAACTAATACAGTGTTTGGTTTTGACTGGGACAGAGTTAATTTTTTTTCTAGCAGCTGCTATAGTGCTGTGTTTTGGATTTAGGATGAGAATAATGTTGATAACACACTGATGTTTTAGTTGTTGCTAAACAGTCAAGGACTTTTCAGCTTCTTATACTGCCCTGCCAGAGAAAAGGCTGGGGGTGCACAAGAAGGTGGGAGGGGACACAGCCAGGACAGCTGGCTCAAACTGACCAAAGGGATATTCCATACCGTATGACATCATGCTCAGTACATAAGCTGGAAGGAGCAGCATTGAGGCTCAGGAACTAGCTGGATATCAGTCAGCAGGTGGTGAGCAACTGTGCTGTGCATCACTTGTTTTGTATATTATTATTATTATTATTATTATCATCATCATCATCATCTTCCGTTCCTATCCTATTAAACTGTTTTTATCTCAACCCACGAGTTTTACTTTTTTCTGATTGTCTCCTTCATCCCACTGGGTGTGGCGGGGACTAGAGTGAGAAGCTGTGTGGTGCTTAGTTGCTGGCTGCGGTTAAACCGTAACATACGGAAGTGCCAGTATCTGTGGTGATAATTTCTTTTAGTCTGCAAAAGGGGGTGATGATGTACAAACTGGTAATAAGAAAGAGACTTGGAATATTCTAATTTCTCATACATATATGTGAATTATTTATGAGACTGATGGTTTGCCCAGGCCGGAAGTATTTAACTTATCATCACTTTTAATTTACTGGCATAGATGTAGTTCTAGTTGCATTTACCAATTGGACTTTGTAAAGACTTTCCATTTATACCAAAAGCATTTTAGAAACACTTAAGCATATAATCTCAAAAAACTTTGAGAAAGAAATGTACTATGTTCCTAAAGTATTAGGTATTAGGTATTTGTGCTAGCGCTCCATACTGAATTGCTAGAAACTCAACTCTTGCTTAAATATCAGAGCCATAGAGAGACAGCACAAGGTATTGCCTAAGTCCACAGGGGAACCTATTGCTCCTGTGTTCAGAGCATTCTTAATGTATAGTGACAGCCCTGGGTTCAGCAAGACACACAGCAGTCACAATCACTTTACAAAGTGTGTCTATTGGCACTGTCACCACCAGCTAGCTTTTATATAATGGTCTATTGTTGACATTAGTTACCCAGCAGGTAGGGGACATGGATTCTGAATCCTACACAGCATGACAATATGTAGTCAAACACTAAGCTCTCATCTTCCAGTTAGGCTAGAACAGGGACACTCTCAGCTGAAGCTGCCCCATTTTGAGAATCAAATTTCATGTCAACCTCCTGGCAGGATGCATTGTAGATATGTGCTCCTGTTTCACAAAAGGAACTGAATACAAGAGGATTTGGACTAGAGGATATAATGAAGGAATTTCATCCTCAAATATATACTACTTACTAAACTGAATAATCTAAACCTTTCCCTAAAATTATGTCAGCGTGGCTCAATGCAGTGAGACTCTCAGAAGGATACCAAGCCAGTCTAAAAATATCTAGAGATCTCTGGTATTCAACATGCAGATACACATTTAAGAAATTAAGAACAAAACCCTAAATGAGGCTAACCTGCAAACACATGAATGCACGCTCATAAAGTGAAATCACTGACTAGAACATTGCATGGAAATGCCTCTACTGCTTTGTGTAGTCTAGCCACAACTTTTAGAGCTAGTCTGTTGGGGATTGCTCATGTAGGATTCACAACATCTCTCAACCAGAAAGACTGGAAGCTGCAAGGATTTGTAAAGTTGCATGATCAAGGTAATATTGCAAGAACTCCATCAACGAGAGACACAGACCCATTGTCTCCAGAGCTCCAAACTCACTTTCCAAGTATTGAGAGATATCAAGGATAAAAAAATAAATAATTTTTAGTTTGAAATATGTTTTTTCCTGCTTGTTCTCTTTTTTTTTTTTTTTTTTTTAGTATTTAGAAATAATTTTCAAGGACATATTCTGTTTTCCAGTTTTGGTAAAAATGTCATTTTTATATTTTATGTTTAAAATACAAATCAGGCTATTCCTTGAGAGAAGTGATGTCTTTAGATATTCTCTTTTCAGTTCAGAGTTCTCTTTCTAAAATGTGAAGCCAAGCTGCAATATTTTGTAGCAGATGTGTTTCACAATCAGGGAATTCTTTCCACAAGTTTCAAGTGGTATTTGGCATGAAAATCTATTAAACGTCTCAAGCACCTCTGAAAATCTTTCCTTCCCTTTGAGTAGCTTATTTTAAAGTTTTATTAAAGCAAAAAGTACATTTGACCAGAATGGCTAGAAAGCCCCTGAGTTTTCTCTCACTGTATTTTCCATTTCATTGTGCAATTTTTGGATAATAATTAGAGATGCCAAATTCTTTTTTTCCTGCAAGTTCTTCATATAAGATATGGCTATAATAACAGGATATCCTGATTTTTATAGCCTGAAGGCAGAAAGATATCTATGGAGTTTAAATTCTCATCACTTCTCTAGTTCACAGGGGAACTGTTTACCTTTTCCATAATGCTTTTAATTCTCAGTTAGAAACAGTATGGAGTCCTGTTTAGATTACTTACATACACACAAAAACAAACCCTCACATTTTTGTCTCCCTTGAGTTTTGAAAACCTTTTCCACTGATTTAAGTTTGAATAGTTTCAGATCCCTTGAGTTTTGATTTAATAAATCTGGTTCCTTGAAAACTGTTATGAAGAAGATGAAACACAAAATGGAACTCAATTAATAAGCGTTATAGATTGCTTATGAGGTCACCACTGCTTGTTTTTTCAACAAATCACCATCTACTACCTGTTTCATTTCCAAGCCAAAAATAGTTTTAAATGTACAAAGTCAATCTTAGAAAGCCTGTGGCTACACAAGGGCAGCAAAAGACTTAAAGCTACAATAACAGCTTTGCCAACTCTGAAAGAAATTCTGTAACACTTGCCTTGATATTTTTTTTCCCAGTTGTCACATTAAACTGGTAGAGTTTCACATGATTTTAGATTTTTACAGAAATTTCTAAGACCTATGGACGTGGTCTATATGCAAATCATTGTTATGTAAATTGAACAATAAAAATTTTGTTTAATTTATTAAAAATGGGATTTTTAAAAAATGCATTGCTAAATTAATCAACAGTGGGTATAAAGTTCTCATCACTGTATTTTGAAATATTTTACATTTGCTTTGTCTTGGAGCAAAGGACTGTGGAAAGTGCAGACACAGGACTTGGGATGACAGGAGGAGATATGGGTAACAGGCATAGTTCTTTACTCACTTTTTTCCAGAAATTACTGTTCTCATCAGGTAATTCAGTTACACTTTAAAAGGTCAGTACCAGGAAAAAGAATGTCAGGACTGGTATAATGCAGAGAAATCAGCATCTTTGCATAAGACGCCTTGCAATAAAAATAGAATGAAAAAACAAAAATAAATTATCTTTTTGCCACACTTGTAAATACACATATAGTAGCATGTTCGCTCTTTGAACAGAAACAAAAGCTATTCATACATATGGTGGATATTAAAAACCTGCAATGTTTTTTTTTTTTCTATTATGGGTAATTACAGGTATCTTGTTGTGTCTTACACAGACTGGCGGAGTAACCTTTATAGAAGTCCGCAGCACTTGAAGGACTGGTCTTGCACAATCCTCTGGGCATAACACTGTGGCTGGAAAAAAAAATGAGGCGTATAATCTTCCAGAAGTCTCCTTTCATCAGTCAACAGAGTACTGCTAGAGCCAGGTTTCTGGGCCTGTGAAGTCTGTTTTGTGTGATTGTTGCTGGACAGCTCTTAGGAAAATTTGAATTGTCAGCTATGAATTGTCCTCTTCATTCCACAGAGCACTCAGTGCTTCTGAAGTGTCATGTTGTAAAATCAGGGGCTGAAATACGTATCAGTTCGTTAAAAATATAAATTGGAAAAAAAAAAAAAAAAGACTATTTTTCGATGAGTAGAAGCTAGGGTGCGTTAGCTTTGTGCTAATGCTTTAGTTTGGATCAGAACTACTGTTTTGAAATAAATCGCATGGCCGTTCCCCACATGATGTGTTTGCATAGTGTATGGAGCATGTGTTGGATTTCTTTTGTATGAAACTAACCTAGAAAAGACAACCCCGGAGTTCACGGAATGTGCTCCAGCTCTATATGGACATTCCAGCTCTGAGTGACTGTATCAAGCTAGCCTGATACTAAACCAAAAAATGTTTACGGTGTGGATATCAGGCCCTCAGTACCAAATGGTTTACTCCTCTGTTTTGTTCATGTCTACTCCAATGTGGCATGACTTAGACATCATCATTGAGGCCAATCAAAGCTCCTTAAAAATAATAATAAAAAGGTAATAATAATAATGATGACAACAATCAGAACTCTACATCTACATCACTACCTGAAAAGAAGAAAATAATAATTAAAAAAAGAATTAATAGAAATATATTACATCAGTTACTTTAGTCTTTCTAAAACCTTCTAAAACACACTGGTGCAAGCCATTAACACCAGATTTCCTCTGGCTTTCTGCCCACTTATATTCACCCTGTGCTGCCCTTCATAAAATATGTGAGGATTTGATTTGCCTTTCTCTTGAGCATAGCTAGCATTTGTCCTGGTTTTGGCTGAGATAGAGTTAATTTTCTTTCTAGTTGCTGGTGTAGTGCTGTGTTTTGGATTTAGGATGAGAATAATGTTGATAACACACTGATGTTTTTAGTTGTAGCTACATAGTTGTAGTGTCTACACAAAGTCAAGGACTTTTCAGCTTCTCACGCCCTGCCAGGTGCACAGGGAGCTGGAGACCCAGACTGGCCAGAGGGAGATTCCCTGCCATAGAACGTCATGCTCCAGATATATATAACTGGGGAAGCTAGCCGGGAGGTGGGATCACTGCTTGGAAATAACAGTGGACATCAGGTTGTTGGTTTTTTTCTGCATGTGGTGAGCAATTATATTTGTGCATCACTTATTTTATTACTATTGTTATTATTATTGTTATTGTTATTTTTATTCCTATTCTTATTGTTATTCTCTTCCTTTGTTATCCTATTAAACTGTCTTTATCTCAACCCACAAGTTTTCCTTTTCCTTTCTCCTCCTCATCCCCTTGGGGGACGAGGGGTGAGCAAGCGGCTGCGTGGTACTTGGTTACCTACTGGGGTAAACCACAACAGAAATTCTGTAACAGGATGCAGAAGGAAGAGAACATAAGATAAAAATAATTTCTGAACATTGATGTGCAGTCAGACTTGCAGTTCTCCACCAAAAAAAAAGGAAAAAAAAAAAACCAGAAAAAAAGAAAAAAAGAAAAAAGAAGAAAAAAATAAAAAAAAAGGAAAGAGTGGAGGGGAGAATCAACAGGAAAACAGGGAGATATGCATTATTGTTACATAATTCTTTCCTCTTTATTCTTGAGAGGTCAACCTTTTCTCCCAACTCCTTCTCTTCTTTAGCCACCGAGCCACTGAAAAGACTCCTGAGTTAGGGGTCTCAAAAGTGAGAGCAGATAGTCAGACATTGCAAGATTGCCTCTCTCCTATTTCTGAAACTGTTCATGAAATAAGAGCAGATGTATTAGCTAAATACAGAATTTGTGTAGGTGTGTGTATTTTTCTGTTGCAAACTTATTAGTTATTCATATTTCCTTATTATTTCATGAAATAGTCTCATCTGATCGACATTATGCAGTAGATTGTCATACAAACAGGCTGAGAATCTGCAGCTGCCTCAGCAGCAAGGATTAATCAGACAATTCCAAGATGGGGAGTAAATTTTTCCTGTCATCAGCCTGGTGACAGAAAGGGTGAAGGCTGTGACAGTTGGCAAGGAAGACAAGGAGGCTAGATTCCAGGAGGCAGGCAGTTTATTGTCACACATTTACACTGTTTGATACCAATGCCATTAATATTCTAATCATATCATTATTCGCTCAATTTAAAATAGATAGTACTTAATTCTATTTTATTTTAAATTGGACTTCATCATGAAGATCCTAACAAAAGTGGGCTGTGAGTTACTAGCCCATTAGATTTACAATGAACAATGACATACAATGGATGATTTAGTAGGCATCTATCCATAATCATGAACACATTTTCTGAGGAGATTAATTCTTATGCTTTGCCAGTTCCACAGCAAGCAGGTTTTAGGTGACGGTGCCACATATACCTGTCAATACATAGGAGAAAGAAAATGTAATGTTCAGTGGTTGGAAACACTTCAAACAGGAAAATATAAAATGAAGGTTCAGTCACATAAGGCGGCAGACTCTGCACGTTTTCCTCCTGGCAAAATGCAGAAGTATTTCTTACATTCCTCCACACATGATTGTGTGGATAAGCATCCCCCATCTCCCCTTTGAATCAACTCTAATGCTTGTTAGGCTACATATTAAACTAGTTGAATTTGCTTGAAATCTACCTGCTAAAAAACCCACTGTGTATTGGGTTTGAGTGGCAATGTTTTGGTACTGGGGAGGCTACAAGGGTGGCTTTTGTGAGAAGCTGCTAGAAGCTTCCTCCATGTCCAACACAGTCAATGCCAGCCAGCTCCAAGACAGACCCACTGCTGGCCAAGGCTGAGCCCATCAGTCAAACCTGCGCAACTGCAGCCAGGAAAGGAGTGAGAAGATGTGAGAGGAACAACCCTGCAGACACCCAGGTCAGTGAAGAAAGAGGGGGAGGAGGTGCTCCAGGCGCCGGAGCAGAGATCCCCCTGCAGCCCATGGTGAAGACGATGGTGAGGCAGGCTGTCCCCCTGCAGCCCATGGAGGTCCATGGTGGAGCAGATATTCCCCTGCAGCCCATGGAGGACCCCACACTGGAGCAGGTGGAGGCACCTGAAGGAGGTTGTGACCCCATGGGAAACCCACACTGGAGCAGGCCCCTGGCAGGACCTGTGGACCCATGGAGAGAGGAGCCCATGCTGGAGTGGGTTTGCTGGCAGGACTTGTGACCCCGTGGGGGACCCATGCTGGAGCAGTCTGGTCCTGAAGGTCTGCACCCCATGGAAGGGACCCACGCTGGAGCAGTTCGTGAAGAACTGCAGCCCATGGGAAGGACTCATGTTGGCGAAGTTCATGGAGGACTGTCTCCCGTGGGAGGGACCCCATGGGCAGAGTGTGAGGATTCCTCCCCATGAGGAGGAAGGAGTGGCAGAGACAACATGTGATGAACTGACCACAACCCCCATTCCCCATCCCCCTGTGCTGCTGGGAGGGAGGAGGGAGAGAAATCAGGAGTAAAGTTAAGCCCGGAAGAAGGGAAGGGTAGGGGGAAAGTGGTTTTAAGATTTGATTTTTCATTACTTGACTCTGATTGGATTTGACTGTTAATAAATTAAATTAATTTTCCCCAAGTTGAGTCTGTTTTGCCCATGACAGTAATTGGTGAGTGATCTCTCCCTGTCCTTATCTCGACCCACAAGCCTTTCGTTATATTTTCTCTCCCCTGTCCAGCTGAGGAGGGCAGTGACAGAGCGGCTCTGGTGGGCACCTGGCCTCCAGCCAGGGTTTACCTACCGCAAACTGTATGGTCACTAAAGAGAAAAGTAGAATTTTATACTTCATTGTGTCAAGAACACATTAATTCATAACAACAGGATCACATCTGATTTCATAAAGTAATATTTGCCCTCACATAACAAAGACTGTTTCTTCCTGGTCAGGGTTAATAAGCCAGATGGTTGGACAGAAAGAAAATTCACATTTAATCTTGGTATAAATAGCTTAAGTAATCTCACTCTTCAATTATTTTAATCAGCCATTTTTTATTATAAATATCATCATTTTGGTCTATTCTGGACATGGGTACACTAGTATTTCTGATCTGTTTTAGCTCATGTGGACTTTAGCAGTGATCTGAAGGAAAGAGGACCAACTCTAAGTCTCTGCTTACCAAAGCACTAATAATTTTATGGAACAGGGCACCACAGCAAATGCTTTACCATTTTAACACATTCTGCAGATTGCTCAAGTTTGCTCAGACCATTCTGAAAGTTGCTTCACAGGGCCAAACTAAGAAGAACCTCCTCCACTGGTAACCCAGAAAATTTACTGGAACGCAGCAACGTATTGGTAGCATACCTTAATCTGCTCCTAAGGCAAATTGTTCCCGTCAGGCTCAAGAGAACCTAAAACTCATAGCCTTGTATGTTTGGATAGTTGCCATAACCATGAGCATTCTTTGCTTCATTGGCCACTTTGCTTCTGAGAATGTGCCATTCTCAAGGGAATGGCAAGGCAAGGAATGGCAAACATTTTCTAATGGTTACCTATATCCAGCTGACTAGAACTTGGAGGAGGACCTGAATCCTGCCATTATTTTGAAAATTAAGTATTTATGCAAGGCAAACTAGATCAGACTTCTTCACATTCCTAGTTTCCAGCAAGGCAGCACTAAATTAGATGTAATGAATTCTAGCACTCATTAAATCAGAAAGGTGAGGCATTTTGCATATATTGTGTTTCAGAATATGTTTTGTGATTTGAGAAATATTTCCCTATTGCCCAAAGTGTATTCAGCATAGACAAGGACACCTTGCTCCGTGTACAAACCAATATTTATCTCCCTGCTATATGGAACTTCTAAAGTCACAATAATGTTCTAAATTTTATTTTTCAGAATGAATATTAACTGCAGTCAGTCACCCAAATTCACACTTTCATGAAGTGTCATTAAAAATAGTGAAAATAGCCCAAGAAAAAGTAATTGTCTGAATTATTGTTACAAGCACAGTAATTATGATGTTTAATGCAAAAGTTAGAAACATTTTAACTTTAAATTGTATATGTAGTTTATTCTAAAGAAAAAACCCCCACAATTATCTCACATTCAGGTTGAAATAAATTCAGTTTACCAAAGTAATTTCTTGCTATCTGGTCTACTTTAAGTTGCATTTCTGAACTGATTTAATGAACACTTGACAGTTACAGCCTTTACTTGTAGATTTCAGTTGTTGTAATTGTGATTCTTCAGGAAAAAAAACCTGTGCAGCTAGATTTAAGTCTTCTCCAGATATTAAAAAATCTTGAACTTTTTTGTTCAGTTTAGTAGATATTGCATTATATGACCAAAAATTTGTAACAGATTATCAAGATGTGTACTCTTGCTATGTAAGTCTTATTTTTATTTACAGTGGGTTTTATTCTTTTCACTTTAGTTGAACATGGCAAAATGTGTTGTAAGCTATTGTTCTAAGTTTGTGAAAGACCACTGCATCCTTAATTATGATTTATTTAATATTTTTTAAATTAAATCTTAACTGAAGAGGAAACAATCACATATGGTAAAAATAGGTTTTCTAGAAATGGTATGTTTTTCCTAGCACACACATAAGCTTAAACATCTGTTTTGATTGTATGTGCTGAATTATTGATTTAAAAATGTCAAAATGTAACATTTCTTGTTGTGATTGAAAGAATATGCATTTAACTATGATTCAGCATTACTGGTATGATCACAGAAGGAACTTCTTCCTATATTCATCAGTTTACCCATGACATCAGCCCTTTGCCTATGAATGTGCTAGAAATATTTTTTTTAATTAAAATAGCAGATTGTGTATCTGTGTCCATTTGCTACAAATTCTCACATCATTTGCATATAACCTTTGTGCACTTTTCTTGCTTCTCAATATCAACGTGTATAGAACAGCACATTTCTGCTGACACAGTAATAACAGAAAACACGAATGTTGCTTTTCAGAAGTTTTCTATTTAGAATTATCTGAACTAAAAATGGAAGAATTAGAATCTGGTGCACTGGCTAGAGATTTCAGGGTTAAGCTGTACACACTACCATCAATCCACAATAATGATAATTACTGAAGGAAATACCTCTCACCTAACTTCAGTCATCTGTTATGTAAAAGTGTATACCTTAGGTGATATCCTTAGGCTTCTGTTAGAGCTAGTGAAAAGAAACAGACATTTTTAGGGTATGATTTATCCACCATGTTAAACGTCTGTATAAGAATAAAATAAATGATACCTTATAAGTGATTCTTTCTCCTCATTAACTATAAAATGAGCCTTGGGTATCTGTTTGAGGTACATACATCTGTGCTACTTCTTAAGTTCAACAAAATATATTGTAACCTAAATGTCAGTAAGACATTTTAAGAAATTAGCATAACTTCAGAATAATAACACTGGTAATATTCCATCTTCACTGTCTATTGATTCACTAGTAAATAATTTCAGTGTATATTAGCGTTTTTTTCAGTTCAATTTCTGATACAGCCACAAATAAAATGAGGCTTAATGCTTTATCCTTCCCTCTCTATTTTCAGGAGAAAGTTTGGGGAAAAAAGGCATTTGCAGCAACTCCAATGTTGGCCAGAACTACAAGTGTAAACATCTTAATGTTTATTGCTTGTGAGCTTCACTTGCCTAAAGATAAACAAGGATATCCATTGAAGTTGCCCAAATGTATCCTCCTTGTTCTCAAGATATTGTTCCAGGAAGAAGTGTGTTTCCTGTGGCACATCTTCAGCCCTTTAGAGATGTCTCGAAGATCCTAATAAAGCTCAGATGACATTAGATACCGAGATGTAAGGTAACTGATTTGAGTCCTAAATACCACGTTCACACATTTATCACAGTCAACACCGTCAATGGAATCACTTAGTTACTCAATTGGCTGGCTCAGATTCCATTGTCTGTAATACCCAGATCTGCACTGACTGTGTAGGAGAATAAGAGCCTATCACTGTCTGTAGACAATCTAGCCCTGAATTCCAACCCAAGGGCTGTAGTCAGATGCACAAACATAAGTATCTAGAGATCTTTTAGAAGTCTTAGATTATCCAGCTTGTTTCCACAAGGCTGCTGTATATGATCTGGACAAATGGGATATCAAATTTTCATTAGCAAGAAAAAAGTCAGGGTAATCTTTGACACTATTCAAGAATTTATGCTCTCAGAAACTTCACCTTCAGTCCTTCTTTAAAAAAAATGGGAATTTCATAAAAACATATTTTCAAAATTTCAGGAGAAGCATGAAAATTCATTTCAAATGTATACTGAATGACTAAATGTGGTAGGTTGACTTTGCCTGGCTGCCAGACACTCACCCAGTTGCTCTCTCACTCCCCTTCCTCAACAGGACAGGGGGAGAAAATAAGATGAAAAAGCACGTGGTAAAGATAAAGACAGGGAGATCACCTACCAGTTACCATCATGGGCAAAACAGACTTGACTTGGGGAAAATTAATTTAATTTCTTGCCAATTGAAATAGAGATGGACAGTAAGAAACAAAGACAAGAACTACGACACGTTCCCGCCAACCCTTCCCTGCCCTTGTTTCAATTTCACTCTCTCTCTCGTGACCCTTCTACCTTCCCCCACCCCAGCAGCAATGAGTGATGGGGAATGGGGGCTGCGGGCAGTTCATAAAGCAGTTCCTCTCTGGGGCTCCTTTCTCCTCACACTTTTCCTCTGCTCCAGTGTGGTCCTTACCTACAGCCTGCACGGGAATCTCTGCTCTGGCACCTGGAGTACCTCCTCCTCCTCCTCCTCCATTTTCTCCCAACTTGCTGTCTGCAGGGCTGCTTCTCTCACATTTTCCTCCCTCCTCTCTCTGGAACCGGCGGTGTCCGGCACGGGGCAGCCCCGGCCTCTCCTCACAGAGGCCCCTGCAGCCCCCGCTGCTGCCAGCGCCGGGGCACCTGCACCCAATATATTAAAAAATGAAAAGCCACTACTATTTCAGGCTTTTTCAGAAAACTATGATTTTGAAAACCTGCCTCACTGTAAAGCTTTTTTTGGCATAACAGTAGTGAAAATATCCCTGTAAAGTCAATGATGCCTGATAAGCCTAAAAATCTATTGTTACAAAGATGCGAGTGAAAATACTTTTGTATGTTACTTAGATGAATTTTCCTTTGTAATATTTTTAAATACATGCTGTAAGCTTTTGTTTGTTTAGATTTGTCTGAAAGGTAGTGAGTGCAGGTGGGACATCTTGTGAAACACATCTGAGAAGGCATGGATTTGAAAAGTGGAGAAGAATAAAAGAATAAGGTAGAAAATTGTTAAATTGAAATGTTCATATATCAGACTGCAAATTTTTCTTTACCTTAACTGAAGGCTCTGTGTTTGAATGAAGGGTCTTAGCCTTTTAAGATTCACTGTTTTCATATTTTTAAGGGTTTTTTTTTCCTTTTTTTTTTTTTTTTCTTTTTACATGGAAACAGAGAGTGCTGTATAATAATTTTGTGCTGGAGCTGAAGCTTCAGGTAATACAGTAAACATATTCATCTACAATTAAAAAATGTGACATTTGTATATAGCTACAGAAAATCTAAGAGGGTTTTTTTCAGCAGAAAACTGTCAAAGTGTTCTGCACATAAGAATTTTGCAGGTATACAATATAAATATCACAGCTAACTATAAATGATGGACAACTAAAACATCCCCAGAAATTGACTGGATGAGCTGTATAAGAGTAGCAATATATTGACCTTCTTAATGTCTAAACATCATGATAAGAAAGTTGGCAGTGAATGAGAAAGTAAGAGCAATGTATGGAAAATTCAGTACATGAGAAATGAGAATGACAAAAAGTTCCCAAATCAGGACATGCAAATGCTAAAGTGTATGCAGAACTCGGAGAATTTGCATTGAGTGGAAGTGATGTTGCTATTTTGATTGTCCCTACTGCATAGCGGGTGATTACTTCATGACAGAGAAGAATGATCCTTCTCTCTCTCATCTCTCTAGGTAGTTACATAGCTGTCATCACTTCAGTACATGAATGTAGTTTCCTTTTCCTTCATTTATACAACACATCATTTATCTACTTTATGTACCCCATTTAGAACTCCTTGCAGGAAGTCTCCATGACAACTTTTGGTTGCAATTAGTTTCTATCAAGTTAATTTCAAAAGTTATAAGCCATCCAAGTTTCTCTTGGATTTTCTCACAACCAGTTTCCTTTAGGATACTAAGATGCTCTTACAGAAAAATGTTGGTGCAATGTTCACTAGTCTGAGGCTATTCATTATAACTTTTGGCAATAGAAGAAAACTGATAAGTGGATAGTTAGAAGATGTAAAATTGTTGTCATTGACAGATGTTTGCTGTTTCATTTTACAATGAATCAGACATATAAAAAGGATAATAACAATAAAGATTTTAACAATAACAATTTTCAAAAGTCAGTCTCAAAATTCTAATATACTGATAGAACACCTAAGAAAAAGGGAAAGTTAATAGTAATCATAACCGTTTTCCATTACTGAACTAAATTAGGTCATGGGTAGATATCATACTAGTCACTCTTGGGAATGATCAAAATAAGTTCAATGCAGTAGAATTTACTGTGCATTAAAGAATTCACTGGTTTTAATATTACACATTACTTTATGGTCCTTTTTCAAATCCTATATCAATTCATTCTCTTGTGAAAGTCCACTGGTTTCAATAAAGTTTTACAGCTTAAGTGAAAAATTATGACAGTAACAAAGGCACCACTCCTTACACTTTTAATATTATATTTTTAAAACACAAGACCTCCAATTTTATTGTCATTTAATAGTCCAAAAGTGTATTCTCATTTGAGTAAGACCCTCTGAATTTTCCTATGATGGTATGAGACTGTAGGTAATATATTTTCTGCATTATTATAAAAATTTACTACCTACTGGTATCAGAGAAAATTACAGTACTGAACAATTAAGTTTTACTTCACATTCAGGCTTTGTTCTGCTGTTTATCAGCCCTGGTAACAAAATAAAGTTAATCCAATTGCAAACACATAATTTATCAACAACAACTAGAAGCAGCATGCTTCATATAAATGAAAATGTTTGTTCAGTGGTATTGTTTTTAAGCATTTCCTATTCTAGCAGTTAATCCTCTCTCCAGCTTTGTTAAAACCACAGTAGATATCATGGTTTCATCAAGGTTTCCTTCAAGGTTTCTTTTCCTACAATTATTAAACATTAGTTTATGCATTCTCCTCAGGTCCTATTTATTTAAACAGGAATTGTGTTTTCCCAACAAAGTCAAAACTAAAAGTATATAGGTATACATATATTTATATACTGTTTATATATATGACATTTAGTAAAACTTCAGAATGTTAAAAACTAGAATTTGTGACTGGACTAAGGGGAAAAAAAAAGCACCTTTTAAAATTTATTAGTATGAAAATGAAGAAACCATTTTTGATTAAGCCACAATAATTTAAAAAACCTAGGTGTGCTGGTCTCAGGGGGTAAGCAACCTGCAGTTTTCTTGTACACTGTCTTTCAACTGTTAAACTGTATACAAATTTGCAGCTGCCAAGTGTCAAGTCATTGATTTTCCTCCCTACTAGGCAACAGCTGCTCTGCTCACTCTTCAGAAATTCTCCTCTCTAGATGACATTGGGACTGTAACAAGAGACTTCATTAATGATGAAATAAAGCCGTGAACTACTCCAAGAAAATGCCCCCAGAATAAACTTTTAGTAGAAATGTACAAATAAACCACAGAAGACATTGGTGGGAGCAAATGTGGTACTTACCTGGAGTCCTGTCATATGAATATCAATTTTCTGATATACTCTCTATTACACAAATACTTACTTTGTCTGCTAGTAAAATAAAGACAGATTCTTCAGATATTGTGTTCACTCTTCTTTTGAAACTTAAACAATGTTGCTAATACTGTTCCCTAAAATGGGAAGAATGATCTGTGACCTGTTAACTGAAGAATTAAAAAAAAATAATAAAAAAAAAATGTTGACAACACATACAGCTCCAAGGAGTAGATTTACTCTGGTAAAGACTCTAGTCAAATGGTAGATTTTGTTGCTAAACATGCAGTTAATTTTTTTAGCCTTTTTATAAAATTTGAAGATTAATCCTACCTAAATAGGTAGGATCATGCCTAGGTTGGCTAGTTTTTCTCAGGACAGTTAGGTTCATGCCTTAACTTACAACTTCCTTAATCAATTGTGGTGCGTTGACCCTGGCTGGGGGCCAGGTGCCCACCAGAGCCGCTCTATCACTGCCCTCCTTAACTAGACAGGGGAGAAAAGGTATAACGAAATGCTTGTGGGTCGAGATAAGGACAGGGAGAGATCACTTGCCAGTTATTGTCACAGGCAAAACAGACTCAATTTAGAGGAAAAATTAATCTAAATTATTACCAAGCAAAACAGCATAGAGCAATGAGAAATAAAATCAACTCTTAAAACACCTCCCCTCACACCTCCCATCTCTCCAGAATTAACTTTACTCCCGGTTTCTACCTCCTCCCCCCTCAGCAGCACAGGGGGACAGGGAATGGGGGTTACGGTCAGTTCATCGCATGTTGTCTCTGCCACTCCTTCCTCCTCAGGGGGAGGACTCCTCACACTCTTCCCCTGCTCCAACATGGAGTTACTCTCATGGGAGACAGTCCTTCACCAACTTCTCCAACATGAGTCTCTTCTATGGGGTGCAGACCTTCAGGACCAAACTGCTCCATCATGGGTCCCCCACGGGGTCACAAGTCCTGCCAGCAAACCTGCTCTGATGTGGGCTTCTCTCTCCATGGGTCCACAGGTCCTGCCAGGAGCTTGCTCCAGCGTGGGCTTCCCATGGGGTCACAGCCTCCTTCAGGTGCCTCCACCTGCTCCAGCGTGGGGTCCTCCACAGGCCACAGGTGGAATCTCTACACCCCCTCATCCTTCCTCAATGAGCTGCAGGGGGACAGCCTGCTTCACCATGGTCTTCACCATGGGCTACAGGGGAATCTCTGGTCTGGCACCTGGAGCACCTCCTCCCCTTCCTTCTGCACTGACCTTGGTGTCTGCAAAGTTTCTCACATCTTTTCACTCCTCTCTCCAGCTGCAAAAGCTTCCCAAAGTTGTTTTTTTCTTCTTAACTGTGTTACCCTAGAGGCACTACCACCGTGGCTGACGGCCTTGGCCAGTGGTGGGTCCATCTTGGAGCTGGCTGACATTGGCTCTATCAGTCACAGGGGAGGCTTCTAGCAGCTTCTCACAGAAGCCACTCCTGTAGCTCCTCTGCTACGAAAACCTTGCCACACAAACCCAATACATCAATGTAAACAGTATTTTCTTCAGATGTGAAAGATTTTATGATTTGTTTAATTAGCAGCCAGTTGGTCTCCAATGGAAATTGAAAGGACAGTTTAAAACAAGAATAAAACTTATACTGCCATATTATTAAATATATTGATAGAACTCCACCCTTTTACCAAAATATTCCAAAACTTGAATGGTTAAAGCAATAGTAAGACTGAGGCAAGTTTATCAAATGAAACAGGGATTATGTTTCCAAATAGTTGCGTCTATTATTCTTTAATTAATAATGGACTGCAAAAATCTGTTCACAGTTAAAAACAAAAACAGAGTCAAAACAATGCTCATTCTGAAGACGGGGAAAAAGAAAAAGAGAAAGAAAGAGGGAAAAATAAAACCCCAGAAATCTAAAGCAAACATCTGTGTTCATCAACACAGGTAGAGAAAATGAAGATGTTAAGTAGAAACCTCTATATCCTGATATGTGATTACTTCTTCCAATGTTTATTCTTCCTTTTTTACCTAAAATTGTTTCCTGAAAGTCTTTTCTGATGGCATTTCCAAAAGTATTGATACAAGGCTCTAAATATCAGTTTATAGAAATGAAGTTTCCATAGAAAAGAGATTATTTAATTTGATTCAATTTTCCTGATCTATTCTGTGTTATTTTGTGTTTTATGGTGTTTCAGTATGAGAAATAATCTTAACTTGTATATAAAAAACCCCTATGTTATCTGGTCAAAATTTCCTGGAATCTGTTCTTATCCATCTCTTCCATTTGTAATTTACATCAAGGATTTTCAGGCTGATAGATACCTCATCACATTAAAGTAAAATGTCCAAAGGTCTGAAATTAATAATGCACAGTTTCTGTGCATATGTTGCCATCTTATTTTATTGCAATGCAACATATATGAAGGTTTCAGATGAAAGCATTATTATATTATAAAAAGACTATATTAGTTTTTTCTTTTTTTTTTTTTCTTTTTTCATACAGATCTTTAAGATTGTATTGGGTCTGGCTGAGCTGGAGTTAATTTTCCCCCCAGCAGCCCTCACAGTGCTGTGCTGTGCATTGGTAGCCAGCAAGGTGTTGGTAACACACCGGTGTTGTGGCTGCTGCTGAGCAGTGCTGGCACAGCACCAAGGCTGTCTCTACAACATTTGTGTCCTCCCCTCACCTTTGGGCTGGGGGTGGGCAAGATCCTGGGAGGGGACACAGCCAGGACAGCTGGCCCAAACTGACCAAAGGGATATTCCATGCCATATGGCATCCGCTCAGCAATAAGAAGCTGAGAGATAGGGGGAGGAACTGGAGGGGGGCATTCGTTTCTCTTCTGGAGCAACTGCTATGCATAGTGAAGCCCTGCCTCCCAGGAAGTGGCTGGACATCGCCTACTGATGGGAACTAGAGAATAATCTTTTGCTTTTGTTTTGCTTCCATATGCGGCCTTTTGCTTTTGCTGTATTAAACTGTCTTTATCTTGACCCATGAGTTTGGGGCTGGTTTTTTTCCATCTTATTTTTCTCCCCTCCCTGTCCTGCTGAGGAGGGGAGTGATAGAGCAGCTTGGTGGACACCTGTCATCTAGTCAAGGTTAAACCACCGTAAAGATGAAAGGAGAATGCAAAGAAGCAACAAACAACAGAGTTAAATATTTTTAAAATACTATACTAGAGTTAATAGCCACCTTACCTGAAAACAAAACTGCTTTCAAATTATCGTGGAAAGGCATAATTAATCTAAACCTGTTGTAAATTATTCCGGATTCTGACTCACAAGTGACATTTTTTTACCTATGATTATTTTATCTGTTTTGTGAAAAACACAAAACCTGTTACTTCCAAATATTACTACATAATTCTCACTTTTGTAATTCCCATGTGTAAATCTTTAAGCAAAATACTATCAAATTTATCAATTTGTGTCATATATTTATTCTCATGTCATCTTGAGCAATGTACCCAAGAAGCTGGGAGGGGACACAGCCAGGACAGCTGACACAAACTGGCCAAAGGGATATTTCATACCATGTGATGTCATGCCCAGTATATAACTAGGGGGTTGGCCAGGAGGCAGAGCAGCTCAGGAACTTGCTGAGCATCAGCTTCAGGTGGTGAGAAATTGTGCTTTTCATCACTTGTTTTGTATATTATTGTTGTTATTATTAATAATAATAATATTAATATTATTATTACTACTGTTATTACTATTACTATTGTTGTTGCTATTATTCCTTTTCCGTCCTGTTAAACTGTCTTGATCTCAACCTATGAGTCTTACTTTTTTTTTTCTTTTCAATTCTCTCCCCCTTCTCACTGAGGGGGGACAGTGAGCAAATGGCTGTGTGGTTGTTTTAGCTGCCAGCCAGGTTAAACCACAGCAGAGCCTATGGGTAAATATTCAGTTCATACCTGGATTCTCAAAAACTTTCAAAACTGTCCATGCTATCAGTCTCCAATGAAACAGAACAGAATATTATCTCAGCATTATTAACAGATTAAAAGATGCAGAACAAAAGATACAGGAAAAAAAAAGTTCAAATTTTCAAAACAGAGGAAAGCAACCAATTGGATACTACAAGTTTTCATATTTCCATGTAGCCTGCTATGGACGACAGAAAGAGCTTACACTGGACCCCTGACTGACCATATATTACTTAATTATGAATTCACTCCTTGACATTTGTTGGGCTAGATCACTCCAACTGGCTGTGTGAAAGCCAAATTTATTATAGGAAAGCTTAATTTTCAACAGTGAGGAGGTCAGTCAGTCAGCCATGGGGTAGAGGTCAAGCCAGGTCCTCTTCATTTTTGGATATAAATATAGTTTACATGTCTGCACTTTCAACATGTTCATAAATAATATATGGAAAATTAGGCAGAAATTAGCTGAGTTTGTACACAGCATATAATTATTCAAGGGAGTCTAATTTAGGTAAAAATTAAAAACTATATAAGTAACTCATAGTAACTGGGGGGGGCGGGGAAGGAAAATACATTGAATACTCAAATTTGGAAAAAAACAGGGACACACTGAAAAAATAACTTTAGCAGTAGATACAAAGTGTAATCATTTCAGTTTCAGATTTAATCGTTATTCAGCCAAGTTGGCTGTAGTTACCTAATATTCTAAAATCTGAATCAGTATGTTAAGGTGCCTTCTTTTCTACCCTATAGAGAGATAAGAGTAAGGTAAGTTCCTTACAAAGGTTTTTCATCCAAGACTAAAAGTGGACATCATCCTCAGGGAAGAAGGTTCTTCAGGGAAAATTCTGAAATATGCAAAAATATTCTAAAATATAACAAATAAATGTAGGAATTATTAGTAAATGAGTTAAGAACATAATGGAACACATAATCATGCATAACTCCATGTTGCACCTACAGTTTGAATATTGCATGTGCTTCTGGTCACACCATTTGATAAAAAGTATCATAAAATAGAGAGAATGAGCATAAATCACAGAATGACAGAATCACAGAATTGCCCTGATAAAAATCTTTCCAAAGAAAGTGTTCATTTTCATGGAACTGTTTCCATATCTCTGATTTATCACATTTGCACTTACCCTTGCTGGAAAAGGATCAGGTCAGAGAACACTTCTAGGCAAACAGGACATACTACATAGGTCCATGGGTACTGATGGGATGCATGCACAAGTACTGATGTCATTTCAAAGCCACTCTCAGTAATGTTTGAATGATCATGGTGATTGGAAGAGGTGCCCAAGGAATGCAGGAAAAGAAATGCCACTCCTGTCTTCAAGGAGAGCAAGAAAGAGGAATCAGGGAACTGCAGGCCCGTTACCCTCACTTTGATCCTTGGAAACATGATGGAGCAACCAACCTGGAAACTGTTTCCAGGCTTACAAAGGACAAGAAGGTGATTTGGAGCAGTCAGCATGGATTCACAGAATCACAGAATCCAGAGGGACCTCTGAAAGTCATCTAGTCCAACCCCCCCTGCTAGAGCAGGATCACCTAGAGCAGGTTGCACAGGATTGCATCCAGGCAGGTTTTGAATATCTCCAGAGAAGGAGACTCCACAGCCTCTCTGGGCAGCCTGTTCCAGTGCTCGGTCACCCTGAAAGTGAAGAAGTTTTCCTCATATTGAGATGGAACTTCCTGTGTTCCACTTTGTGCCCATCGCCCCTTGTCCTGTCACTGGGCACAACTGAGAAGAGTCTGGCAAGATTCATCAAGGGGAAGTCATGCTTGACCAACCTGTTAAACTTCTATGATGAAATGACTGGCCTGGTAGGTGAGAGGAGAGCAGTGAATATTGTCTGATGACTTCAGTAAAACTTTTGACATCCATAGGATCCTCATGGAGAAGCTGATGAAATATCGGCTAGATGAGCAGACACTGAGGTGGATTGAAAACTGGCTGAATGACTGTGCCCAGAGGGTGGCACAAAGTCTAGCTCAAGGCCAGTAACTAGCAGCATACCCAAGGGGTCAATATTGGTTCCAATGCTGTTCAAAATCTTCATTAATGTCCTGGTGCTCGTGCTAGCTTATCATTGAACATTAAAAATGTAAACAATGTTGGGGGGTTTTTTTTGTTTTTTTTTTTTTTATCCTATGATAAAACTCACATAACTATAGTTCATTAGGCACCAAGTAAGTGTTCTTGCGTTGCTTTTCTGAGTATAGAATCCCACAGTCCATCAGTTTTAGGTGTCTCCCAAAGCTAGGTTCAGTTTGCTTCTTAAAGTCAACAGAGAGAAACAAACATATCTTAGAGAGTGATTTCTTTGACCTGGTTCAGATGTTTACATGAGGAGATGATCTGTACAGTGAAAGTGTTCCTTTCTCTTTGCTGATTATAAAGAGAAGCAAAGGTATACAGTTCAGATGTCTGTACTATAAGCCCCTATCTCTGGTGGATCAACATCAATCAAAATATTGAAGTACTTTAGTCATTCCTTGGTCTACTCATACAGATTCAATATTTACTATGTAATACGTATTCTAAAAAAAGTAATTTCTGTGAGCTAAAAATAAAATGCACAAAAATTGAACTATGTAAGTTTTTGATTAAATGTAATTACTTTTACCATGCAAAATTATAAATATGGCTGATTCATTAGAAAACTAAACAGAAGTATAAACAAAAAATTATTTTTCATATGCATCTTGTATCATTAGAAACGATTAATGAGCTAATGAATTTACTATGCCAGTTAAAATTATTAGTTTCAGTTTTAGTAAAGTCAGTTGTCGAAGTTTAAAAAAAATAAAGTACAAAAGTTTCAGGTTAAAATTGCAACCCCAAGACTTGTTATCCTGTTAGAGAATTTTAATTCCCACTAAAATGATGAGGCATACATATAAAGAAAGGTGAACCTGTAAAGGATACTTTCATGGTTATGCACAATACAAATTAATAAGCAGCAAGTCTTCCAAAACATGCTTGATCTATGTTCAGATAAAAGCAAACTTAGGGAATGGAGATGATTAAATATACACTTTAAAAAGAATGATACATAAATCATAAGAAATATTACTTGAAAATTAATCGTAATGACCTTATATATTAAAACTAGTTCATAGATTGAAAGCTGTCTGAGGAACAGTACAGGAAGAACAATGAACAGCAGTATGTGAAATCCGGATATGCAGTGTAAAATTAGTAACTTTATTAAAGTCTGGAACAGGCAATAAGCTGCCAATTAATAGCACACATTATTCTAAGACGGAATATATTGGAAATGATAAATACATGGAAGAGAGAGAATAAGTTGTGAGCTAACAAATTTAGAGTATGCTCCCGCAAAAAAATAAAATTGAGACAATATTTCAGACATTGCCTAGAAATATGTAATTAAATTTCTTGTTTTAAGAAAGCAGTCAGACTTAAAGTGCAAGGGGTATCACTGATTGAGAATGTTTGTATCACATTCATATGGGGGGAAAAAAAAAAAAGCGCCCAGAACAGACATGTTAGTGTTGAATTGCAGAAACAGAAGAATTACAGAATCTAAGTTACCAGGTAGGAAAAAAGATATTGTCCCATTCTCAGTATATCTGTTAAGATAAATTCAAATGCAATGTAATTGTGAGCAATGAAGGACTCTTAGCACAGAATAGATATTTTATGTCTCACCTCCTGAGATGAGATGGGCAATATGCCCTCCCAAAACCAGTGAGAGAAATGTGTTAACTGGCAACCTCACGATTCATTTCAGGAGACAAATCAATTCTATATTTACGAAGGTGAACTCTGTGTAGAGTACCAGGTGCAAATTAGGTTTCTAACCTTTACCCAGTCAGATACTGCTCTGAATTTCAAACAAAAAGCAAATGTTCCTCTTCATCCAATACTGATTGAAAGAGAGTTAGGGACTTGTGCCACAAAACAGCCTGAACACAAGAATCGCATTATATGAGAGAACCGTAAACAGAGTTCAGGCAGGACTTGGCAAGGTGACTAAACCTGAGCCCCTGAACTTCAACAGATCTTCCATCAACAGAAAAGCCTTCTAGAAATCTCCTTAAGATTTTGAGGTTTATATTCATCTGGTATGGGCTTGAGCACAACCTTAGCCTTGAGTTCAGTCCCAAGTGTGGATATCTCTGTTCTATGCCTTCAAATTTGCTACAATATTCACCAGTAATTACGCAATAGTTGCTTCTGCATCTCCACTGCATATGTCCCTGTACGCTGAATGAAACCATTCTAAAAGCAAAGTATCTCCAAAGAGAGATTCCAATGATGATGCTCGGCCAAATCACAAGGACACTCAACAAGTATTCATGTTTTACATTTTTTCATTCAGAAAAAAAGAGTGTCTGTTTTCTCCCATATTTCATGAACAAAAATATCTTTGTTAGCTAGTTCTGGCAATAAGGCAGGTCATGCAAAAAGCACCTTTGAAAAAAGTGTTAGTTGAGGAGCTTATTAAATACAGTTGGACTGCTAAATTAAATAGACAAGTCATGTAGGATAAGAGCAGAATCTGACTGCTCTCCACTCTCACTAACCAATCAATGTTGAAAATACAGTTTTTAAAAAAGGGCCAGGAATGAGAGACACTTAATGTCATTCTTATGTCTTATAACAGGACAAGGCTATTTTTCAAATACTTCTGTAGAATTTGGATGCACAATTCCAGTTTTTGTTAGACCATCTCAGGAAGTGTTAGCTTTCATTCCTTATTTTCCACTTACAAATTGACACTTACATTACAGTCAGTTTAAATCCAGGGAGTTGATAAAAATACTAGTAAAGGTTTGAAACCTTCCCTTAGCTTGCATCATTGGCAATAGCATGCAAAGTTGAGATGGAAAAATTTTGCTCTCTTGGCTCAGTGCTTCTTTTTAAAAAAAAGTATTTGAAGTCTGAGGTAAGTTAAATGAAAGGTTGCGGTCCTCTACATAACCTCTCCAAATATAAAGATATAACAAGTTTACTTCAGTGATATCCTGAAATAAATACATTCAAAGAGATCTCATTAGATGCAGACTTTCTTTACCTTTAGTCCAGTGAAGTACCTATAATTTTCCTTCAAGGTCAAACTGTAGGATGTTCGATCTGAAGCAAAGCCACAACATTTCTTTCTGCTAAATCTTGATTTCCTGAAGCTCTGCTGTGTTATTTGAGCACCAAGAGCTAAATCACAGGTTCTGTGTTCACTTATGAGTCCAGTTTAATGCCAGATGCTATCCTCTTAATGTCTAACTTCAGGAAGTTAACTAGAATTAGGCAGTTACTTAAGAGATTAGATGGTATCACATGGTATTAAAAAAAAAAATCACTTTTAAATGAAGCAGCTATAAGTCTAAGTAACACTTGGAGTTAGCAGAAGCTAACACTAAGATAAGAGAAATTTGGGTTATTTTGTAAATATAATCTAAGAACACAATGCACAGCATCAACTAAAGTTATTATTAAATTTTTCTATAAAACTTCAATGTTGCTATTCTGCTAATGAAATGACCGGATGCTCTGTAACCTTACAGTTCCACTGAAAAATATTTTCTTCCCCAGTAGCAAGTTATTAAACGGGACTACTTGGAGGAACTACCTGAAAATACTGCAGACCCCTGGGAAAACCTACTAAGAGACCTTGTTTTTCACACTGGCATTAGACTTTGATAAAACCCAACCTGTAAATGTGTAACTTCTGAATGTGGCCATCAGAACCTTATACAGACTCCACAAGTAAGCAGTAATTTGGAGACACTCATCTGTTATCTGTAAATAAGTAGAAGCTCAATGTTCAGACATGACCTATACCCACATTTTCATTATGTTCCCTCAAGTATTATGGGCATAGAGACAAATAAAAAGGATTTTTTAGTATTTACTTCTTTTAATCAAGAGAGCTTCTGAAACTTTAGAGAATAATATATCCCCCAGTGAAACATTATCTAGCTCTATTTAAGGCTAAAAGTACTCAGTTCAGTTTAGTCACAACTAGTTTTTAAATTGCATGATTTAATTGCAGTATGTGTTTACTAGGATGTGAGTGAAATGCTACAAACACTGTATAAATCTTGTTCTTCCATAAACCAAGTTTCCCTGCCTCATTGTAAGAAACTATATTACACAGTAAACAGTATCAAACAAAACATTTTTCAGCTGTGTCTGCTTAGCAGTATCAAGAAACAGCAGCGTATTTCTTAATACTAAGGAGAGTCAGAACATATACTTTGCAAAAGTAGTGTCAACAATGAAGAGTAAGGCCAGCAATAAACAATGGATGTTTTCCCTGTTACTCAGGTGAAGTATAATGATTGACAATAGATTCAATTTTTAAACATATGCTTGGGAGATGTGTGTTAATCTAGTAATTAAATCTGAAATAACAGCCTAATCCCAAGGGTATAACATTGCATAATGTTATCACTATTATGGTGAAATTATCCTGTTGACATATTCTCACCTAGGGTACATTTCAGTGCACAACTGAAATTTACATTTACTAAAGCACTTATTAAAGGACAAAACAAAAGAATAAAACATTTTTTATGCTGTTTTATGCCTAGTCCAAGTCTATTCATATTAATAGGATGATTGCCTTTGACTTCAGAGAACTCTCTCTCAATCAGGGTTCAAATCAATTGATTTTGATTTATTACAGAAAAACACAGAAGACAAGTAATGTTTTCTGGATTGCCAGAATTAGCTATTTCCCTTTGCTTTTTTTTTTTTTTTTCCTTTATGCAAAGGCAGATGATAGTTATCACAGCAAAAAGAAGGAGGAAAAAAAAAAGTCAGCTCACTAGTGGAAGAAAGATAAAACATCTAGAGTAAATGCTTATTGTTTGTTCTGATTATTTCAACTATTTCAAGTCTTCTGTGACTTTAATAATTTTATACATAAAGTTAGCAAAATAGGTTATGACAGTCAAAAGCTGTTTAACAGAATAAACTCTATCACTTATTGCTGTGTTAAACCATTTCAGAACTTTGTTGTATCAATATAGGTAGGTATATTTAATTTTTGGAGGCACTGTGTTAGAAATTACTTGTGTAAGTATTCTTCATTGATAAAGTTAGAAATTAAAGCAATGGTTTTAGAATAGTGTATTTGCTTTTAGTCCTGGTTAGCCTAAATCTTTCTCTGTATATTTTGAATTTCCAATGCTAAGAGACAGATATTGGAGGAAAAGGAAAATTAACCATTGGTTTGTATAATATGCACGTGGCATATACTATACTGAAGTCAAGATTCACACTGCAGTATATTAGAACCACTTTTAATTTAATCACATTGCATTCCAAGTTGCCATAGCTATGGTTTTTTATTCTCATATATATATATATAGTCTATAGAAAAAAAAAAAAAAGTGTATGCTATGCTTTATTTGGAATTCCCTTTCTTTTCAGTTTTTAACTGAATCTAAACCATGCAGCAATTTACAAAGATTCTTGGTGGAAAAGGACTCATATCCTTGCCCAGCATGGATTCTTTTTCCAAGATACATTTAATTAATCAAGTGTGTTACCTTTTTTATACCATTGAACTGAATTTTCATCTTAACATGATTTGGAAATAGAGTTTTATAGATTTTAAAGCAACAGATGCAGAATGCTTAATGTAGAAAAGATTTTTTTCCTTCATTGAATGCTATTCCCAAGGATACACAAGTCTATGAGGGTTAAAATCTTATTTAAATTTCATTTCATTTCTGAAAGGTTTTGCTTCTCTGCAGGTTTAGAATTAATCACAGTAAAGAATAAAAGAATACATAACCTTTAGTATCTAAAACAGTTAAACAACATTTGCAATTAATAAGCATTAGTTCATCGTTAAATGGCATCAAGGATGACTGTTTTATAGCCATATTAATATTGATAGAAAATGTCAAAGTATCTAAATGTCATGCCATTTTCTTTAGGTTTCAACCATTCTTCCATTCTAATACATAACAAATTGGTCAAGCAACAGCACTTAAATAGCAGAAAGGATGTTGAGACACCAGTATGATCCTATTCAAATTTATTATTCACCTGGTTTGAATATTGCTTGTGTATACAGGTGTTAAAAAAAAGTTCTTCAACTTGCAAAGCTGTGTTCAACTATAAGTAGTATATCTGCGCAACTATAGATAATGTAGTTGAGCATAGATTGTAAAAATACTTCAATCCGGAGTATTTGTACAGAGGATTTGAATCTCCACTCAAAAAAAAAAAAAAAAAAAATCTGTATAATATTAGACTCCAAATTAAATGTAAAACAAAAGGCACCTCTCACACTGGTCTCATTTCCTCCATTGTAACATTATGCTGAAGAGATATGAAGTCATTTCTTCTTGTAAACCATGAATAATTCTTGTAAAAAAATTTCTAAGACCTATCTGCTCACATTTTATAATTAGGCATATAATTCTCAATTTATTATTCATTTGATGGATAAAGTGGCTCATATGCTCAAAGAAATAGATAGTACAATATATCAGCTGGATGGATTCCTCCATCCATCACCCCCTGGCACAGAATCTAATCCCTCCAGCTTTATGAAGATCCTTAAAATTACCATTTATGTAGACTTATTAATACAGAGTATGATAATCACTCCAAAAGTCATCTTCTCCAGCCTGTCCATTCTTTTCAAGTCAGCATCATTAGGACAGAAGCATTTCAACAGAGTCTGCTTATTCACAGAACAGATTTCCATATGTTTTTAGTCCCATAACATAGCCAAGGATATTATTTGTCCAAACCATAAGTTCAAAGGGAAGATGCTAATTAAGAAGAATATGAAGCTATTCACTGGATTTTAAGGGACTGAGCATTCCAAGGGGCATACTGAAAATTATCACTCTATGTCACTGTTTCTTTATGTGTGAACTTTTCTTTTATTGAAGTGAAAAGTTCTTGCTTGTTACCTCAAGGAGGATTTTATGGCTATTACTATGTGATTGTAATACTCAACCTCCTTTTCAATTTTCATTTATTTTTTTCTGTGAAAGTGATAGTAAAAGTCCTTCTAGTCTGCTCCTAGGACTTTGGGAAACTTTTTTTTTTCTTTTCTTTTCTTTTTTTAATTTATGGGGTATTCCCGAGACATGTGGGTACAGCTTCCTTCTGAGGGCAGACCTTTGAGTGCCATTCCTTTCAAGACGAAGCAAAAGTCTTCCTCTTACAGAATGTAAGATACAGCTGCTGGGATATAAACACACAAAAGGAGATCAGGTACATTGTCTTCTGAAGCACCCATTCCCAAAGTCTGGGCACACTGCTTTTCAGTGGATGAAGATACTGTACTATTTCCTACACTATCTTGGGAGAAATTGGAAAACTGGCATAATCAGATAAGGTCACTCTTTGGAGATTTTCAGATATGACTAAATCTTTTCACTGACTGAATGTCAGGCATTTATTTTAGCATGCATAAAAATTATTTTACTTGTCTGGAGTTGGAACCTAACAGGATTTCAGTCCTATTGAGAAGTGTCATTGTGTAGTACACATATTGCTTTGAATGATTCTGGATGCATGCAAAGGTTGGGATACATTCAACACATTCCAAAGGAGAAATAACTGAAGTTGTCTAGGAAATAATTAGTTCTTGTATGAGCTACCAAGTGAGACTTAAAATAGTTTAACTTGTAGACTAAGTAAAAGAAAAAGAATTAAAAAATGTAATTCAAGTTAAAACTGCTGTCTACTCAAATAGCAAGGGCAATATTCAAAATACATCCATTTATGTCTAACTTAATGACTAGACTAGTCCTATTCAAATTAATTTTAGTGACTTCACAGAGTCACAGAATAGTTGGGGTTGGAAGACATGTCTAGAGGTCATCCTGTCCAACACTCCTGCTCAAACAAGGCCACTTAGAGAAGGCCACTCAGGACCATGTCCAGATGGCTTTTGAATGTCTCCAAGGATGGCCTCTCTGGCCAACCTGTGCCAGTGCTGTTATCCTCTCCCAGTTAAAAAAAAAAAAAAAAAAAAAAAAAAAATGTTTCGTAATGTTCAGAGGGAAACTTCTGTTTCAGTTTGCACCCATTGCCTCTGGTCCTGTCACCGGGCACCACTGAAAATAGCCTGGCTACCTCCACTTTGTACCCTCCCTTCAGGTATTCATATACATTGATGAGATCCCCCCTGAGCTTTCTCTTCTGCAGGCTCAACAGTCCCAGCTCTGTCCACCTTCCTCATAGAAGGGATGCTCCAGTCCCTTCATCGTCTTCGCGGCCCTTATTGGACTCTGTGCAGTGTGCTCATGTCTCTCTCATACTGGGGAGCCCAGAACTGGACACAGCAGTCCAGATGTGGCATCACTAGGGCAGAGTAGAGGGGAAGGATCACCTCTGTCAACACTCCTCCTAATGCAGCAACATTAGCCGCCTTTGTGGCAAGAGCAGGTTGCTGACTCATGTTCAACTAGTTGTCCACCAGAACCCCAGGTCCTTTTCTCTGCAAAGCTGCTTTCACCAGTATATGCTGGCCCCATGGCTTCTGTTGTTTGTTTCAACACTGTACCCAACATGAAAGTTACTAATTACAGGCGTTTTTACGTCTTCACTCTACCAACAGATTTGGGCATTATTTATCCACTCAAGTTTAATAAAGATTTTAATATCTAAGAGGAAAACCATAAAAAGTTGACAAAACAGTTCTTGAAATTTTGGGCAACTAGCATTTAGTTATTCACACCGATCTCATCTATCTGTGCTTTTACAGTGTGCATTTCTGCAGCAGGCTTGTGACAGACTGGTCTGATAGAAGCGTATGATGGGTCCAGCAACTAAGGGAGTAAAAGCAACAAGAACTGAGTGTAAAAGTTCCCCATGTTTTCTTTTCCTTTTTTCACTTCAGTCTCTCTGGGGCAGATTCAGTTGCCTAAGCTTAGGTGGTCAGTAGCGCTCAGACACCGATACGCTTACAGGGCTTGCAGGATTGTCCTTTGAACCCTTCCCAACCAGAAAGTGGAAGGCAACCAGGATACCCCATAGTGCCTGAAATGTCCCTGAAATTATTTGTGTTTACACAACTGAACACCTCCCTCTTTTCCTGCTCTTTTGAGTTATTCGGATGGAGTCATCTGAAAAGTAGTTATGTATATCTCTGCATATGTAAGTCAGATAAAAAAAGGAAATTGCCTTGTGGTTTTCTAAAGAGCCTCTGGGGGACTTTAGAGCCCTCCAACATTTACAAATAAGAGGTCTGATACCCAGGAACATGAAAAAGCTTAAGTCTATTTTATTTGTTTGTTTCTGCAGGAGTTATTTTAACTTGTGCTGTAAACAAAACAGACTGGCATTCATCAAAAATCAGTAAACCAAATCTCCTATTCAGACAATAAGATTCTAGCCCATCTCAAATTTAACATAATCAAGTGTATTTTGAGAAAATTGAAACCACAAGCAAGTAGATACATTTAAAGGACACATAAACTTCTTGTTACCATGAACATGCTTGCACAAAGAATTTGATTAATAAAGGCTTCCTAGATATGAATACAAGCTGTTAAGTTATTTAAAATTTAAGGTAAAATAGGGGACGTAAGAAATTAATAGTCATAGATCAGTGTAAGTATTTTTAAAAGATTAATTGTTTCCTAGTGAAGATAACGATTTATAAGCACTTGTAATGAAACAGAGTCTGTATTTGGTATGAAACATCACTACTTTCTTGAAGAGGTATTTCATCTTTATATTTTATGGAAATATAATCATAAAAGAGAAACTAGCTATCTGGAAGGCATTGATACAAGTCTACTGAGTACCTGTATTCCCTTAGAGTGTTTCTGGAATGTAATTGTTCCATTTGTTTCACTACAAGACAAAAACATAAAATTGCAGCCTTATTTGGTTTTAGGATATGGAAGTTGATTTTTCTGTAGTACATCAACTTTCTTACAAGAGACTGAGAGACAAAATTGGCATAATCATTTACAAATGTTAAAGAACAATTTATTAATCTTTCTTGGCAATGCATTGAAATACAAGAAAACCTTGAGGGCTAAGAAGTTAATGCTTTGCTAGTTATGGCATGTCTTAATTTTTCATAACAGTATGAACAAATTTGTTAATGTATAATGGTTCTACTCCATAACAAATTGAGATATGATACACTGACTGTATTGCATCTGTCTGTGTTGCTATTCACAGCACTTGTTCATTCAGATTCGTAAATGTATCCGGTAGAATTTTATGAGAATCACATTGCAACATTACTGCAAGCTACATGAAATTTCACTAACTGAGCTGCTAAGAGATTTATGGATCTGGTTCAATATATATACAAAAATAAAAAGTAAGTTATACTGCATTTGAAATATTCAGTGAGCGGAGACACTAGACATTTAATTTGACACAGGCACTAGTTTAGTCTTCCACCATTCCATATTGTTGAGCCTTTCCTAGTGCCCTTTAAAGAACTCTGTGATTAATGAAATTACTACTTGAAATACTAACCCTGTGAATTTCAGGGACTCATATCTGTGTCTCAATTCTACATACTCTTTTCACTGTTTCAATTTGATTATGACTGCAATCCTTTCAGAGTAGGTCATTTTGAGTTCATCGTTCCAGAAGACTTGTATTTCTCAAGATCATAGAATTCTTTTGTTACATGCACAATTTCATTGTTTATGTTATAATGTATTTGTTTAATTGTTTAATTTTTTTATTTTGGCTCGGCTGTTGGAATGGTTTTAGTCAATTAGAATTTGGGTTTATATTTTTTGTTCAGTAGCCTATCTGCATTTGCAACTGCAAACTTTATAATCTCAATGTTATGATTACTACTTGGGAGTGAATAGACTGAAGTGATTTCACAGACAGAATCCAAGCACAAACCTGTTTGAGGACCAAATTATAAACTCACTCTGAATAGGAAAGGTATTTTTTTCTCCACAAGGAATGAGGTCAGAATTTTAGAATTACATAATACTATTAGTATTATATATTACTTTAAGATGCTTGTCAATTTGAAAACTATCAACAAGTATATTGTTTGCCCAATTAAGGCCAGAATACTACTTATTTTTCTTAAGATAAAGGGTTCCAAGAGCAGAGTGTAGCCTACAGCTAATCCTTGCAAGTTTCTTTTCTTTTGGACCATGACAGCAGGCAAAAATATTAATCAAAATAGTACAAAAATGAAGATCACATGAGATTTTCAAGGGAGAAACCATAAAGGGAGGGAATATTTAGATTTTGGCAAGGAAGTTAAGAAAATATATGGACTATGCCAGAAAAACGTAGGGTCACCTGAGTGGAAGTGAAGGTGTTAAAGGAGAGTGGCAAAGCTGCTGAATGAAAAGGCAGGAAACAGCCTATTTGCTGCTGTAGTACCTAGATTGCTTCTTTTATTTGTTCTTTTCCTTCAGTGATTCAGTTGAAAAGTCAGCGAGATAGAAGCTACTTTGAGATTTGTTTAACTGAGAGTGAACTGACCAAGATGAGGGAGTGTGGGAGCCAGCTCACACATGAGATTTGACAAGTACAGCAATAAATCAAGGACCTCCTCAAAGCCAAATTTAGAGTAATCCTCGTGACTCAAAGCTCCTTTGAAGGGTTCCAGGACAATTAAATAGCTGGGAGTTCACAATCTGCCTCATATTGTAAATTGTTTAATAAAGGTAGTCTGAGATGATTAGGGAAAAAACCTAACTCGCAAAATATGGAAGAGGCACTGGAATGAATATTTTCCTCTAGTTCTATGTTCCTTGACCTTAAACCTGAAAAAATCCTGACTCAAACTTTCTTCTAACACTATCTGCTAACCTACTATCACTACCCACCAACCTATTAACACTACCTGAATAAAAATTCTGGTAAGACTTACAAAGATGACGGTCAGATAACTGCAAATCTAGAAGAAACATGACTCTGCAACAGTAGACAAATCCCAATAAAAACTGCAGCATTTCTCTTGTTAATTCAATGTTCATTTAAAAATAATAATTAAAGTCTTTTGCAGTTTAATAGAAGCAACTATAACTGCCTCATCTACACTAGTTTTTTTGAGACTTTTGACATATTTCTATCCAATATGTTTTCTGATACCTCACAGCAAAGAGAATTTGATCCAACTTAAGTTTAGTATACTATAAACCATTCTAAAATATGTTTTTGAAGTTTTCCAATTCAATGATGATATATTTCTGAGGGAAAAAAAACAACAAACAAAACACAAAACAATCTTCAGAGTCCACTTTGTTCTCCAGCATTGATCAAATGTCTTCATATCGTAGAGGTTATTATAGGAGATTTGTTTAAATTAGAACCCTTTTTCTTCACTACTTTTAAACATATAAATGGCTTATCTTGATGTGAAATCAATAAATGTTTCATTTCCACTTCTAATTACCTCTGGTCCTCATTATAACAAATTCTCTTTAAAATAGAGAAGCTGACAAATTCTTTATACAAAATCCTTCAAAGTGCTGGCAAGGAAGGGATAAAAAAAATGTTCAGTGAAAAACCCAGTCATGCAGTGAATATTGTGTCTGAGTCCATGATCCTGTGTGACTGAAACTGTTTATTAAACTATCCGGAGTGAGTGAAATCATGTGCTAGGAGGTAGCTGAATTGAATACATGAAAACTCAAACTTTCATGTTCATCTGGTTCAATCTAACCAATGAGGCAAAATACTAATTAAAAGAAAGATTTTACTTCCATTACAACTCCAATAATATTAAATGATAGCATACTTGAAAGACATTGATTTTTTTTTATTATTATTTCAAAAGAAAAAACTTTTTTTAACACAAGTAAAGAATTATATCATGGTTTATGTATTTTTTTGAGGTTATGAATTCATTATAACATTTTTAAATTTCTAGGTTCCAGTATAGATATCATAATAGAAGAACTGTAGTATTAACTCTAAGAGTATGTATGAAGAAACAGCTTGTGCTTTGTTTCTTTTATACTTCTTCATCCTTCCAGATACCATAATGGAGGGTCACAGTCTCTCCCTATGCCCAATACCTTATTGATTGATTTTGCTTCTGCCCCGCTTTGGAGGACAAGTGAGTGGTGTGATTTGCTAACAAAGACATTGTTCAAAACAGATACAAACAGTTGAATAAGCATATTGTAAGGTTGCACCAGGAATACTAATCCCTTCAGAGTGGTACCAATGTCTGTATAAGGGCTACAATGCCATAAAAGCCTGTGTGATAATGTAAGAATATTTGCCTTTGGACATGGGGCATTTTTTTTGCTCATGCCTGCCTGATATTAGTAAGCAAGACACTATTGGCCAAAGTTTTTTAAAAAATAAACTGTAGAAGCTGTAATACTAAATCAAACCAATGCCAAAGGTATGTCTGTATTTGATAACTATGTTGGGTTTTTTCATTTCCCTCTTACAAAACTACTGCATTACCCCATCAATGGTAGCAGCAGAAAAAAAGTCTGTACAAATATTTGCAGTAACAGAATTATTATGTCACCTTTCTATGTTCATAGTATATCCATAAGTACTATGATAAAGTCTGGAAATCTGGGAAAGTGGATTTATCCTTTTGATTGGAATGTGCTAGATTGAGTTTATATCTGTTATTGCTGTTTAGCTATTAATTGGCAGGCTCCTGTGCTTGCCATGGGGCTTGCTTGCCTTACTAGTGCTCGTTAGTGGCTTCTTCTTGCTTTTGCTGCTTGCTGCAGTGCTGTACTGCTTATCATCTTACTGTGCTGTGCCTGGGAACATTTTGATAACAGCGATGGCAATGTGCCTCAGCTGGCAGCTGGCCAGGGCATTGCTGCTGTTGCTGTGCTGCTGTCCTGGACAGGCTGGAACTCCTGTGTGCACTCGAGTTGAAGGGACTGTGACCTGTGGGAGCAGGACACCCCAAAGCATCAGTGACTAAGTCCACCCCAGAGCAGGAATATCTCAAAACGTCTGAGGCTGTGGTTATGTCTGTGCCGCAGCAGGTATACCCCTGGAGGGACTGTGAGCCAAGGATAAATCCATGTCTCCAGTCCACACTGGAAAAGGTACGCCTTGAAGTATCTGTGGCAAGGATAAGTCCATGCTGCAGCAGGTACACCTTGAAGCATCAGTGGCTGTGCATGGGGTCATGCTGGAACACCTCAAAGTGTGTGGCCATGGATGAGCCCATAACAGGGCAGGTTTATTTCTGAAGGGACTGAAGTGACTGTGGCTGTAGGCAAGGCCATGCTGGAGCAGGTATATCTCTGAAGGCATTGTGGCCCATGGATAAGGCCACGCTGGAACAGGTTCACCTCAAAGTGACTGTGGCTGTGGATAAGTCTATACCACAGCAGGCGTACCCCTGGAGAGACTGTGGTTCATGAATAAGGGTCTGCTTGGAGCAGGTACACTCTTAAGGGACTGCAGTCTGTGGATAAGTCCAAGCTGGAGCAGGGGCAAGGGGAGGAGTTCATTGCAGTGGTAAACTTGATGGTCTGACTCGAAGGGACCAGAGGTGGAGATTGTAATGGAAATACATTTAAATTGTTGTAACCCATGATGTGAGTTGCGTGTTATAGGAATTACTGTAGCTGAAATCACCTGAACCGATGGAGAACAAGCCTTACAAGAAGCAGTACAAGTGCAGCAGTGGACCTGACCAGAACTGGCTTTGGTGCCCAGTAACTCCACGCATCACACCACCTCTCCTGTCCTGAGTGACCACCATGGTGAAAGGATTCCAAAGTTATGGGCTGAGTGAACCCAATGGACATTTTGTGGACATTTATGGACATTTTATGGACATTTTGAAATGGTGGTCCATAGACTAAGGGAATGATATCATCATAGTATATTATATCAAAGGATGAGAAGGGTGGTGGTTGATGAGGATGTATTGGATTGTCTGGGACCTGAGCATGACGTAAATGGTATGGAATAAGGAATGGAGAATGCCCTGCTTTCAGTTGAGAGTTAATTTTCTTCATAGTAGCTAATATGGGGCTATGTTTTCAATTTGTGCTGGAAACTGTTGATAATATAGAGATGGTTTTGTTATATAGACATGCTTTTGCTGTTGTTGACCAGCATTTACACAAAGTCAAGGCCTTTTCTGCTTCTTGCACCACCCCACCAGTGGGATGGCTGGGGGTGCACAAGGAGTTGGGAGGGGACATAGACAGGACAGCTGACCCCAACTGACCAAAGGGATATTCCATACTACATGATGTCATGCTCAGTTTATAAGGGGCTTGGGGAAGAGGAAGGATGGGGTGCGGCAGCATTCAGAGTGATGGCTTTTGTCTTCCTAAGTAACCATTACCCGTGATGGAGCCCTGCTTTCCAGGAGATGGCTGAACACCTGCCTGCTGATGGGAAGTGGGGAATGAATTCCTTGTTTTGCTTTGCTTGTGTATGCGGCTTTTGCTTTACTCATTAAACCATCTTTATCTCAACCCACAAGTTTTCTCACTTTCACTCTTCCAATTCTCTCCCCCATCCCGATGGGGGAGGAGTGAGCGAGTGGCTGCGTGGTGCTCAGCTGCTGTCTGGGGTAAAACCACAACAGGAACCCATAGGCCAGTTGTATTCCTAACTTGGGCACCTTCATCAGAAATTTAAAACTTAGCTGAGCTAAATCTTGGCCTTTTTCTTGTTCATATAAGTGCTCCTGTTGCTGCAACTGCTGTATTGCTGCACAGTATACCAACACAGTCAGAAAAACGTTTGTGTAGACAGAGTGGGTAGGAATACAGTTCATCTAAATTTAGGTGTCTACATAAGACTAGATGACTGAACATAAGATTAGATGTCTGAATTTACATTATTGTCACTGGTGATATAATCAGTACAGTCAATGAAGCTTCATCTTACCTATTTGATCTATTGAATACCTCTCTAGAAACCAAGAGCTGTATTGACTAGATTCAGCTTCCTTTCGGGCATATCTGTCTGCTCCAGTGTGGTCCTTCAAAGGCTGCAGGGGACTAACCTGCTTCAGTATGGTTTTCTCCAGGGGCTGCAGGTGAATCTCTGCTCCGGTGACTGGAACACCTCCTGTCCCTCCTTCTTCTCTCACCTTGCTGTATGCAGGGCTCTTTCTCTTACACTTTTCCCAGAGGTGACACCAACATCATGGACAGACTGAGATGTACCCTGCAGTGGGTCCACTAGAGCCATCTGGAACAGGCTGTCTGGCACAGGACTCTCCTCTCTTTTCCTCTCCTCTCCTCTCCTCTCCTCTCCTCTCCTCTCCTCTCCTCTCCTCTCCTCTCCTCTCCTCTCCTCTCGAGGGGCCACTCCTGCAGCTCCTCTGCTACCAAAACCTTGCACAGTCACCCAATACAACTATGTATACATAGAACACAAGCAGAGAAGAGAACCTTTTATGAGAAGTCAGGAGAGAAAACACAATTAACCTTTGCTATGTTTCGCATTATGTATTCGAAACAACGCAGTATTACAAATCTGTGTCTGAAGAGACAGTTGCTTGTATTTAGTGAAGTTATCTCCTCTACTAGCTAACACAAACGGTTGGAAGGTAAGTGCTGGAACAAGAGATAGAGGAGAGTTAATACCGTACTAGTTTATTCAGTCCATCACTCTGTCATTTTTGATATATCAGAAAACTGGGTAGGAAAGGTTTGTATGAGCTGTTTTAATGCTGTTGGATCATTCTACTTCAGTATTTTAGTTCAGATCAGGCTAATATTTTTTGAATTGCACCTCCTGATTGTCTCCTATGATTCATGTGGTGGAGTGGTTTCAGACAGGCAATAATTGAATTCCTTTTAGCCAAAACTAAACCACTGGATGCATTCCAGGGGCTCATGCAATGCTCTCCAATTTCTGTTGAGTTCACATCATAGGACCAAAGTAGAGCTGGCTGAAAGTAAATGCCCCTGAAACACACATAGTGGTTGCCATTTTCTCATCTTCATCTGTTTGCTCTACAAGTTGGATAAAATTTTATTTCACCACTTGCTGATTGTAGACATGGTCCTCATGGTCGTGAGTCTGAAGATCAGGGGCAACCTGTAGCAGTACAGTGATATTTTGGAATCAGATCTTTTGTAACCTATTGAAATAATTTTTTAAAATACCTTCATTTAGTTTCTTGTAGGCCATGTCAGGGATATGAAATGTATTCCCTATACAAAATGAAGGAAATCTGGATAGTGATTCTCCTATTACAATGTCTACATGTTTCAGGAATCCTAGTGTATTATTAAAAGGAGAGATCACATACAAACTTGCCATAAGAAATCAGTGACTACAGCGGGTTGCCATAACTATTAGTTTCTTACTCTCTGAACTATTAATGTCATGCTGCCTTAATCAACCAAAACAAGATTTGTGCTTTTATTAAAACCGCTGTTCAACGTTGTTTCCTTCCACAGAGCCAAGCAAAAAGGAAATCTCACAGAATTATTAATGCAATTATTGTCTCATGGAACAAATGAAAAATGATAATTTGAAATAGCAGCTCGGGTGAGACAATCACTTAAATCAATCACTATTTAGATTAATCTGTTTAATAATTATTAGATTTTCTCTTCTGCATGAAAAAAAAAAGTGAATTGTTAATGGAAGAGACATTCATGAAGTCAGACTTTTTGGGCAAGTGTGGAGCTCAGTAGCAATATAATCCCAACAAGCATCACTCAGTTTCTTGATTTCGTAGAATACAGTGAGATGAATGTAGAGAAGAAAATATGCATTATCACACAGAGACAATCAAACTATAGAAGGTTAGTTCGGTAAAGCAGTCAGGGTTATGAATACCTCTGGGAGATTAGAGACTATGTGTAGTCTGTCTACAGATGTCAGTTCTAAATAACAAATCATCCTATAAATTAAAAAAATGTATTAACAATTTGCCATTAGTATACTAGTGTTACATGAGTTGAAACTAGTAGTACTGTTAGATGACTAATTTGGATTTGACTGTTGCTTATCACTTTTTGATGCGATAAATAAAAGAATAACTCAATAAGAAATATCCAGAAACTTGTGAGACTAGTTTAATATTTAAGAGTAGGTAAGCAAAATAATAGTAGAATAACAATAAAAGAATTCTAACAATAGTAGAACAAATAACCTCATAAACCCACTTATTTTTTCTTCAAGCTAGATTGTTGAACACAAATTCAGTGTCAATTTAAAGGTGGGAGATGATAGATTTCAGTTATTCTGAGCTGCAGGCAGAGTTTTAGTTGCTTAGGGCAACTTGGTGTGTCTTCACTTCAAAGCAAGCACAAAGACTATAAAAGACTATAGCAGAGACCAAGTAAAAATAATTCTAATCTATAAACCAATATTTTCATGCCATTTTACATTTTAGGCACCTGACAATTTTTTATTGCTTCGTCTGAGACATCCTCAAGGAATTTTATTCACAGAGGGAGAGATATTCAGACTTTTTGAAAAGGATTACTTTGATTGTTTCAGAATGAGTATCTTGCATTCCAAATTACTTTTACAAGTTACCTAATATTTTTTTTTCATGTATTAATTTTATTTTTATTTACAAGTTGAACACAATACAAGTTTTTAAATTAAAATAGAAAGACACTTTGGAAAGGAAGCCTTAGGATCTTAGTATTATATATACATTGATATTTATATTTATATGTTTATATTTATATTTGTAAGTTTTCTGGTTTGTGATCTCTTTAACATTATAAATTAAAGCTATCCGGGTAAAATTTTAAATATATGAGTAATTTAATAACATTGATTCAGTGACCCTTTCTCATCTGAACACTCAATGACTTCTGGGTATGCTCAGTAATGGCATTTTAGATGTTTAGGTCCTATGGTATCATTATGTAAAAACCTATAAAGATAAACCTATATAATTGAAAAGGATATGGACCTTGGATTTAAATACCTACTTTTCATCTTGATCTCATGTGAAATAAAAACTTTCTCAATGAATATAATTTAGAATGGGTTGCAGGATTTGTACCTTTAGCTGTAGAAATTTATCAGTGATAATTGGGAGTCAGTGAAATGTGGAATGTCACAGAAGAGCTTTTTTATTTGCTTTGCTTCATCTCTTGCAAATACTGTGTACCTGACTTGCAAGCTGGCATCAAATGTAAAACTAAATTAGTTGTGTTGTGTTAGATCAGGTTGAGTTTGGTTTTGGTTTTGTTTTGGGGTTTTTTTAATTTTTGTCATTCCAAATTGAATTTTGCCAGATTCTTTTGTAGTGCATTCTAAGAGGCTGAAACAGTACAAAGAAATTGTTTCTAAAAGGTAATATAAATGTGAGATTCCTTCAGTTTCAGACAGGGATGCTGGAAAATTTATTAGAAAATCTTATATACTGTCATATTTTATTTTCTTAATTTGTTTCATACCTTTTTCTGATATGGATGCGGAAAGATAATTTTTTCCAATATGTATAAATGTATCACATCATACTGTTCTGTACTTGTCATAGCAATACCCCCATTAGCACCAGACAGAAAAATAAACCAGTAAACAGATATTGAATTATCACAAATCTTTCTATTTCTAATAATTCTGTAACAATAATCAAGAAAATGGATTTCATTTTTTAATCAGTATTGGACAGACAATCTAAAGGACAAATTAATGCATTTAGACTGCATTTAGGCATTTGACATGCAACTCAGCTGCCTATTTTCACAGTCTTGTCCCACTTTTTTATAGAGGGAACTGAGGAACACTGAGAACTTCCATCAGCATTAAGTCTGAGGTTTCAGACTGATCCTGAGATAGGAAATCATCTTCTCATTACTTCTTTCAGATGTTATGACTTCACTCCATTTAAACAAATTACATTAAGTGTCTGAGAAGAGATTGACACAGTCTCGGTTAGATAGCAAGTCTCAGCTTGCACTCATGTGCTTTGGTTTGGACATGGGGATGAAAAGTACAGTTAGTGTATTTTCTTCATAAGCCTCCAGAAAACTGGAATTCTTCTCTGAAACAGGAGAGAAAAGATTATGAAATATTAAATTATATATGTATTCCAACACTGAGTGAGCACAACCTTGTCTGGTCGTGAATTCTCTGTTGTTTTACACTGCATATGATATACTTCTCCTGCAGCAAGGATCTAAGTGTGCAAAGCAAAAAGTAATTTGCTTGTGTTTAACAGTCAAATGACCCAGTCCTTTGCCGTCTTTCTTTTCCATTGATTGTGCAGTTCCCTTTGGAGTGACATAATATGCAGGACTTCTATTAAGGGATGCTGAATCGTCAAGAGTGCTTACCTTTGTAGATCAGATGTGAGTAATAGTAAGACAAATTGCCTGGCGCATACTCAGTTGGACCTCTGTGACACTGTGCAGGCTATTTTTTGCTCATTTGCTCAAAGCTTTACCTTTATTTAATGCTATGCAATATCCTAGCCTGATACATTTTCAGAAACTTTTCTGTGCCTGTACTTTTCAACTCCATGCATAAAAATGGGGCCTGCCCTTACTCTGTAATTGTCATTTAAAAAAAAAGAAGAAAAGAAAAAGAAAAAGGAAAAAAGAAAAGAAAAAGAAAAAAAGCCCCAAAACACCCAGGTATACGTTTCTTTCTCTGTCTGCATAGAAGGCCAAAAAGCCATGGAGAGAAGGGGAGACTATTACATTAGATTTCCATATTTTGTGTGGAAGCCTAATACCAATGTCTGCTTGTTTTATGTGGTATAGCTTTTGGATTATTGCTCGAAATAGTATGTATTTTCTTTTTGGTAATAAGTGAAGAATTCTTATGAGAAATTTCAATTGAGATCTGTAACTGTTAAATCCATCTGCTTTGAAACAGCTGGATACATTGTGGCTTTACACACACCAGAGAGAAGGGGACATAAACTACCCAGAAGATATGGGTCGGATATAAAACAGCAATTAAGTAGATAGTAGACATTTGAACTGTGTTTTTAAAAAGTCACGATCCCGAATCTAAACACCTAATATGACTGGAAAACGCTTTTAAGCACCTGCTTATGAACATTCCTAATCCTGTCACTGCATAAGCAAATCTCCTTTTCCCAGGCAAGCCTAATTATAGTTTAGAAACTAGATGGCAGAAACTAGATGACATTCTATTTCCATGTGCCAGTCCGTTGTGGTTGGTATTTTTAAAGTGCTCTTAGAACTAGCTGACAATACAAAAGCTTCACAGCAGAATGCACATGTATCTCTTCACTTTTAAGTACAGTTTGAGGAGAAGATATCTCCAGTAAGAGCTAAAAAAAGGTTGCAGCAGTCATTCAGGATCTTAAGCCTCACCGTAGCCAACCTTTTGTCTTCCACCAGTCAAGGAGTTCTCACGTGAGGCTATGGTTTGTTTCCCCTTCTCCCACTGAAAAGAAGAATACAAGCTTCCTGGTGTGAGAAAGGGAATGTTAAATCAAAGAACATGATCTCCCAAGGCACTCAGCTGCAAAGGGGTACACCTGGCTTTTATCATTAACCTTCAAAAATTTATATACAGTATATGTTTAAACCACTTAATTTGGGGGAAAAAAAAAATTGATGCTTAAATTAAAAAAAAAAAAAAAAGAGGCAGCTATCCCAGTCAAGATCTGTTTACATATGTGTGCTGCCTTCTTTCAGAAACAGTGCAGTAAAATCAGATAGGCTCATTAAAAATCACATGGATAACAACTGGCTTTGGAACAGGAACTGAGGAATCTTCTGAGGACTATTAGTCTATTAACGTCCATAGGAGTAGTATCTTAGTAGTACCCCAATGAATAACCAGGAACTCATGCACTGATTTCCATAATTATTTCATAGTTGGTTTATGTGTTCAATTTTAACCTACTTGAATTAAATCCAAGGAAGTAGAGAAGACAGAGGGCAAACAACAAACAAAATAGAAAGCAGCACCAGGATCTATTTGCTGGTTGATGTCTCCCATTTTTATCCAAGGAGAATAGTAAGGTTTTACTCTCACAAATCTGGAAGGAGAGTAAATCCAGTAAGTCCCAAAAGCTTTTATCTAAGAAAGGGACAAGACATATAAGGACTGAATGAGTCAAGTTAGCCACCCGCGGTGCCTTGTCGATTGGATTCTGAAAGAGATGCAAGGAAATTCTAACAGAAAGGCTGATAAGCACACTCTCTTCCTAACTGAGAGACTGAGTAACATGACTGAGAAAATGTTATTAAAGGAAAAGATGAAGATTTAAATACAAGGAAACAACTGCACAAAGGCCTTTTATAAAATAAATAAATAAATAAATCTTTAAAGTATTTCCAAAGGAATGAATAATGGTTTAGGTTATTTTAACTAAATTAATAAGTTCCTTTTTCTGTGCATTACTTCAATCCTGACATGTTGGAACCTCAGTGAAAGGAAAAGATATCAATCTCAAACAGCCTCTTTCTTTGTCTTCACCATAACAGGAGGTTGTGAGTTCAGTATCATTGTTTGGCTCTCTAGTACTATCAATGTTACCTGTATGCAACCCTAATACAGATGAGTACTTCAGAACTTGTTTATTTTGGGTTATCCATCCACTGTGCAGTTGACCAATGGGAAATTAGGCCCAGCGTGTGTGGCTTGGGTTCTTTTACCACCTTAGCTTTGCAGTGTCCTCTTTTTCAGTGTTTAAACGTACCATTTATACTGTGACTGGAGCTTTTCGGTTGCTTGGTTAGTTCGTTTTGTGCACATGTGAGTATGAAAATAAACATCAGTTTAATGACTATGTAATTTAAACAGCACAAAGAAGTGATATAATTTTAAACCTACCTGACTGATAACACTATAAGCCAGCATACACAGAAGTCAAAACAAATTCATATTATGCAGGCTTTAAGAAGCAATTTGGCTTCTGAAGAATAATAAATGTATCTAATGGCCTATTAGGCAAGGGTATTCAAGGAAAAACACTGGAATTATTCAACAAACAGTGATTATATAGCACAATGAAGAAAATGAAATGCAGAGAAGGGAATATGTTTTGACAGGCTAAATGTCCTTTACTCTTTCCTCAAAAAAATGTTTTGTTCTTATTTATGGCTTTCCTCAGGGAAAATGTGTCCTTGTTGCATATTCCTTTTTAAATGCCCTGTAAAATGATTATGACACCTGCTGTAGAACAACTTGACTGGTTTATGCCCACACAGACAGAACCATGGTGCTGTAAATCTAAGAGCTGCCAAACTGTCCACACACACTATGCTGGAATTGCCTGTGATCCTCTATTATTTGTCTTTAAATATTTTACGTTCCTGACACAAATCCAATATTGCTTGCTTGACTAGATGATGTTTTCAGATTCCAAGGTCATTTGCTGTGACCTATGGTTCATGAACCCTGTAAACAAACATTTTCTAGCTCTGTTTCTAGTTATATGTTATTGTATTAAAAAAAAGGGCCTCTCTCTCAAACATAATCTGGAGATTCTGACATGACCATGGAAAATGTCAACAAATGAATGAAATGGAAACAGTCAGGTAATCCTGAATTCTGGATCCCGTGGGTAAAGCTGTTACCTTTTCCATCTGTCACGTGATTTTGTACAAAGACTACAGGTCAACTAGTGACTGTTTAGCCCTCTATATAGGACCCAAAAAGATCACCTGCTTAACATGCCAGTTTTCATTTATGTCACACCAGGTTATGTTTTAATTAAATCCTAACGCCCAATCCCCTCCCATTCTAAATATTAAATAAATAAAGTGTTTGGTCTCAGAAGACTCCAGCCATTGGAAAAGGGTTTTGCCCCAGTGATTGGGCCTGAATATGTATCTTGGCCTACTTTTCCATCTGTAAAACATGCTTGATAATAGAATCACAGAACCCATGACTGATGTTGGAAGGGACATCTAGAGTTCCCAAAAGCCAGGTGCCCAGGACCATGTCTGTGGTGGGTTGACCCTGGCTGGAGGTCCAAATGGCCTTTGAATATTTCCAAGGATGGAGACCCCACAGCCTCCCTGGGCAACCTGTACCAGTGTTCAGTCACCCTCTCCCATTAAAAAAAAAAGTTTCCTAATGTTCAGAGGGAAACCTCTGTTTCAGTTTGGACCCATTGCCTCTGGTCCTGTCACTGGGCACTACTGGAAAGAGCCTGACTCCATCCTCTATGTACCCTCCCTTCAGGTATTTATATCCATTGATGAGATCCCCCGTGAGCCTTCTCTCCTCTGGGCTGAACAGTTCCAGCTCTGTCCACCTTTCCTCATAGGAGAGGTGATCCAGTCCATCATCTTTGTGGCCCTCATTGGACTCTCTGCACTGTGTCCATGTCTCTCTCTTTTACTGGGGAGCCCAGAACTGGACACAGCAGTCCAGATGTGGCCTCACCAGGGCAGAGTAGAGGGGAAGGATCACCTCCTTCGACCTCTTGGCAATACTTTGCCTAATGCAGTCCAGGTTATCATTAGCCTTCTTTGCTGTAAGAGCACAGCACTGTCTCTTGTTCATCTTGCTGTCCACAAGGTCTGCAAAGGCCTTTTCTGCAAATCTTTCTAGACAGTTGATCCCCAGCATATACTCATGCATGGGATTGTTCTTTCCTGGGTGTAGGACCTTGCACTTCCCCATGTTGAACTTCACAAGGTCCTGTCAGCCCATTTCTCCAGTCTGCTGAGGTCCCACTGGATGACAGCATGGCCTTCTTGTGTACCAGGTACTCATCCACAGTTTTGTGTCATCATTAAACTTGCTGAGGGCGCACTTTTATGAAGTTTTATAACAGGATTGGACCCAGTATTGACCCTTGGGGTACACCACTTTTTATTGGCCTCCAACTAGACTTCTTGCTACTGATCACCACTCTGGGCCCAGCCAGTTTTCAATCCACCTCACTGTCTGCTCATCCAGTCTATTTTTCATCAGCTTCTCCATGAGGATCTTACAGAAGACCATGTCAAAAGCCTTACTGAAGTCAAGGTGGACAGTATGCACTGCTCTCTCCTCATCTACCAAGGTAGTCATTTCATGGTAGAAGGTTATCAGGTCGGAAGGTATATTGAGTGTATAAGGCAAGGCTTTGGTAGCTGGGGGTAGCAGGGGTGGCCTCTTTTGGAAGAGGGCAGCAGTCGTCTTTTGCTAGACATGCTGGTTTCAGCGGGCTCTGCAACAGACTCACCACAGGCCAAAGTTGAGGTCATCAGTGAACTTGGCGCCTCTGTGAAAAGATGTTTAAGAAAGGGCAGAAAATACTGGATAGAGATGAAGAGGGGAAAAAAAAAGAATGAGAAACAACATGGAGAACACCAAGGTCAGAGGAGCAGGAGGTGCTGCATAGCGGGGCAGGCATACCTTCCAAAGGGACTGCAGTTCAGAGATGAGTCCACACTGGAACAGCTCAAAGGAAGTGAGTCCTGTGGAAAACACATGCTGGAACATGGGGAAAGAATGGGAAGGAAGGAGCAGCTGAAAGGAACTGCTACATCCTGACTGCAGCTCCCCCACAAAAAAAAACAAACCATGGTGTGAACCACAGGTGCTTGAAGTAAAGTTGAGCCTTATATTTTATAAATCATATATACTTTATATACAACAGGGGCGGAAAGATGTCAATGTGTACTTCTTTTTTGTTGTGTGTTGTTTTTTTTTTCCCTACTACCCAAATCAGTATTTAAATATTTATTATAATTGGCAATAAATTGTGTTAATTTTCCCATGTTGAGTCTGTTTTGCCCACTAAAGTAATTGGTAAGTGATCTGCCTGTCTTCATCTTGGCCCTAGAGCTTTCTTGTTCCAGTTCTTCCTTTTTTCTCCCTGTTGTGCAGCATATTTTCTCCAAATAACTAACATACAATGTTATTTTTCAGACTTTTTTATGGAGAACTCAGAACACTTTAAAAAAAATCATATAATCCATAAAGGAGTGTAATTAATGCAGACTGTTTATCTCAGTGTGCATTACTGGGCTTACATACTATGAGGTTCAAGGGCTATCATATAGTCTTTAAATGAATTGAATGAACTCTATCTTTACATCACTTAATGTATTTTTTGCTCCACTAATGCAAGTATATATTTGTTCTCAACTTCCTCTATATTACTTAGAGACTATCTTCCAAATTGCAGCATTACTTTATTTTTGGATAATTTATACTAATTTGTGCCTTTGCCAGCCTTGCATCTTAGTTGAAATAGCTCTGATTAGTGGCGTCCTCTATGGGTATATTTATAATGGTAATCACATCCTCCCTCAGCCTTTATTTTGGACACTCAACCTTTTTAGTCTGCTTCTATATGTTTTCCCATACTTTCCCAGTCTATCCCAGTCTCTTCCCACACTGAGTTGTAGAAGTTGTATATACTAATTGGGTTTTTATTTACTTGTAATAAGTTAAATGAATTTATCTAAACATGGATTACCATAGCTGTATTGCAAATATAATTCTTAAGATCAATAGGAATTACAATTACATGTACCTGTCTTTAAATATTTGCATAATAGATCTCATTTCATATGTCTTATGACTCTACTGTGTACTGATATCAACAATCAGCTGTTGTTTTCTCAGTCATTTCCAGATGACTAGATCCCTGCTTATATCTTTAGTCTCTGTTCCAGGACAGTGCATTTTATGTTATTGTCTTCCAATTTATTATTGTATTCATTCAATGTTATCATTAATGACATCATAGTCTTCTTTTATATTTATGATATTTCATAAAGTGTTTTCAGCAAATAAAGTTACTTTTATGATAAGATCATTAATGTACATATTAAATTAATCCGTGTTATTTCTTGGGAAATGCTACTGTTTAATTCCCTGATGACTAGAAGTTCCTTTTTGTCATATGCTCTTTAGTTACTTTACCTGCACTGTAATAAAGTTCTTCCACCTTAACAAAGTTCCCATGTAACATTGAATTAAAATCTGAATTCTAAATAGAAGATATCCTTTATATTTCCCATATTTCCCAAAAAGGTTATAAAAGATATTGTTTTCATTTAGCATAATCAATTTTTAATGCACTCAAAGTTGCAGTGTGCCCCCCTTCCACTTATTTCCTTTTCCTGGCTGATTTATTCTAATGCATATCAGTGGTGGTCACACGAACAGACTTGACCCTAACCATTCTTTTCTCTTATGATGTATAAGTCCTAAATAACCATTTTTCAACTGTATACCATTGTTAAATTATACACTAAATAGGTCTGCTCAAAATACCTGGTATTGGATTTGAAATTTCAGAACTATTAGATGAAGATTGACTGATTCCTAAATATGACTGCAGTAAATAGAGTGAGATATGCTTCCATTTAGTCATTTTAATAGCAAGCCTTTGCATATTTATTCTCATTAATTGTATTTGAAACTGAGAAAGGAATTTGTTTTGGGACCGTATCCTGATTAGCAGAAATGTATCCCTCCTACAGTACATAACACCCCCCTCCCATTTGTTTGTTTTGTTTATCTAGAAACTTTATCTGGAAACTTTAAATTTGCAATCTGACATTTTCAAGTGATACTCTTGAAACTACTTAAGAGAAATTATTAAAAAAAAAAAAAATCTATTTCCTGCTTGTCCTTTTCTTATTTCAAAGTTTTTATCTTTCTAAGTTAAATATCTTAATTTCAATTCTCCTAACACTACTCCTTATGTCCTTTTATACATGGATGCATTGGTGTCAAGCACTAGGTCTACATTACAGTATTGACCCAGTATTTTGGTCTCCCATTTGTCTGGGCTGGACACCTGTCCAGGATGTACCACGGGATCTTTTCAACTTAGATATCTGAGTCAGTTATCTGTGCATTACTTTAATGTCCACAAAATCATTGATTTGAAACAGCAATGTATTTTTTGACTTCCTTTATTATCTTATGATAAAGATTAACTATTATAGAGATTTGCTGTCCTGAATTTAGTATCATGTATTTACTATCTCTTTTTGGATATCACAGTTTTGCTTCTCAGAGAAAATAGATCAGATTGTATCATAAAATCATGTACTTCACTTTTTTTTTCTCTTTCTTAGTTGTTCCTTGTATTCACTGCACAGAGGTTCTGTTGAGAGGTTCCCATTCCCCAGATATTCAGTTCAGTTTGACTGATCGATCGATTGATCTGTCTGTCCCTCTGTCTGCCCCACATGCACCCCTTTTTGTTCTGCAAAATTCTTTTTCATTCTCCATATGTTTGTCTAATATTTTACAGCAATTGTTCTATTATGTATGTTAGCTGTCATCTCATGAAAGCAAGTTTTTCAGAGTACTGGTGCTTTCAACTGTGTCTGCTGAATGTCACATTCATCATTTGCTGTCAGTATGGGAGAGCAAGAGAGCATCAAAGGCAGGGGAGCTGTGGGTGATGACATGGCCGGTAGGCACAGGGCTCCATCCCACAGCACCCAAGCAAGGGGAGCAGGGCAGTAGCCAGATTCAGCAGAGAGTCCAGATCACCAGGCAAGTCCCTATTGATGGGGCAGGTCTGGGGTCAAGCCAGGAAATGGAGCCAGTGGAGTCATGGTCAGGTCCAGAAACACCAACTGGGATCAGACAGTCCAGTGGTCACCAGGCAAGTCCTTAATGCTGAGGAATATCTGATGTAAAGCTCGTCAATCTGCTGGTCAACCTTCTTGTCAAGGCCAGGGTCCAGACCAACGGGGTACATGGCCAGGCACGGGTATGACTGCAGCACCATTGCAACCTGGCTCAAGTTGATATCAAACATGAGAGCCTCTGCTTAGAAGCAGCTTCCAAGTGAAAGAATGGGGGGCTCTTGCTGAGGCTTTTTAGCAGAGCAGCTCAGAGCCTCTTCCTGAGGCTTCTTCCAATTTTTTTTTAATCCCAAGGCCAGCTGAGGCATCTAAACCATCTCCAACTCATCAGCAAGCTTGCCTTGAAGCTGGCCAGCTGAAGTCTTTACGAGGGTGTACTAAGCCTGGCTGGCATGGAGTTAACACCCATGTTTTTGTTACTGCTGAGCAGTGCTCACACAGAGCCAAGGTCTTTTCTGCTTCTCACACCACCCCACCAGCGAGTGGGCTGGGGGTGCACAAGGAGTTGGGAGGGGACACAGCCGGGAGAGCTGACCCCAACTGACCAAAGGGATATTCCATACCACATGACGTCATGCTCAGCAATAAAAGCTGGGGGAAGAAGGGGAATGTTCGGAGTGATGGCCTTTGTCTTCCCAAGTAACCATTACACGTGATGGAGCCCTGCTTTCCTGGAGATGGCTGAACACCTGCCTGCCCATGGGAAGTGGTGAATGAATTCCTTGTCTTGCTTTGCTTGTGTGCGGGGCTTTTGCTTTACCTATTAAACTGTTTTAACTCAACCCACGAGTTTTTTTGCTCCTCCCTTCAGATTCTCCCCTTACTGCTGTGGGGAGTAAGTGAGCAGTGGCATGAGGCTAAGGTCCCATCCAGAGTGAGCCCACAACAAAACAAGTGCACTCCAGGCCCTGACACAGACTTCATTAATATATGATTTTCCAATGTAAAAGTTGGAATGTAAGAAGTGAGAATATATGTCTAAAAACATAAAACCACAATCAACAAGTATGTCCAAGTATGCCACCTGTTTTAGAAGAGCAGAGAGAATTAACCTAAAGAGGCAGAAACTCAACCTCATATATACTCATTCAGAATAACCCAAATACTTACATTCCTGGTTATTGCTTTTCATACTCCAAGAAGTACTTCAGCTTTATGAATTAAATTTACTCACAAAAGTGTAACTCACCAGAACACTTTTGAAACTAGATCTTTCTCTCTCTTCTTGCATCCTAAAACCAACTTGCCAGATTGTGTAACAGGTTTATACTTTAAATTCATATTAACAAATTCTAAACTCAGGTATTTCAAATTTATTTCATGGAATCTTATTTTGCAAGACACTAAGACAATGTTTAAGTTTATCTTAAAGTTATCTGTATTAATCAGCAGCACAAAGAACTTCATGTTTTTAAATCTCACAGATTTCAGAAATAGTTTGTAGCTCAGGGTTTGTTGAGTTACTGCAATATATTCTTTAACAGAGAAGAAATATAAACTAAAATAATTCACAGAATAATGTGGAAGCATGGTGTCACATGCATTAAAACTCCTAAAATGGAACATAGCTCTATATCATGTAGCAGCAGTTGAAACAAACCTGATTTATTTTCAGAGGTATCACCCTCAAAAAAATGGTTAGGAATGCTAAGTAATCAGTCACCACTTCTGAGGAGTTCTGATGACATCATAAACCATAACAGAACATTGTAGGCGGTTATTTAATCACTATCATCTACAGTTGAAATTTCATACTGAAGGAGATGAAAAAGAAGAGAGGAGCTAGAAGTAGCAAGGGAGGAAAGGTACAATGTCTCTGTACGATCCCTCTGGAGACAGCAGGATGAAATAGGGTCATCCAAGGAGAGTTATAGATTATTTTATACTATTTTTTGTTTCATTTCACCAGCAATTTTAGAAGCAGCCCAGGGATATGTCTGTATTTTTTTGGCCCAGACTTGTAATAAATCCACTGATTATCCCCACTTACCATGTTCAATTCATGGAAAAGTTTTGGTACATATGAATTAAATTCCTTTTGGAGGAAATGGAACTGCAAGCTCTTCTCCAAATACATACAAGATGTGCCCCTCATCCTAATGGAGAAAAAGAACCTTTGAATCAATGACTGGACTTTTGAACATCTTTGGCCAAGCATTTGAGGGATGCTCAGTCCTACCAATCAGACTGTGTCTAGTTTGATGTAAAAACACTAAACTAAAAATTGTGTAGATGTAAGGACCTTAGAAGCAATCATTTCAATCTTCTGTTTCTATTGAGCCAGATTACTTGCCACTATAGGCATTGCCTAGGGTGATCCTCTCATAGGCTAAAGGTACCATGCAGTCTTAAACTTACAGACCATGCAGGCTCTACACTCAGTTCTGTGCTCCTACCCCTTTCCTGTCTGTAGGTACCACACCCCATAAAATGTTCCTCCTTTTTCCCCCTAAATATTTGTGATAATATGGTTCCATTTTTCTGACTTATCTAATCACTCTTCAGTTACCCTTTTAATATTTCTGCCAAGAATTTCCTTTAAAACCAGATCTTTACGAAGCATTATTTTCCTCTACTAGAGCAATTCTCACCTGCCATTTTAGAGACTCTTGCCATCCAGAATGGCTGCCTGCCATCTGTTTGCAATGAGGGATATAGCATTTAATAATTCATAGGATAGATGACAAATACTGTTTGACATTTTCCCCCTGGTTGCAGTATACTTAAGGAAATATTTTATGTCCATAGAAATGATTCTATCTTTCATTGGGTAAGAAAGTTTCACTTGTCACTCAAATACTCCAATAGCAATAAAATCAACTGAATATCAGCCTTTTTAAACTTTTTTTTAAAAAAAAAAAATCAAAAGCCCTGTTAATTCTATTAGCAGTGAACATTTTCAACTGATAATCAAACGCAATCAAAATTCACGTAACATAAAAGAAGCCTAATGATATGCCATGGTCATGGTCAAATATACGGAGATTTGACATGATAAAGGGTTTATTTTCATAAACTGAGGAAAAGAAATCTGATTCTTTTATTGCAGCAGTCAACTTGGATGGAAAGCAGACAAAATGAAAAATGAATTCCAGTGAAAATTCCATTTCTCAAATTCAAGCCTGTGGCAATAAACCAGTATATATCAACTTCAGCAGTTTTTCAGATCTGTGCACAGATTTCATCTTCCAGTGGCTGTCAAATAATTGTGACAATTTAAAAGACCTGATATTACAAAGGGATTCTTGATGGGGCAGTCAGTGAAATTTAACTACAGGACATAGTGGACAATGTCCCATAATTGTCTGGCTCATTAAAAAAAAATAAATCCTGTTATCATTAAAATCCACACTTCCAAAAATCTGTCTGTTTGCAAGTATTTCTCTGGATCTTCTGAGGGTCCGTTTCTCCAGTTAGCAATTGGCAAACTGGCTTGAAATAGGTACAGTGAATTGTTTCAAGCTTCCTCTTTTGATTCTGAGTTTAGTTCAGAAGTCACTTGCCTTTATAGTGAGAAGAAATCTTTCTTGTACTCACCATTACAAAATATAAATGCTTCATACGTACTAGCTCTTAAATAAATAATTTGTCTTTCTTGTCTTGAAAAGTATATTCATATTATTTTCAGAAATTTAGGAGAAAAATAGACAAAGGCTATGCAAATCAAAGCACACGTATAGTCAGCTATCAAGTAGAAAGTAAAAATGAGTTTATTATTTTTCATATTTGATTTATGACTGGACTGTGGATAGAATGGGAGATAGTAATCAACAAAAACATTAAAAAAAAAAAGTCAGTGGAAAAATGGATGGTAGATGTACCAATTTTCAAAAAAAAGGACAAAGTACTTAAAAATGACTGGTAGGACAAGATTTTAAGCTTTCAAAGTCAACCATGCAGGTGCCTAAAAAGCTTTTGTTTAAAGATTAGGTGAAATTTTGAAATGCTTACAGAAAGATTGGCTCCGAAAAGCTACTGTAATCTTTCATTGCCATTTCAATCAGTAGCCTCTTAGTGATTCCTCTCAAAAGGTCAGGATAAACCAGAATCGTTTATGTTTTATTTTATGTTCTTCTTAAACTATTGTCAACAAAACACAGCTAATTTTCTTTAGATCGCTCTAAGTTTATTTTTAATTTCTTGGTTAATAAACATACTTATTTGAACTATATTGTCAAAAAACATATTATAACTGAAATAATATTCAAACGAGTTATGAAATAGCTTATTATTTCAGACATGGGAATGATTGAATTCATGTAATTCTAGATATGGGCAAAGTTGTAAGGAAATTACTGCATTGTTTTGTTTTGAAATGCCCCGTAAAAAATAATAATAATAATAATTAAAAAATTCTATTTTAAAGAAATGGGGGTTTCTTTACCTGCAACATTTTACAGACAATATCAGCATATCTGGATTATTTCTTTTTTTAATAGCTTTGAATTTAAACATTTTACTTATATCACTAGTTGCTGTGTTTCAATGAGAATCTATTTCTATGCAACAGTCTTGGCTGCCTTATCTAAATTACTTCAGCAAAGTTACAGTGTTTATGACCATATGATCTATACTCACAATTGTTCAGAATATGACAGCGGACATGAGCCTGAATAAAGATAGAGCATATAGTAAGTGCAAAATTCACTTTTTTCTGATGGAAGATGATGGGTAAAAATATTTAATCATACATCAAAGGACAGTGTTTTATTTTTACCGTGGTTTAAGCCATGTATCATTTTCCTACTGAAAAAACTTTAAGATTTACCAAAAGTCCATTGTCTTCCATCCAGTTCGAAAAAGACAACTCACTAGAAAAGAAGCATTTCTAGGAAAAGGAGAGATGAACAAATTAATATATTTTACTTTCTTGTTGTTATTTTTGTTAGTATTAGCTGGCTCGTGAGTAAATAAGTTTAGCCAGAGAAACTGCAAATTTACTCGTTCTCTACATCATCAAATGCACTTCATGTTGAAGGGTAAAACAATTGCATTTGGGGAATACAAACTAGCTGTTAAATGATCAAAATTAACAAGATTTCATTTCTTCAAAGTTATTGAGAGCATTTCTGTTCTTTGGAGGATTTGACTTACATTTTGTAGCGGCCTACTCAGAATGCATTTCCCAAGCTGGATAACCACTGGAAACAAAAGGTAACTGAGTAGCATCTCAAATATTAATCAATTTCATTTTATAGTTGCCTACATGTTGAGGCACTTCTGAGGGGATTTTTTCTGTTTGTTTGTTTTGTTTTTTTGGTGTTTTTTTTTTTTTTCTAAAAACAAGTAATTTTTTTCACAAATCAATTTTTCCATTTTCTTTTTTTTTTTTATTTTTGAAATTACATTAACTGACCCCTGTTCCTTATATTCTTCTTTGAAAGCATCTATTATTTCTTATATTTTAATTGTATCATATTCCACTCAGGTGTATTTTAATATTATTTCCTAACTGCCTTTATGTTTTATATGCCTTAATTAAAACGTGATTTCTAAATGGTACCATTAATTTTCACTTTCACTAGGAAGTTTCAGATATTTGAATGATGGGCACATGTTAAATTCAGTTTCCTTCTAAAAGAAATAGAAGCAAGATTTATTTTATTTTTATTTTATAAAAATCCAGTATTATAGTTTCTATCATATTTCATGGTTTTCCATATTTATTGCCCAACAAATATGGATTTGTTTTTAAATATCAAAAATATCCTGGGTTTCTGAGCATGCAAAAGGTAGTTTGAGCTGACCTTGTTTTCTTTTTCTTCCCAACCTTATAATCTTATATCAGTCACACGCTGCCATTTATTTTTTCTTCCAGTCTTTGTATCCCAGTTCATAAAAAATTACCCTGGCACTTATCACTACTAATCTGTAGCTTGCTGGGATTGTAAATATTTTTTATTTGCTCCATAACCATACCTTTCCACCTTTCTTTTATATAGATTGTACTAATCTCTATTGACATCCCAGTTATAAGAATCTTCTCACCAGGCTTCAATTATGCCCACAAGATCACAACCACCATCATTTAGCAGCATTTTTTTTTTAAGTTGTCTTTGCTTGTTTCTCATCCTTCTAGCATTGTGTACAGGCACTCTAATACAGATGTCTTTTGATTCTTCATGTTTCATTCTTTTGACAAATACATCTTCCGATTTATTACTGTGATACTAAAAGTGCCAAAAGCCTAGCAGAACTCAAAGGACTAGATTTTTATAATAGATAATATTTTATCTCCCGAGCAAGATCTAAATTGACCCTGCTCCGTGATGAGGACAAAGCTCTTGTTTCTTTAATTATATTCACCCTTATTTTACAGGGTTTTTTCTCAGGTACAGTATGGGAATGAATTCATTCAAATGCAGCTCTACTAAATGTTGGTACATATAACTATATCCTGACTATCTCTGTCATTTCTTCTTCCACATAAATAAACTGTTTTCACACTTAGACCTTCTATTCACTGTAGAATTTTGGGTTCCTACTGTGATTGTCTGTTATGTCAAAAGAAGTTTTCAGCTGATAGTTTGGGTTTGTTTCATACTCAACATGTAGTAGCCATTCAAACAAACAAAAACATTTTCTCCATACAAATTATTTCATTTACATTCTTTATCAAAGCCCCTCCATTCACAGACATGGGTGTCATAGGTATAGTAGTAAAACATTTTTAGTATAAACCTGAGCTTTTTTTTTTTTTGAGTATTTGCTCCTTACAATATACTGTATAACATTTACTATTTGTTGGAAATTTAACATGATCAAAGACAAACATTTGGACATTTCTACATTGATCTTAACTGTCTCACATTATTCTGAGCCAGAATTTTAAATTTAACATGTATTTGAACCATGGAATTTTTATTTTTTTTTTAATGCTATGTACAGATAAGAGGATCCATTTTGTCCTTCCATTATAACATAGCTACTAATCCATCTTGCACTTCTTTCTACAAAATAGACAGTGGTGTGTGGTCATTCATCATCCTGTATTAGATCAAAGTCGATGCTACCTTTTTCATTCTCCAAATACTGGATCAATCATCCATCTCCAAACACAGACAAAAGAACAAATCTTAAGCGTAGTCTATGTATACACAGAAAGCTAGTGAACAGATCTGATAAAATGCCTGACAGAATATTGAAAGTCATATATGAATCCAAGCTGTGGAAAACCAGGAAAATTCAGGCAAAAATTAAATATATGTATACATATTTATCACCTCCTGGAAATGCTTATCTTTCTTTACTGACAATAGGGAGAGCTTATGGTAGGTAAGCTGCTAATTTTGGTAGCTTTAGATAGTTATCAAAGGATATCAAAGGTGAAAGGCTATAGAAAGGATGAAATGCATATATAGGTGGAGAGGTGAAAAGGATAAATGAAATAAATCCAGAGGGCACAAAGTGATGATGACATTTCTGCAGTACTTAAGCTGAGCTAAAGCTTCAAAATGTGTCTGTGGCTCTGAATACATACTTATCCATATAGGCATACTTGTCTACATTCTCACTATGGTTAATCTAACTGATTAATTACAATTGAAAGTTGACTGCTATAGAAGAAAATTATGAAGGTTGATGCCTCCCTGAGGCCCGAGGTAACGACATCACTAGGAAACTTCCTAGCCTGGAACAGCCCTTGGACTATTACCCATTACTGCTCTTCCATGTGGGTGGCAATGAAGCCACAATGCGTAGTCCAAGGGGAATCAAAAGAGACTTCAGGGCCCTGGGACAGTTGGTAAGGGAAACTGGAGCACAGGTTATTTTTTTCCTCTCTCCTTCCAGTTGCAGGCAGTGACATTGGAAGAGACAGACGGACTCTATCTATTAAGACATGGTTCAATGGATGGTGTCACCACCACAATTTCAGATTTTTTGATAATGGGATGTTCTACACAGCACGAGGCTTGCTGGCGTCAGTTGGGATTCACCTTTCTCAAAGGCGGAAGAGGGTCTTTGTCATGAACTAGAGGGACTTATTGACAGCTTTAAACTAGACTTGAAGGGGGAGGGGGATAATATCAGGATCACCTGTGACGAGCTGTGGGATGACACACCAAGATTAGAGGGATGAGGTGCTAGCCAGGGCCCTCAGCCTGTGGCTCTGAGATATTTTGGGTACACTGCAGCATGCTTGAAGTCTTACAGTGATGAGCCAGGGACACCTGAGGTAATAGGAACCAACAGGAAAACACAGGGGAAATACCTCAAAAGAATTAAGGTGTCTTCCTCTAAGAAGATGACACGGCCAACAGTCCAGCTGAAGTGCCTCTACACCAATGCACACAGCATGGGCAACAAACAGGAGCTGGAAGCCACCGTGCTGCTAGAAAGCTACAACCTATTTGCCATCACTGAAACTTGGTGGGACGAATCCCATGACAGGAGTGCAGCTATCAATGGCTACAGGCTGTTCAGAAGGGACAGGTGAGGAAGGAGGTGCAGAGGGGTTGCCCTCTACATCAAGAAATGGATGGATTGTGTAGAGCTGTCTCTGAAGAATAGCCATGAGCAGCTTGAAAGCTTATGGGTAAGAATTAGAGACCGAGGCAACAAAGACAACCTTGTAGTTGATGTCTGCTACAGGCTACTTGATCAAGGGGAGCCTATTGACAAAAGCTTCTTACTCCAGCTACAGGAGGCATCATGCTCCCAGGCTCTCATCCTGCTGGGGGACTTCAACCACCCTGACATCTGCTAGAAAATTACCACAGCAAGCAGTAGGCAATCCATGAGACTTCTGGAGTGCATTGTGGATAAATTCTTAAGCCAGGTAATAGACAGCCCCACCAGAGGGGATGCAATACTGGACCTCTTGGTCACCAATGCAAGTGAGATAATCTTTGACATCAAGACTGGAGGCAGCCTGGGCTGCAGTGATCATGCACTGGTAGAGTTCACAGTCCTGAGGGATATGGGTCAGGCAGAGAATAAAGTGGGGACCCTGAATTTTAGGAAAGCAAAATTCCAGCTCTTCAAGGTGCTAGTCAATAGACCCCCTGGGAAATTGTCCTCAGGGACAAGGGAGCAAAACAGAGCTGGCAGATATTTAAGGACACTTTCCATAGAGTGCAAGAGCTCTCAGTCCCCAGGTGTAGGAAATCAGGAAAGGAAGGTAAGAGATCGGCATAGCTGAGTCAAGACCTGTTCGTCAAACTAAAGGGCAAGAAGGAAATGCACAGGCAGTGGAAGCAGGGACATATATCTTGGGAAGAGTACAGGGACACTGCCTGGTTGTATAGGGATGGGTTCAGGAAGGCCAAGGCATGGCTGGAGCTGAACTTGGCAAGGGATGCAAAGAATAATAAGGGCTTCTACAGGTATGGCAGCCAGAAAAGTCAGGTCAAAGAAAGTGTGCCCCCCCAATTAACACAACTGAGAAACTGGTAACAACAGACGAGGAGAAGGCTAAGGTACTCAACAACTTTTTTCCTCAGTCTTCACTGGCAAATCAGCTTCCCACACCTCTGAAGTGGATGAACCTCAAGACAAAGACGGGGAGAAGATAAGGTAGATTCCTGATCACCCGAGGAACCCGAATTTATATAAGTCTATGAGACCTGACAAGATACATCCCAATGTCCTGAGAGAATTGGCTGATGTAGTTGCCAAGCCACTCTCTATCATATTTGAAAAGTCATGGCAGTCAGGTGAAGTCCCTGGTGACTGGAAAAATGGAAACATTGCACCCATTTTTAAAAGGGTGGAAAGGAGGACTCTGAGAACTACCGACCTGTCAGGCTGTGGTGGGTTGACCCTGGCTGGGGCCCGGGTGCCCACCAGAACTGCTCTGTCACTGCCCTCATTCACTAGACATGGGAGAAAAAGTATAACAAAAAGCTTATGGGTCGAGATAAGGACAGGGAGAGATCACTCACTAATTATCGTCACGAGCAAAACAGACCGAACTTAGAGAGGGAATTCATCTAATTTATTACTAAGCATAACGGAGTAGAGGAATGAGAAATAAAATCAACTCTTAAAACACCTCCCCCCACCCCTCCCATCTTCCCGGGCTCGACTTCACTCCCGGCTTCAACCTCCGCCCCCCCTCAGCGGCACAGGGGGACAGGGAATGGGGGTTACGGTCAGTTCATCACATGGTGTTTCTGCTGCTTCTTCATCCTCAGGGGGAGGACTCCTCTCGTTCCCCGGCTCCAGCATGGAGTCCCTCTCACGGGAGACAGTCCTTCATGAACTTCTCCAACGTGAGTCTCTCCCACGGGCTACAGTCCTTCACGAACTGCTCCAGCATGGGTCCCTTCCATGAGGTGCAGACCTTCAGGAGCAGACTGCTCCAGCGTGGGGTCCCCCACGGGGTCACAAGTCCTGCCAGAAAACCTGCCCTGGCGTGGGGTCCTCTCTCCATGGGGCCACAGGTCCTGCCAGGAGCTTGCTCCAGCATGGGGTTCCCACGGGGTCACAGCCTCCTTCAGGTGCCTCCACCTGCTCCGGCGTGGGGTCCTCCACAGGCTGCAGGTGGAATCTCTACACCCCCTCATCCTTCCTCCATGGGCTGCAGGGGGACAGCCTGCTTCACCATGGTCTTCACCATGGGCTGCAGGGGGATCTCTGCTCCAGCACCTGGAGCACCTCCTCCCCCTCCTTCTGCACTGACCCTGGTGTCTGCAGAGTTTCTTACATCTTTTCACTCCTCTCTCCGGCTGCAAAAGCTCTCTCTAACTGTTTTTTTCCCTTCTTAAATATGTTATCACAGAGGCGCTGATTGGCTTGGCCTTGGCCAGCGGCAGGTTCGTCTTGGAGCCGGCTGGCATTGGCTCTATCAGACACAGGGGAAGCTTCTAGCAGCTTCTCACAGAAGCCACCCCTGTAGCCCCCCCTCTACCAAAACCTTGCCACACAAACCCAACACACAACCTCACCTCTGTGCCTGGAAAGATCATGGAATAGATCCTCCTAGAAGCTGTGCTAAGGCACATGAAGGACAGGGAGGTTATTAGAGACATGGCTTCACCAAGGGCAAGTCTTGCCTGACCAACCTAGTGGCCTTCTATGATGGTGTGACTATGGGACAAGGGAAGAGCTATGGATGTCATCTATGTGGACTTCTGTAAGGCATGTGAGACATGGTACCCCACATCTTTGTCTCTAAATGGGAGACATATAGATTTGATGGATGGACTGTTTGGTGGATGAGGAATTGGCTGGATGATTGCATCCACAGGGTGGTGGTCAACTGCTCAATGTCCAGATGGAGATCAGTGACAAGTGGCGTCCCTCAGGGGTCCATCTTGGTACCAATACTCTTTAATATCTTCATCAATTACATAGACAGTGGGATTGAGTGCACCCTCAGAAAGTTTGTAGATGACACCAAGCTGAATTGGTGCAGTTGACATATATCTGAGGGATGGGATGCCATACAGAAGGGACCTGGGCAAGAAGTAGGCCCATGTGAACATCATAAGGTTCAACTAGGCAAAAGCAAGTGCACCTGGGTCACGGCAACCCCCAGTATCAATACAGGCTGGAGGATGAAGGGATTGAGAGCAGCTCTGAGGAGAAAGACTTGGGGGTACTGGTGGACGAAAAGCTGGACATGAGAGGACAATGTGCATTTGTAGCCCAGAAGGCCAGCTGTATCCTGGGCTGCATAACAAGAAGCGTGGCCAGCAGGTCGAAGGAGGTGTTTCTGCCCTCTGCTCTACTCTTGTGAGGCCCACCTGGAGAACTGCATCCAGCTCTGGAGCCCTCAGCACAGGAAAGATGTGGACCTGTTGTAGTGGGTCCAGAGGAGGGCCACAAAAATTATCAGAGGGCTGGAGCACCTCTCCTATGAGGACAAGCTAAAAGAGGTGGGGTTGTTCGGCCTGGAGAAGAAAAGGCTCCAGGGAGACTTTATTGCAGTCTTTCAATACTTAGAAGGGCCTTATAAGAAAGATGGGGACAAACTTTTTAGCAGGGCCTGTTGCAATAAGACAAGGGGTAATGGCCTTAAGCTGAAGGAGAGTGGATTCAGACTAGATATAAGGAAGAAATTTTTTATAATGAGAGTGATGAAATACTGGAACAGATTGCTCAGAGAGGTGGTAGATGCCCCATGCCTGGAAACATTCAAGATCAGGTTGGACTGAGCTCTGAGCAACCTGATCTAGTTGAAGACATCTCTGCTCCTTGCAGGGAAGGTTGGCCTACATGACCTTTAAACCCAAACTATTCTATGATTCTGTGATTCTGTGTTTCTATGGTAAACAAAGGTAGAAATTGACACTGGAATCATACTAGTAACTCTCATGTTTAAAGCTTTATTTCTTCATGAAAATATACTATCTTTAGTGCTTGAAATTAGCAGTTAACAGCCTTACTTTATTTATTTAGTTTATGTAACACATCTTTTTTCGTATCATGAGTTAAACACAAAATGAGGCATTAAGCCAAATGGCTTTCCTTTATCTTGTTACATTTATATCTCTTACAGTATTTGCAAGGTAACCTTTTTATTTGTTTTTTTCTTCTTTTTTAAATAATCTGCTAAGTACTGTATGAAATATCATTCGAAGTGGCTAGCTCTGTTTACCCCATCATATACAGTGAAATCTATATTTTATGTGTTTCCAGTGTTGGAAATTAAATAAATAAGGTGATCTTGTGGTGCATGTACATTCACCAAGTCCTATAGGTGTCAAAAGGCTGACACTCCCCTTGCTCCAGTTAGCTATACTATAATAGGTTTCAGTGGTTTTTTGCTGGTGTTATTCTGCAGGTGACAATAATAGGTATGATGGCCCCAATTTCATGATATCACATCTAATATTGACAAAAAGGGGAAAAAAAAATTCTAGTTCTTTCTTAAAAAACAAACAAACAAACCCCTATTTACTGGTTTTGGCTATCACTTTTATCGCCCTGTAGGAATGTTCAATTTGTCAGAAATGAAATAATAAACTCTTTGTCTAAGAGAAAACATTTTTTTTCCTGCTGTTATTCCAACCATTCAACATTTCCATCTGGGATAGTCTGTGCTTCTTGCTTAATTTTGTGATTCTCCTTAAGATCATAGCCTTTAATCTAATCTGCATTTTGCCCTGCTGAGTTCAACTCATATAGGGAAAAACTCAAGCATTGAAAATAACACATTTTCGTAATACATTTTTATCTTTCCAGCAACAAGAACTCTGCATTACATTTTTACAAATAATTCTGATCAAGTGTACTAAGTAGTATAGAAAAATTTAACTGCTTCTACCAAGAAATCAAATAAGATCAAAAATCTTTGTTCTGCTTTGTTGTCTGTAATGAACTTTGTGCATACCCATCAGAGATAATCATCATTCACTAATTTCAACTGAGCTGTAATCTAGTTGATTTCGATGGTTTAGCGTATTATCTACATTTCAGACATAATAAGGAAATATCATAGAATCATAGAATCATAGCACAATTCAGCTGGGAAGAGCTCAGGAGGTCTCTAATCCAACCTCCTGCTCCTAGCAGGCTCAGCTTTGAGGTCAGACAGCCAGCTCTGGGCTTCATCCACTTGGAATTTGAAAATCACAAAGGATGGAGACTTCATATCCTCTCCCAGGAGCCTGTTCCACTGCTTAACTGTCTTCATTGTAAAAAAGTTTTTCCTTATATCCAATCCACAGATGGTTCTGGTTCTCCTGCATGCAGCACTGTGAAGATCTTGGATCCATCTTTTTGATAACCTAATCTTAGGTACATATTTTGGATGGGCGTCATTACACATTCCCGAAGCAGTCTTTTCTCCAGGCTGAACAAGCCCAGTCCCTCAGTCAATTTTCATGGGGCAAGTGTTCCACCCTCAGCCATTCTTGTGACACTTACTTAAAAATGATCCATGTAAAATACCCTGTATAGGGGTGCCCAAAACAGAACTCATAAATATGATCTCATGAATGCTGAGTAATCCCTTCCCTTGACCTGTTGTCTCTGCTCCTATTAATCCATTCATGGACACTATTGGCCATCTCTGCTGCTAGCGTGCACTGCTGGTTCATGTTCAGCTTCTGCAGGGGATTAGTCGATCCTTAGCAAAGAACTTTTGCATTTGTTTTTGCTGAATTCCTGAGATTCCCATCACCCATTCCTCCAGTCTCTCTAGGCACCTCTGAATGCGAGCCCCGTACTTGAGCTTATCAGCTGCATTCACAGTGCAGTCTTATCTTCAAACTTGACTAGGATTCACTCTGTGATCTCCTTCAAGTCACTGTTATAGATATTAAATCTGACAGGCTCCAGTATAAATCCTGTCAACAGCCTCCAAATGGAATATGACTCCATTATTAATTCCATTAAACTGATTCCATTAAATGGAATAATTCTCATGCTCTGTAAGTTTAAGAGCCTTTCTGGGAAGACAGTTGCTGCTTTTTGTTAAAAATTGAATGTGAATCTACTATACATTGTTGGTTTTAGTATGTGTATTGATAATAATTTTCAGGGGTGTCGGTTCTCCCTGATCAGTAGATTAAGATCAGTACCTGATATATGTTAAATCCATGAAGATGACTTGGATCCGCAAAGCATATAAATCTGTGGTAGGTACCTGTATATATATATAGCTGAGTCTTTTAACAAATTTTAATTTTGTAGATTAGAATTTTTTAATTTCCATTGTTATTTGGTAGTTTCACAAAGCTGTCTTGAAGCAATATTTTTAAGGAAAACCTTATATTACTTGTTTGCAGTTGTCAGAAACTTTTTTGATAAAAATTAATTCTTCCCTAAATTCTCTTTTTAGTGTCATTATTTTTCTCTGTTTAGAAATAGTTTATTTCACTGAGATTTTAACAATGTTACATATCAGTATCTTAACTAGATAACACTTACCTTTCATAAAAGGACTTACTCCCATTCATCTTCCTCATTTTTATCTTTCAGCGTTCCAATTGATTTTTATACCTATTTTAAGATCATCATTTTTCAATTACCAGATGTAACTTGTCCTGGAAGATATTTTTCAATATCAACTTGCCTTTCTTTTCTTTCTACCTTTAAACAAAAAAAACCCAGAACAATAACAAAAACAAAAACAAAAACAAATTTTTGAAATACCAGTAGGTAATATTGCTGTTATCTTTATTTTAACTTCTTACATTGTCTTATATCTACAATATACTGTCAGAGTTGCAGCATTAGCATATCACCCTCAATATGATCTAGTTAGTTTATGGAGTTCCACAAAGCTATGAATTTAAAAAGAAAGTAATAACAATTCTAAGACAATGAAAATCAATAAATAAATCTAAATTTGCCCATGTTGTTGTTGAAATCATGGCCAACAGTAAACACTGTATTTTCTGCAATAAATACCAAATTTTGTTTGTTTTCTCCAGACATTCATCTTTCTTCATTTATTTCCTTCCTTTCTTGCATTCCTGGGTTTTCATAGCTGATTGAACCTTTGATTAGAGGTAGTGGCTCATACAAGTTGTATTATGTCTATGGCAACCCAGACAGACTGTATTTTGCAGTTTTGTAAGAATACAAGGTAACATACATTATGAAATTTCTCCAAATTATTATCAAAATTTTTGATTTCAATAAAGTAATGATAATTAAAATCTGGAAAGATTCTCTTTGACTGCTTATGTATGCATTCTATGTCTGGTCCCTAGATTCAATATTCCAGTGCAAGTCTATAAGTTATTTATCTACCTGTTACTTTCGAAACAATTAATTGGGTTGGGGGATTACTTTGTTTTGTTTCTGTGCTCCACAGTGGACTCTCTTTTCTTCTTGTGCCACTGCATGGAGCTGTGCACAATCCCACTTACATGTTGAGGTGCAAACTTGAGTTGCATTTCCCCATCCAGTAGGCAACTGAATGCTGTCTTGTTAGCAGTTTAGCTAAAAGCACTTAAAACTTCATACCTGCTCATATCCAATAGACATTTACATCTTGCTTACTTGGCCTTCACTTTTCGTTATACACAACCAAAAAAATAAATGATAAGGTTGTATTTATAAACAATGAAGTAACCTACAAGACCTTGAATATCTCAACAATAGATTTCTTTTTTTTCCTTTCTAATTTACTTACTTCTCTGAAGTCCAATGGTTTGACATGCCACTTTCTAAATTTGTCACAGCCTAAAGTGACAAAAATGTATAGTCTATATCCTACCAGGTTACTTTTTAGGTCATGTTCATCAGTTGTTCACTAGCTTCATTAATCATAATTATGTTAGCACTGCCATTAGCAAAAAGTGCTAACATACACTTTTCCTTATTGAATTAAAGCTGGTAAAAGACAAACTGCTGAGACTTCAAGGTACACTGTCGTTATTCTGCTTTAGGTGTCCATTCAATACACATTCGTGTCTCTCATAGAACTGAAATCCATAGATTGATATTAACTTTTTTCCATTTTATGTCACCATTATTTTTCAATTGTTTGACATAGTCATTGATCAGGTTTATGTGTTATCTCCAAGGTCTGAAGAACACAGCTTTTATATCTTTTGCTCAGTTAACACACCTCTGGCCAAACACTTGTAGAAATTATATTGGTACATCTTTTAAATGATACAGCTTTCAGATAATAATGTACTGTGTAATAATGTACTGTGTAATAATGTGTATATTATTTGTAATGAAGTCTACATGCATTTTGGACCTCAGATCTCACAATGTCCAAATCTCCATTTGTCTAATTTGTTTAACAAACATTATTAGTATCATTCTTGTGGATAAATGCTACATCACTCTGTGAAGCATTATTCAGTTTATGATGTATTTGGAAATGCATGCATGTAGATACATGTATGTGAATCCGTCCTGGTTAGAAAAAATGCAGACCAGGTCTCCTTTATCAATCCTCTGTAGAGAAGTTCTTTCTAATGCCCTTAGAAATTTGACAGCAATTATACTTCTCTGCTTTACTAATTTAAAAAGGATACTTGTTCTATTTCAACTTGAATTCCATTATCAATTCAGAAAAAAACAGAGATGGAAGAAAAGAGTTAGCATGGGGCAGTTAGAGAAGAGGAAGGAGGGTTACCTGTAAAAAATCACAGACTTAAGCCTTAAGTGAATGATGAGCATAGTCCTGCCATAAAGTATTTCAGGAAGTACAGCTTCTGCATGACGAAGGAGAGATATGAGAGACAGACTGTTGAATATTGACATGATTTGGCACAGAGAGAGGTGTGAGGTTTTGGGGTTTTTTTAAGTTTAATTGTCATTGATAACTTCCTTTACTTGTGTTGAAATGCAAAGTCTGTCACTAAAGGAGGAAGAAGCAGAAGGCAGACTCAGAAGAACTACAAACTGTAAGGTTTCTGAAAGTTCTAAAGAAGCTTATGATGCTACAGCTAATGATTTAATGAATAAAGAAAATAATAACCGGTAAAGAATACATTCTCAAATAATGAAAGAATTCTACCAGCTACATGCAGCTCAGAATACAGAATCAAAACTTAAGATTCAGGACTGGAAGTCTGAAATAAAAAGTTATAGCACAATTCTGTCACCAAGAAACAACATTTGGAAAGGAGAACAGCTTTTCGGGTACTGTTCGAAAAAGGTAGTACGTGTTCACCAATGTGGGAAATCATTCTAATCTTACCCTCTATTTATAATTGCTACTAATCTTCCTAAGTTTCCCAGATCCCCATAATTCTTTTTTAAAGACTGATATCATATTTGCTACCTTCCAATCTTCAGGTAGCAAAAAAGTGTAAAGTAGAAGGCTACCCATAGCTATTCTACTATTTTAACTTTGAATTTTGGGGGGTTTTGTTGGTTTTTTGTTTGTTTGTTTGTTTGTTTGTTTTAATAAAAAAAGTAGAAAAAAAAGAAAGTATGTGTAATATATGCAGTCCTGGGAGTTTGATAGCATTCATTTTGTCTTTTTACACCATAATCTTTTCAATAGTTACTTCAGGCTGTGTTGGGTTTGCGTGGCAGGGTTTTGGTAGCGGGGGGGCTACAGGGGTGGCTTCTGTGAGAAGCTGCTAGAAGCTCCCCCTGTGTCTGATAGAGCCAATGCCAGCCAGCTCTAAGACGGGCCCACCGCTGGCCAAGGCCAAGCCAATCAGCGCCTCTGTGATAACATATTTAAGAAGTAGAAAAACACTTGGAGAGAGAGCTTTTGCAGCCGGAGAGAGGAGTGAGAAGATGTAAGAAACTCTGCAGACACCAAGGTCAGTGCAGATGGAGGGGGAGGAGGAGCTCCAGGCGCCGGAGCAGAGATCCCCCTGCAGCCCGTGGTGAAGACCATGGTGAAGCAGGCTGTCCCCCTGCAGCCCATGGAGGAAGGATGAGGGGGTGTAGCGATTCCACCTGCAGCCCGTGGAGGACCCCACGCCGGAGCAGGTGGAGGCACCTGAAGGAGGCTGTGGCCCGTGGGAAGCCCACGCTGGAGCAAGTTCCAGGCCGGACCGGTGGACCCGTGAAGAGGGGACCCCACGCCAGGGCAGGTTTGCTGGCAGGACTTGTGACCCCGTGGGGGACCCCACGCTGGAGCAGTTTGCTCCTGAAGGTCTGCACCCCGTGAGAGGGACTCCATGCTGGAGCAGGGGAACGATGAGAGGAGTCCTCCCCCTGAGGATGAAGAAGCGGCAGAAACACCGTGAGATGAACTGACCGTAACCCCCATTCCCTGTCCCCCTGTGCCGCTGAGGGGGGGAAGGTTGAAGCCGGGAGTGAAGTTGAGCCCGGGAAGATGGGAGGGGTGGGGGGAAGTGTTTTAAGAGTTGATTTTATTTTCTCATTCCTCTACTCTGTTTTGCCTAGTAATAAATTAGATGAATTCCCTCTCTAAGTTCGGTCTGTTTTGCTCGTGACAACAATTAGTGAGTGATCTCTCCCTGTCCTTATCTCGACCTACAAGCATTTTGTTATACCTTTTCTCCCCTGTTTGGTGAATGAGGGGAGTGAGAGAGCGGCTCTGGTGGGCACCTGGCCTCCAGCCAGGGTCAACCCACCACAGTCTTTTTGGCGCCCAACGTGGGGCATGAGAAAATCGAGATAAGGATAGTAATTGGAGGAGGTAACGGGCAAAACATTGACTGAACTTAGCTTGAGAGCAAAATATTGGTGAAGGGACGAGAGGTGGATTCTGTGTGTATTGTCCACTCTTGTTTTGTGTTGTGATAGTGTTGCTTTGATTCTGGTGGGGGGAATTCTTTTTCTTTTTCCTTGTTGATGTGATTAGTGTGTGTGTAGTTTTTCTGTTGAATGTATGTTTTAATAATTCTTAAATATGTGATTCACAGAGGCGAGAGGTGGAATGTGTTGGGTTTGCGTGGCAGGGTTTTGGTAGCGGGGGGGCTACAGGGGTGGCTTCTGTGAGAAGCTGCTAGAAGCTCCCCCTGTGTCTGATAGAGCCAATGCCAGCCGGCTCCAAGACGGACCCGCCGCTGGCCAAGGCCAAGCCAATCAGCGCCTCTGTGATAACATATTTAAGAAGTAGAAAAACACTTGGAGAGAGAGCTTTTGCAGCCGGAGAGAGGAGTGAGAAGATGTAAGAAACTCTGCAGACACCAAGGTCAGTGCAGATGGAGGGGCAGGAGGAGCTCCAGGCGCCGGAGCAGAGATCCCCCTGCAGCCCGTGGTGAAGGCCATGGTGAAGCAGGCTGTCCCCCTGCAGCCCATGGAGGAAGGATGAGGGGGTGTAGCGATTCCACCTGCAGCCCGTGGAGGACCCCACGCCGGAGCAGGTGGAGGCACCTGAAGGAGGCTGTGGCCCGTGGGAAGCCCATGCTGGAGCAAGTTCCAGGCCGGACCGGTGGACCCGTGAAGAGGGGAGCCCACGCCAGGGCAGGTTTGCTGGCAGGACGTGTGACCCTGTGGGGGACCCCACGCTGGAGCAGTTTGCTCCTGAAGGTCTGCACCCCATGAGAGGGACTCCATGCTGGAGCAGGGGAACGATGAGAGGAGTCCTCCCCCTGAGGATGAAGAAGCGGCAGAAACACCGTGAGATGAACTGACCGTAACCCCCATTCCCTGTCCCCCTGTGCCGCTGAGGGGGGGAAGGTTGAAGCCGGGAGTGAAGTTGAGCCCGGGAAGATGGGAGGGGTGGGGGGAAGTGTTTTAAGAGTTGATTTTATTTTCTCATTCCTCTACTCTGTTTTGCCTAGTAATAAATTAGATGAATTCCCTCTCTAAGTTCGGTCTGTTTTGCTCGTGACAACAATTAGTGAGTGATCTCTCCCTGTCCTTATCTCGACCTGCAAGCATTTCGTTATGCCTTTTCTCCCCTGTTTGGTGAATGAGGGGAGTGAGAGAGCGGCTCTGGTGGGCACCTGGCCTCCAGCCAGGGTCAACCCACCACACAGGCAATCTGCCAACTCCTGCTCAAAAAGATTGACTAAAGGTGTTTATTCGACAGTGGACACCAAAGCAAAGAATTCATTTTGCTTCTCTGCAATGTCAGTGACACATCCTTTTTACCCTGGTCAACAGTTGGATCTACAGAATGTCTAACAGGCTTTTGGCTCCTGATGAATTGGAAGGAATTATTAGTATTATTTATTGCATCGGCTAGTTTCTTGAACTAGTCACTCCTCTTCTGGCCAAGTATCTGATAGCCCTGTCATGCTGATTTCATCACTTAAGAATAGATATTCCCGTTCCTCTATCCCTGTCTATTAATCAGGTTTTCAGCATTCTTATAAATATACTTTTTGGTACATTTCTTGTCACTATATTTCATATCACTCATTTTGTTCTTATTTTCATATTGTAATGATTTCTGACTTTTCTTTCTGTAAAGGACACTGAGTTTTCAACTCTTTCTTGTCAGAAATTATTTCACAGAAGTCATCCCAACCCTTCACAGTGTCATGACATTTTTAATGGTTGACTGTGCTTTGAGTTCTCATTTCCATCAAGATCTGTAATTCAAAGAAAAACACAGATTTTGGAAACAAACTTTCATCAACATTGTGCTAAGTCAGTGGGGCACAAACTCTGTCAATGAAAGTCACATGTACTATGAGGAAAGAATTCATTTGACTCAATCTCCTGTTCTGTAATGTAACAGAATGCAAGTCTATCATATGCTTCTGTATGTGCTCAACCTATCCTGACATGCAATATTCACAAAGATACTCTTCAGGAGACAGAATATGCACATGTAATGTGACTGGACTTACGGTAATCAGACAGGAGAAACAGCTCATATGGCCAAGCACATACAAAACTGATCCATATGACCTGCTTAAGAGTACTTACAATGGATTTTCAAAAGAGAAGAGAACGGAAAAGGTAGAGGATCTCAGATAATTTATCTGGCTTGTAGACTGCTGCCTTCTTGTCTTTGGAGTGCATCTAAAAGAAAAACGCAAAAAGGAATGTAATGAGAGTTAAGTGAATAGTTCTACCAAAGCATAACAGAGCAATGCACTGATAGCAGACTACTCCTGAATTTAAAGATTAAATCTGCAATCAAGTAAAAATAATTTATATTCCTCATTTAATAAGGGGTTTGAAAGCGTAGGCTAATCTGAGAGAGTTATTGTGTCGTTCCCACAGATTGTGGGAAAGACAGTTAAAGTTTTCCTAAATAACATTCAGCTGAGTAAAGTCATTAGAATATTTTAGTAGCATGCACTGTCATTTTAAGCCACCCAGAATCCTTATATGCTTTTTTAATTGCTCATGCACATTTTGGGCAACCATTGGTTAGGGAAGCAAATAAGTTGTTTGGGTATCTTAAAAAAGCAATGGAAGTAATATGGAAAATATTATTTTAATATTGTTTTACATTTTTCAAAGCAACTAAACATCACATTTACTTTTGTAAATGCATATATATTCTACATGGCCACTAGTTAAAATAGCAAATATGATACTTTTTTTTGCTTTAGAAAGGAATATCACAAGTGCATCACATTTTGTATGCTGTTACGCTATCTAAGCCATGAAAGTTAATAACTGCTCACATTTATCCATGCTATTTATGCATTGAAGCAACTTTGAATCTTATTCAGCTTTCTTTGCCCCTGAAGCACTACTTAGGAATTAAAGTGTTCTTTAGCTTGAGAAGAGATGTCAGAATTAAAGACTACAACCCTCCTTTAATTATTTTCTAAACAGCTTTCTTCTACTAAAAGACAGAAGGAAAGCATATTGATTCACTCACTTTGATTCTGGTGTGGGCACAATTTGAATCTTCAAGAGAATGCCTGGGTTCATAGGTTGGGGGCAACCTTGGCTGCAGTGACCATGGGATGGTGTGATTCAGCATCCTGAGAGGAGAGAGCAGGGCAAAAGGCAAGATCACATCCCTGCACTTCAAGAGAGCAGATTTTCCCCAGTTTGGAGATTTGCTTGTGAGTGTTAGGGAGCAGCAAGTGTTGGCTGCCCCACAAGGGAACGTGAGTCAGTAGCATTGTGTGATGAAAAGGCAGGTGCAAGCAGTGACCACACCAATGCAGACTCAGGATGCAGAATAGCAAGTCAGAGTCAGGATCAAATTCAGAGATGGTGTCAGGGTCAGACATAGTCTAGTGATCACCCAGTTAGGTTGTAGTGAGGAGCTAGGTCCAAGGTCAAGCCAAGAAGCCAAGACAGCTGGTCAGGATCAGGTTTGGGGAGGTATGAGCCTGAGCACAGCTGTGATGTAGCATTGGCAGGAGTGAGCACTACAGCCTCAGCTCAAAAGTGATTCCCAAGGGAGTGGAAGGGCAGGATCTTGCTTTCTTCATAATAGCACTTACCAACAAAGGAGCTGACCTTGTACTCAGCCAACTAAACTCTTTAACTTAGCCAACTAAAATCGTAGAAGGGGGATGTGCCACATCACTGACAGCAATAATTCCATGGCACATAACCCTGGAAAGAAAAGAGGTCCAGCACAACTCTTTGATTTTCAAGGATCATGTCCTTCAAACTCAAAAATGGTCCATCCGAATGAGCTGAAAGTCAAGCAAAGGTGGCAAGTAGGCCTGTGTGGATGAACGGAAAGCTCCTGACTACAACTCAAATATAAAAAGGAAGCGTACAAGATGTAGAAAAAAGGACAGATGACCCAGGAGGAATACAGAAACATTGTCCAAGCATGGAAGGATGGGGTGAAGTAAGCCAAAGCCCATCTGAAGCTGAAGCTGTGGTGAGATACATGAAGGGAAACAACAAAGGCTTCTTCAGGTGTGTCTGCAACAAAAGTAAGACTGGGAAAAATGTTGGCTACCTGCTGAATGGGGTAGGGGAGCTGGTGACAAAGGAGGCAGAAAAGACCAAGATACTCAACGTCTTCTTTGTCTCAGTCCTTAGTGGTAAGACTAGCTTCAGGAATCCCAGACCCTGAAATCAGGAAACTTGTGAGGAAGGAAGACTTACCCTGGATGGAGGAAGTTCACAGTAGGGAATGTATAAATAAACTGGACAAACACGATTCCATGGAACCTAATAGGAGAGACATTCATGCCTGGTGAGGAGGGTGGTTGATGTCATTGTGACACCAGTTTTTATTGTCTTTGAGAGGTCATGGTGAGCGGGGGAGGTTTCTGAGGTCGGAAATGTCACTCCAATCTTCAAGAAAGGCAAGAAGGAAGATCCAAGGAACTATAGGATGACCAGCCTCACCTCTATGCCTAGAAAGGTGACAGAAAAATTAATCCTGGAAACATTTCCAAGAGATGAAAGACAAGATGATTGGGAGTATTCAGTATGTATTTACAAAGGTAAAATCATGCCAGACCAACCTGATTGCCTTTTAGAATGCAATGACTGGCTAGGTAGATGGCTTTGTGGAGAACAGTAGATGTTGTCTATTTTGACTTCAGAAAGGCTTTGGCATTGTGTCCCATAATGTCCTCACTGACAAGCCGACGAACTATGAAGAAGTATACAATGAGATGGACTCAAAGGTGGCTGAAGTGCTCGGCTCAGAGGGTTGTGGTAAGCGGCGCAAAGTCCAGCTGGAGGCCAGTCTCTAGTGATGTACTCCAGGGATCAATACTGGGGCCAGTGTCTTTAACCTCTTCATTGATGACCTTGATGACAGAACAGAGTGCTCTTTCAGCCAGTTCACAGAAGGTAGGAAAGTGAGAGGAGTGGTTGATGCACTAGGTGGGTATGCTGCCATTTAGAAGGACCCCAACAAGCAGGAGAACTGGGCAGAGAGGAATCTCATGAAGTATAATAAAGGGAAGCACAATATTCTACATTTGTGGAGGAATAATTTCATGCATCAGTATGATCTGGGGACCAACCGTCTGCAAAGCAGCTCTGCAGAGGACCTAGGGTTCAGGGTAGAAACCAAGCTGGACATGAAGAAGCAATGTGTCCTTGCAGCAATGATATCCTTGGTTACATTAGAAAGAGCGTTGCCAGCAAGTCAGAGGAGGCAATCTTTCCTCTTTACTCAGTGCTGGTAAGACACGTCTGGCATGCTGGGACTAGATCTCGACTTCTCAGTGTAAGAGAGACATGGATATATGGTGACACTCCAGGAAATGGCCACTGAGGTAGTTAAGGACTTTGCACATTTGTCATATGAAGAGAGGTTGAGAGAGCTAGGACAGTTACGCTTGGAGAAGAGAAATTTTATCAAGGTGTATAGATACTTGATGGGGAGGGAGTAAAGATGACAGAACCTGACTTCTGAGTAGCAACCACTGACAGGGCAAGAGGCACTGAGCACAAAATGCAACACATGAAATTCTATCTGAATATGAGATTTAAATTATTTATTTCTTTTTTACCATGGGAGGGATCAACACTGGATCAGGTTGCTAGAGTGCTTGTGGAATTTCCATCCCTGGAGAAACTCAGAACTGGTCATGGGCCAGATCAGCCTGCTTTCCCACTTTGAGCAGGACATTTGGACTATTTAATCTTCAGAGGTCTCTTCCAACCTCAACTATTCTGTAATTTTATGACTGTATAGGATCATGCCATAGTTCAGTGGAAGGATCCTCCAGAAGTCCTCTGGCAGCCATCTCTTCTTGAGGCTGACCAAAACCCCAGTCACTCAGCATCTCCTCATATGGCAGAACTCCAGATCCTGCTTCAGTGGCCCTTCACTGAGCTTGTTCCAGTGTTGGGAAATATTAGTTGTCAAAATTAGCATAAGTGTTGGCAAACTAGCTTAGCATAAATGTCTACATTTTCTGAAACCTAAAGCCACAAGCTCTGAACTTTCACCTAGATATGTTGAACTTTTGCTGAACTTTTGCCTAGTTAAGTAAAAGAAGGCCCCAGAGCCAGTTCAAGACAGAAGATAAGGAAGCTACAACCGTCAGCAGAAGTGGCAACCTTAGAGATAAGAAAAGAAATGGCCCACCTAGAGACAAGAAAAGGACTCAATGAAGAATGGGAAGACCCTAGACCCTAATATTACTATTGGTCCCTTACATAGATTGTAAGGGTATAATTGCCCAGGGATTTCTTTGTTTGGGGTCCCTCTGCAGAGACACCCAACTCGAGCTCTTAAGACTGCTGTACCACTCAAATTATCTCATGAGACTTCAAACCTGAGACTCTGCTTTGGGAAACCTAGGGTGAAGAAACTTCCTTAGCACCAGCTTATTGATATTTCCCATCCTATGTGGTCCAAAAGTGGATGCAATACTGTAGATGTGGTCTAATGAGTACTGAATAGAGGGGAAATAAAGACTTTCCTTGACCTGCTGACTGTTCTTAATATAAGCAGTTGTTACAGAACAGACAGTGGTGCTCCAGCTGTACGAACCTCTAACGACTAACCAGTACCTTTTGAACTTGACAATCCAGCCACTTCTTCACCAATCTAGTAAATCCTATCTAGACTTCAATCTGGTACATCACCTTGGATGTGCTTTTTGTGTTATTTAAATGTTGCTTGAAGAGAAATGCAGTTCACAAGAGAAGATAGGGACTTGCTCTCTCTACAGAGTTGATGAGAACATGGTTCGCCACTCAGATGGACCTTGTAAGACCATGAATAGCCTTTGATAATTATCTTTGAAATTATCTTTGGTAATTTCTCAAGCACATAGAAAGTCCTTACTGTGAGGAAACTGTTTCACAAATCATACACTCTTCCTTCTTTTTCTTTCTAATTAGTAGTTTTGCATGATCAACAGAAGACTGAGTTGCACCATTGTGGATAGATGTAAATACTCTGTCTCAAGTTTGTACAGAAGAAGCCCTATCTCCTAGAACAATGTTTTATGGTATCTGAACATACCTTTTATGATACCTTTACAATCAGAAATTACAAACCACATAAAATTATCCAGTACTGTGAAGGTGAGATTATATCTCAAAATGAAACGGGCCAGAGATAAAGAGAGTAATTTATGGTGATTATTTTCCAATTAATTTGTGATGACAGTGTGCTGTAAGCAAGAGTTCCAGTCTGATGCAGGAACTTTACATGCTGGTACCAATAGCTGCCTCACTTTGAATACAGGCTACAGATTTCTGTCTTCCCCCGTTTCTGGTGACCATTCAATCCTCATCCTCACATCTGGATCTTGCTCATAGCAGTGGATGCTTCAAATTGCTTGTTTACTGACAGGGAGCTAAAGTAAGCTGAAATAACTGAAATGAACTTTGCGTTTTGGATCAACTTCTCAGGAAACCAGCTGACATAAAAATGACACTATGAGGGCAGAGAAATCATCTCTGAATACATATTAGAAGCAAGTATTTCTTATATGTATTTGCAAAAGTGTAACTATAGTGTAGATATTGTACTTTTTTTTTTTTATATGACAGTAATGAAAGAACAATAACATTAACTCAGAATCTTACAGGATTTGTTTGTTTGTTTGTTTGGTTGGTTGGTTGGTTTTAGCAGCACCCTAACATTATTTTCCCAAATATTATGACAACATTCTATAGTACTTATCCTGAACTAAATGCTCTCCTAGAAGAAAAGAAAAAAAAACCCAAACCAAAATCTAAAAAAAACCCCAAACCCTCTTGTACTTCATGTTTTAAAATGGGTCTACTAATTTCCTTTTCCATTTTACAGATATAGCAAGATTTGATATTAAACTGTTTAGTATTTCTTAAAATACAGAAATAAAGCTGTGTTTTTTTTCAGGGAAAAGTAAAAGCTGACATGTAGAAAAGAGGAGAATGTGATAGTTATACCAAATAACGGGTACTCCTGCTGTACTATTTTCCATTCTAAGAGCAGACATTTCCTTTTTAAAAACAAAGAAACAAACAAACAAACAAAACCAACAAACCTAAATTACATGGCAAATATTAGAGTCAAAATTAAGGAGGTTTCTAAACTAGATTTTGTTCTCTATAAATGGTTGCAAGAGTACCTACTAAAGTTTGAGTTTAAAGTATGTAACTGTTTGTCCACTGTTTATAAATCTGTCAGATATTGTCTTTCCCAATAATACTTAAAAATAAACAAAACAAAACAAACAAGAAAAGTAAGCAAAATAAACTTTCAGACTCTTTATCTGTTTCCCCATTGTTTGATTTTTTTGTTTGTTCTATTTTTTTTGTTTTACTGAGTTACAGTCATAATCTATTTGTGTTTAGCTTAACTGAGTGATGTTTTATTTGATATTGCTTCTCTCAAGTACTTACAGGAGAATCCAATTGCTTTTGTGCTATTGACTATTCCCAATATAGCCCAAAATATTATCAAAAATTCTTTCATTTCCAGGTAGAATCCCCAAATTAGAACCATTTCAGAATTTTTATTCTTACAATTTTATCTTCTGCAGTAATAGAACTATATATCAGGCAGCTATTAGGGAAATAGGAAGAATTTACCAATTTACAAATACATGTAACCCAGTGTAAAATTAGTGTGTACGCATTCAATAGTGCATCTAATTGGTTAGAAGACTTAGTGCGTAAGTTAATTCAGATGACTGCCAAACTTTAAAGCTGGATGTTGCAGTGATCCTGGCTAGAAGACCATTGCACATCAATGAGTTAGTGATCCGCGCAGCAGTTAATCTGAATAGGCCCGGGTCTATACTGTGCCACAGGGACTGCACGGTACAAATCCCTTTGACCCAGGATCAACTCCTCCAGCTCATTGTAAGAGAGGAGACTGCAGGCAGCTCCCACTCCATACTGGTGATTACACCACCAAAGTGGCCTTGCCTTTATCTAACAGCGCAGCAAGAAGTTCTTGTGCGAACATCCTTCCTATTTGGCAGCAGCAATGATGAAGAGAGTTGCTTTGTTGCCAGAAAATCCTTTAGCAACTTGAATGACCAATGCTTTCTATGGATGGGGTCTGCATGGTGTTCTGCTTGTGGATTGGATACCTCTTCAGTGTTGCACAATTTGAGATTCCCAGTGTCTGATGGGTCATAGTATTTGTACTATTCTCTCTTTCTTTACGGTATTCAACTTAATAAATAGCATTTTAAGTGATACTTCACAGAGACTGAGTGCCTTTCTTACTGGGATCATAACAGACCAGTGCCTCCTGGTGCAAAACAGATGTCTATGTCAGTGGTAGCATCCAGCTTCGATGATACTTGACAGATGGATGTGGGCTTTCCAGGCTGTTCATCAGACCTAACTTAAATGATTGTCATAGAAAGAGATGATTCTCCCTCTGAAGTGAGCCTGGGTTTTGACTGAGTAGAAATGCAGACTACAGGAGCTAGGTGAGACACAGATCAAACTCTTACTGTCTAAACTTACATGAGATGACGTTTATCCAAGGTTAGTGCCACATACTCAAAGTTGTATGACCATGTGATCAGCTACATCTGAAGATTATTACACATCATGAGAGTACATAACCTTCTCATGTTCTACACCAGTGAGCAGACTGAAAACTCCAGGGGGAAAAAAAGGAAAATAAAACAAAACAAACCCACTGCGAATTAGGAAAGCTGTAACTCCATAATTTGTGTTGGAGTATTTTGTTAGACAATCAAAAGGTTTCAGATCACAGATGACTGGACTAAAGGGCTGGACCTTGAGTATCCTCTGTTGAATAATTACATAAGAGCTTGCCACAAAACAAGTGGCACAACACAATTCCTCACCATCCACTGACTAATACCCAGCTAGTTCCCGAGCCGCAGTGCTGCCACCTGGCCAACTACGTCCAGCTTATATACTGAGCTTGACGTCATATGGTATGGAATATGGAATATTCCTTTGGTTAGTTTGGGTCAGCTCTCCTGGTTGTGTCCCTTTCCAGCTTCTTGTGCACTTCCCATGGAAGGCTCGTGCCTGCTCGCTGGCAGGGCCTGGGAAGCTGAATAGTCCTTGACTTAACTGTAAAAACCACTTAGCAACCACTAAATCATCAGTGTGTTATCAACTTTATTCTCATCCTAAATCCAAACCACTGCATTAGACCAGCTACTAGGAAGAAAATTAACTCTATCCCAGCCAAAACCAGGACAGTATTATTAATTACTGATGACTGATTACTATTATTCATGCCTGAAACTAGTAAACTACTTCCAATGTATGTTTAAAATGACTGCTGTGTCTGCCTTGGGAGATAAAGGTTTCAGAGATTTATGTTGAAGAGATCTCCCTTTGTAGAGCTACAGAATTTGGCCTAAACTAGCCTTTTAGCACAATAGTGAGAATTTACACTGTAAATAGCAAATAGTCTTGGTCTTAACAGCATGTCTGCACACATATTTAATTCGCAGGAGAAATTACCAGCAGAATTCTATTGTATAATTCTCAGTACCTTACAGACCATACTTCTGCAGAAATATGGTTAATACCAATGTTGCTCTATACAACGAAAGACTTGAAAAGAATATTTAAAAATGATCAGACACATCTGCATTAGAAATTGACACTGAAAATACAATATGTGTTCATACTCCCATGTGCACTTTAATATATGCAGAAGAAAAACTGAAAGGAATTGGAGAACGTATTTTCACCTTAATGGCTGAGTCTGTGGACAAGCCTTAATTTTCTAGAATAACATTAATACAAACAAATAAATCATCAGGGAAAAAAACGGTCAGCTACTGTAATTTAATCCTGCTCCAGGGAGCATTAGTACTAACTTCTATCAGGCCAAGAGTCTGTGTTTACTAAGTAGTCTCTGTATGGAGATGAAAGTCATAGTGTTATTGTGACCCATATCAGTTTAGATGAGGCTAGTCATTTCTGATTTGAATATACCAGAGTTAATTTAATCACATCAACCTAATTCACATATATTTACATGAAATTTATAACTTTTAGTCAAAACTATTTTATCTACATCTGAACAGAAGATGAGAAAAATATATGTGGATAAAATGCTATGCAGTTGAAAGTAATACATTCAGATAGTTCAAATTGACTACTTGATAAGGTAAAGTATAATAACATCAGGTTTGTCAACAGTATAGATGCATTTTCTTTTATGCAAAATTTAACTTTGAAGAACTAATATAAATATATCAAGATAAACATAACTAATCTGAAAGCATTTTGCAGATCAACATGAGCCGGCAGTGTGCGCTAGCAGCCCAGAAAGCCAACCGTGTCCTGGGCTGCATCAAAAGAGGTGTGACCAGCAGGTCGAGGGAGGTGATCCTGCCCCTCTACTCCGCTCTTGTGAGACCCCACCTGGAGTACTGCGTCCAGCTCTGGGGGCCCCAGTACAGGAGAGACATGGAGCTGTTGGAGAGAGTCCAGAGGACGGCCACGAAGCTGATCGGCGGGCTGGAACACCTCTCCTATGAGGACAGGCTGAGAGAGTTGGGGTTGTTCAGCCTGGAGAAGAGAAGGCTCTGGGGAGATCTAATTGCAGCCTTCCAGTATCTGAAGGGGCCTACAGGAAAGATGGAGAGGGACTGTTTATGAGGGAGTGTAGTGACAGGACAAGGGGTAATGGTTTAAACTAAAAGAGGGTCGATTTAGATTAGATGTTAGGAAGAAATTCTTTACTGTTAAGAGTGGTGAGGTACTGGAACAGGTTGCCCAGAGAAGCTGTGGAGGCCCCCTCCCTGGAAGTGTTCAAGGCCAGGTTGGATGGGGCTTTGGGCAATGTGGTCTAGTGGAGGGTGTCCCTGCCCATGGCATGGGGGGTTGGAACTAGATGATCTTTAAGGTCCCTTCCAACTCAAACCATTCTATGATTGATTCCATGATATGGGTATTACTTTTCACCTGTAAAGAAAACAGTGAACAGCTAATAGCTAGAGGGACAGTATTACTCACTATATCATTCAGGGTCACTCTTCTGTTCTCTGTTTCCATGGGATGTTTTGTTGGTTTAGGTTTTTTATTGGGTTTTTTTTCTGTATTCAGAAAATCAGAAATTAATATGCAATGTCTTATGAAAAATGAAAGACCACAAATTACTGTAGTCATGGTCACAGCATTACAACTGAGCTTCAGATTAGTGAGTTATGAAGAAATAATGCCACACACACACTCCGCAGCTTTTAATTTATACTTTCACAAATTAGGAAATCAATACAATTGTTTAGGTTTAGATATTTATATTACTGAGCAACTCTGAGTCTAATGTGGAAAAAAATCTCCCCCTCATTATCCTTAATAATTATTTGTAGATGACAAATTATTATATCACCTTTGCTAAGTTTTATAGGGAGAATGATCACCTGACAGAGACTAATATTTGACATACAGGTTTTATAAATTTTCTCATTATCTTGGATTCACATAGTGTAACAGACATATCAGGTTTGCCAGCCTTTGCATATTTTGATTACATATAGGGAAGTGCAATAGGTCATAACATAATGCTTCTCAGATGCCTTTCATTCACATTTAGCTTATATTTGTGTTGGCTTACAAACCACATTTCTGAGAACCAAAATGAAGGACATTTAGTTTAAAAATCTATATATCATGATGTTAAAAGAAACACCGGACATAACTGGATGGTTACATTTCCTTCTGTGTCACGTAAGACATATATTGCTGTTTCTCAGTGAGGCAAGGTATTCATTTTCAGTTGCATCCAAAAACTAAGGTTTATATATTGATACTCAAAGTTCTCAAAATATGAGGGGAAAAAAAAGAAAATAAAAGAAAAAAAAGAGAACAATTCTAGCAGGAAAAAATAATATTAACTGAATTTGGGCTAAGTTACAAAGAGCGTATCTTGTCCTATTGAAATAGTAGCTTGAATTAATAGGTTGCTTACTAAGCAACATTTTCCAGCTTCTTTTATTTTTATATCAATATCAGATTGTGCCATAATTTACTTCTTCTTGGCACATAATTGCACGATTTCCTTATAAATAAAAGCAGAAATTGTCCAGAATGTTATTAAAACTTGAATCACCATTTCTATGATATTCTTTTTCTGATAAAACAATACTGGCTTTACATAGTGCATTACTGTAAAATTTTTTTGGTATTACACATCATTTTGTTCCTATCTAAGTTCTATTTCACTGGCTGTTTATATCAGTCCAGCACTTGATACAGACCGCCAGCATTGACATTTCAAGCAGAAGAGCTTGGATATCATATTTCTGGAGTTCAGAATTTTATTTTCCATCCAGGAGTTTCCAACACTGACATTTTTCTCCTAGACTTCAATTGCTTTTTGAAGACACAGCATAAAGCATATTTTCCTCTACATACCGCTGAAAGCTAAAGTGCTGAAACTGTCTTATTTCAAGAAATATAGGTCTCATTGTACTGTAACTAGCTTGCCAAGATACACAAAATAATATGAGTCTTGAACTGAAAAAGAAATATAAACCCAACATTAAATAATAAACCTGTTAATGCTCTACATCTATCCTATGCAGTTTATACTGATGGTAAAGATCCATGTGGGTATTTGGTGCTGCCTTATTAAATATCTGTCTTTTCTAAATTTAATAATTTAGTAGCACCAATGAAAAATTACTAAACCCCAACAAAAACAGTTTTAAAGGAACCCTGATCATTTCCCTGAGTTCAATCTGGGTCACACAGTATTCACCACTGCTCAGAGACACTACCTTCTCTTTCCACAAACTCCTAAGGGAACAGAAAAGTAGAGAAAGGGTAATATGTAACACTTCATCCCAGTGGAAAACATAAATAAATTGTTAGACTGGAAAGAAAATCTTTTCAATTCAGTAGATATAATAGTATCAACTATTTGATGGAACAGCTGAGCCAGGAACAGTAGCATGGGGCCTAGAAGTTTAGGTATTTCATACTCTATGTAGTAACTGCATTTTTCATTATGTGTCTGGTGGTATCTTCAATGTAAAATTCATTGTAACTGTGATAAAAAGGCTATAAAAATGGCTAGTAACTTTTGCTCAACTCCAATGCTAAGTAGGAGAAGATATCTGAAGGTATATTTGGATGTTTGTCCTGCCATAGTAGTATATCAAACTGTCGTCATTTAACCTCAGCTGACAACTGAGCACCACACAACTGCTTGCTAACTCCCCTCCAGTGGGATGGGGGAGAGAATCGGAAGAGTAAAAGTGAGAAAACTCATGGGTTGAAATAAAGACAGTTTAATAGGTAAAGCAAAAGCCGTGCACGCAAGCGAAGAAAAGCAAGGAATTCCTTTACCACTTCCCATGGGCAGGCAGGTGTTCAGCCATCTCCAGGAAAGCAGGGCTCCATCACGTGTAACGGTGACTTGGGAAGACAACTACCATTACTCTGAACATCCCCCTCTTCCATCTTCTTCCCCCAGCTTTATATGTTGAGCAGGACACTATACGGTATGGACTATCCCTTTGGTCAGTTGGGGTCAGCTGTCCTGGCTGTGTCCCCTCCCAATTCCTTGCGCATCCCCAGCCCACTCGCTGGTGGGGTGGTGTGAGAAGCAGAAGAGGCCTTGGCTCTGTGTAAGCACTGCTCAGCAATAACGAAAACATTTCTGTGTTTTCAATGCTGTTTTCAGAACAAATCCAAAACATAGCCCTGTACTGGCTACTTTGAAGAAAATTAACTCTATCCCAACCAAAACCAGCACACCAGCCCATTGTGAAGGGTATAGGCGTTTTCGAAGTACCATAGAATATGAGTAGAAAATAATCTAATAATCTGTCTTGTTTGCTTTCATGGGACATCTAGGCTATTGTAGTCCACAGATTAGAGAAAAAGCACAGCAAATTACTTATACAATTTGAAGTATGTCTGGTGGTGTGTTCACAGCCCCTTCTGTGTTTGTAACCATCCTTAGACAGGGAGCGTCTCATCACAGTCATTACTAGTGCGGTCCAAACAGTAACGGAGTCTGACAACACATTATAAACCAAGCTTTACTGAGGCAGTAAGAGAGATGATCCAGTGATTCACCTGATCACCAATAGCAAATACAGGATCATAAGTGATGCCGTGGGTCCACCAGACCATCAAGGACACTTAGCGTGCACATCATCCAACAGTAAAAGCCAATTGCACAAATGCTTTTTTGGATGTGTATAGGAGTTGTACTGCCCATTGGCTCCACCAATGGTAGTGTGACTTCAGAGAATCAGACCTTACATGGCTGTAGAGTGCCCTACATGCCACCTTGGAAGATGTGGGCAGTACCCTGCCTACATGACAATGTTGGTCATGGGGCAGTGTGTCAGGGGGCAGAGTGTCAGTTACTTTGGCCCTCCCGGAGTTTCCTATGCCTCTGTCTGCTCCTTTTCTCTTTCAGTTTTTGACTAGCCTCTCTTAGTCTAAATGAATTGTTAAGGTTCTACTATTTAAACCGTTGAGGATAACCTGGCTTGCTTTGACTGCATCAGGTTCGGTCAGTTATATGCCTGCCAGCTGAGTCTGCAACAAAGAAATTCTATCATATATAATTGGGAGAGAGAAAGTACAGTGGCTAGGCTGTTGGTAACCTCTTCAGCCCTATGCAGCTGCAGACAAAGAGAATGTGTAAACACCATTCACGGATTTTAGACAGATCATGGGAATTTTCAAAGTATTCAGCACTGAGCTAACATTTTTTTTTTTTCAAAGTTGTAATTTTATTATCAACTCAAGGAATTAGAATTGGACTTTCAGAGCTAGTTTAGAACTGATTCGTTCTGATAAACCTCACCTCCAATATTTAACATATTAACAGTGAGAAATGTCATTTGAGAGAATGAAATAGTTTACCTAAAGCTACAGTCTGTGGACATATGTCCTTAGTCAAATTTCTTTTGCTGGCAGTAGTCAAGAAAATGCAGTTGGAATACAGAAAAATGTTAAACTACATGAATAATTTGAACAGAATAAATTTGAATGAAAGCAAACAAAGAAGCTTTAAAATTTATGAGAAATATCAAGATACCTAAAAGGGCTAAAGGGCAGTTATGAATTTAAATAGCTATGGAGCTACATGATGGACCAGTTCTGAACTGTGGAGCTGACATTATATTTTCAAAATGTGTTTTAAAACATTCACAAAAATAAGCTGGTTTTGATATTTTTAAGCCCTAGTATTATTTTCATAAAACATAATAATATGAACTAATTACCACAAGAAGTCAGCTTTAGGGGCTAAAGACCATTCTTCAGAGGACATCATATCACCTAATTATAGGCTTTGCTAGAAGTATGTAAGTTAATCTCTTTGCCTTAGGCCCTTTAGGGGTTAATGGAGAGACATAGGTTATGCCATAGAGCCTATCAAAAACTTGAATTCCATTTTTCTGATGCTTTCTTTCAGTTCATCCTGCTGAAGGCCAAATTATGTCTCTCAGTTATAGATTTTAAATTAATCAGTAGACTGATTCATGACTGTATCTAACATCTCTTCCCTCATCCTCAGTGCCCTCCCATAACTTCAGTAGTCATGATGGAACTCTTGGGTGGAAAACACAATAGCTTCCATCAGTATGTGAGTCTGGATTTTCTTTCTTTGAAAAACAAGAAGTATGGGCTAGAGGAAGTCAGTGTCGTCTTAGTGTGCTGCTGGGTCTTATCTGACCATATATGTAGACATCTCTACTTTAGCAAAGACAACAGAAATGGTATTATGGAATTATACATGACTTTCAAAACCCTTAAGCCAACAGGGTTGCTCAGTGCAGACTAGAAGAAAGGAAATACTAAAAAGAAGATAAATATATTCCCAGAGATTTTCCTGTTCAATGTTGTTCAAATAGCCTCCAGTAGAAAAAATCCCACGGAGTTCCAGCAGAGTCAGTTTTCTTTTATGTTTGAATTTCAAAGTAACACAGGTGGCCCTGACAACTAAGTATATGTAATTTATACTTCTCTGAACCTGTCATGTGAAATCATCCCCACATCTAAATTTAGTGCATACACTGAAAGAATGTTTCCTAATTTCCACAAGTCAAGAAGCCTGGAATAACTGACATTAAAAACCTTAATGTTAGAAACAAGAATGTCTACAGAAACTAAAATCCATCTTAAGAAAAAAAAACACCCCACAACATAAAAAAAATTACCAGGTTGTTTCAAGAAGTAAAAAAAGCTATATTGTCACTTTTACCTGCTGAAGGGAAAGGAGCAGCATCTACCCTGATAAATTACTAGAAAAGTAATTTTCCCTGTGCCTTAAAGAATATCCATTCCAAGATATAATTGGATGCAATGTGAAATAAAGGAAAATAACATGATATACTTAGAGCTGGACATTTCATGGAGCTAATGGGGAATCTTCCTAATGTTAAAAATGTGTAGTATATTCAGGATTATTTCTGTTTTATATTACCTTTCTTATGATAAGGCTTTTCTGTTGTGCTTATTAAAAGTGTTGACAAGTATATACATGCATATTATAAATTGCTTATTTTACAGAATCATACAGTAGTTGAGGGAGGCAGGGACCTCTAGAAAACCTCTGGTGCAAACCCCTGCTTAAGTAGCATCAGCTAGAGCAGTTTGCTCAGGGCTGTATCCAGCTGGGATTTGAATATCTCCAAGGATGAAGACTCCACAGCCTCTCTGGGCAGCCTGTTCCAGTGTTCAGTCACACTCATCATACAGGAGTTTTTCCTTATGTTCAGATGGAATTTCTTGTATTTCACTTTGTGCCTGTTGTTTCTTGTACTTTCACTGGATACCACTGAGAAGAGTCTGGCTCTGTCTTCTTTACACCTTCCCATCAAGTATTTATACACATTCAGAAGAACCCCCGATCCTTCACTTCCACATGCGGAACTGTTCCAGCTCTCAACCTCTCCTTCTGTGACAGATGCTCCAAGCCATTAATCATCTCAATGGCCCTTCACTGGAATGTCTCTAGTTGCACTGTGTCTCTCTGGGAAACACAGCTCTGTACCCAGCACTCCAGATGTGGCCTCTCCAGGGCTGAGGAGAGAGGAAGGTTAACCTCCCTCAAACTGCTGGCAGTGCTCTTCCTAATGCAATCCACGATGATGCTGGCCTTCTTTACTGCAGAGAAATATTGCTGCCTCATTTGGGCCAGGACCCCCAGCTCCTTCTCTGCAGATCTGCTTTCCAGATAGTTGGTCCTCAGCCTGTAATGATACACGGGATTCTTCCTCCACAGATGTAGGACATGCTGAAATTCACGGGATTCCTCCCTGCCCATTTCTCCTGCTTATAGAGGTCCCTCTAAATGTCAGCACACCCAACTCATGTATCAACCACTCCTTCCACTTTTGCATCATCTGCAGGCTTGCTAAGGGTGCACGATGCTCAAACATCATTTCTAGCAAAACATTTTTCATGTCCCATATTGACATTATTCATACATAAACACCACGTTCTCTTCAAATATGGAAAATTTTTACAGTAATAAAACCAAGTCTCGATATATCATCTATACTCAGCAATGAAGGATAATAAACTACAGGTGACATTGCTGCAACTGAGTTATTAAGGAATTCAAATGACATACTAGTTTCTTCTTTCATATACTGGCATATGCACTTGCCTGCGTGCATGTGCCCATGCATACACACACGAACAAGCAAATTGTATCTTTGTAAATTTTTTCTGGGATACTGACATCCCCTTGCCTTGCCTAGAACAGTGTTTTTTCTAGAACTTTCTTTCTTTCATATTCCAGATATCCTACCGGTGCTAACCAAGATGTAAATCTTTGCAATAGTTATGAGAAGTGTCTTTGGTGGATAGGTGCCATTATCTCTGCTTTACTGATAAAGCAAAGCAGAAGTCGAAGGTCTTATTTCAGGCCTCTAGACAAGCTCATTTAGTCAGATTTTAAACTCTGGTTATGGAAAGCTGAAAGAAGGCAAAAAAGTTATATTCTGTGTTCTGAGAAATTCCAATTTGCCTATATTCTTCTTCATCTTCTGCAACTATGTCTCTATTTTGTGTGTGTGTGTGTGTACAGTGGATAATCTTATATTACCACTCTTTTTCAAACAGGACTCGTAGCTGAAATGTCAAAATCTAGCTTTTACTATTTGTCTGTGTATGAATTCAATCTCAAAACTTTGATGTTTAGTGATGCTAGTCAACACTTGGACTGAACTAGAGACCTTAGGAGATAAAAGCATGTATCATTACAAGATGAAAACAGAATCCTCTTGAGTTAAACCTATAATAGACTCACAGCCTCCACTGACAGATCACAGAAATTCAGATGTGCACACTGACCAGTGGACTATATTTAGAGATAAATTATGAGGTTAATAATAAACTACTCATTAGTTGTAAAAGCAGTTCCAAAATATGGAAATACAAGAAGATGAAATTATGTGTAATTTTAATTTTAATCTTCAAGAAAAAATATTTTAGCCTTAATTAAGGAAAGCCATTTCAGTACTCATGACAAATAAGATGAAGAGTCATAAATAGATTCTGATATCTTCCTGTTCTTTTGTTATTTCTTTACCAGGGGAAAATATTTGTTCCCTGGAAAGCAGGTGACTTCTATAGATATAGGTTCATTTATATACAGTAAATTTCTAGCTATGCTTTCATCTAATAAAATCAATACTCACTAAAAATCACAAGAAGCACATGCACCCTGAAGGATAATACCGTCAATAGCCCAAAGGAAAGAGTATGATGAAAGAACTCTCTCTAGTATGTACAAAGAAAATCTAATCAATAATATACGATATATTAACAAAGGTGAGTTAATGTCTTAGAATAAAGAAAAGGAAGAATAGCATAATAATTATGTATTTCAGACCAAAAAATATTACAGATTAAAGAACTAAAATAGTAGCTAATAATAATCTTTCCTCTGGATTTATGTATTCTATATAAGCATGAGAAATCAAGGATAAAATCCTGCTGATATTTTCAATTTTAGGGGAAAAATGTTTTCAAAATATTAATATGGAATGCCACTAGTGCAAATAGAAGCTTGTCGAAAAAAGATGTCTAGGAAAATATTTGTGCTGTATGGAGCACAAACTCTGGCACAGAACTGTGTTTTCTTTAGTCAATCTTTGGTACTTTTCCACATTTGAGAACACACTATTGACCTTGCTGAGATAGTGTCATATCATTAGACAGGGAGAAAGTACTCTCCCCCTCAAGGGTCCTTCTTTCAGCCATTCGGACAGTTCACTAACTGCATGGTCTTTTCCACAGTCACAGACAGGTCTCCAGGCCAAGAAGACAGTCCTTGAGAGAGCAGCTTGACAGAATTATTTTTGCCTCGTGTCTAACATGTGGATAAAGTAATTTGTGGATTGTACTGATAAGAACCTTGAATGAATCTTATGAGACAACAAAGTTCAAGCACTCCATAACATGCAACACTTGTAGTCCAAATCCACAAAAAAGCTTCAAAATCTACATTATGAAGGCACCAGCACATCAAATGAAATCAGGTAGTACTTTGCTGGCTTGCAAATTTTTACTGATTCAGTAAAAAATGACACATAGTTCAGTTCCCAGTCCTAGCCAAGAGCTTTCCTTCTCTGCCTTTTGAATGCACATCCAAACTCCTACAGCATTTTAAGCCACTGTGACTAGAATGCTGTGAACAGGTTTTGGGAATACTTGAAGTTTAATATTTCCTTAGCCTAAATCCCATAAGTAGCATGTATATAAAAGGTTCAGTGCCTGAATTCAGTCCTGGTGTTTGGTTGATTTGGGTTTTGGGGGGTCTGGTGTGTGTGTGTGTGTGTGCGTGTTTGCTTTTTGTTTTTATTTTATTTTATTTAGAAGTATAGAGATACCCTCAGTGTTTAAGAATTCCTTAAAGCTGCTTATAAACTAAGATTCTTACACAGTTCTTCAATCAAATGTCAAACACTCTTTCTCAAAGCCAGTAACTTCAGGATAAGAATTGTTTCTGATTCTTGATCATGAGCTTTTTCTAAAATCAATGCTTGCATCTATTCTATGCAATGAATACCTGTAAGCAAGTTCTTTATAGCATTTATGAATGGGAGTGTATTGTTTAATATTGTGTCCCAGCATCCATTGCTTCTGAGGCAAAGATTAATCAAATGCAAAATATTGTCCCTGTCTTCAGGTAACAAGAGAACAGACTAATCAGAATAGCAATTTTAATGAGCATATTATACATATTCAGCAGACTTATAGCAAAACTTTATTAGCACTTTTGTTAGGCTGCAGTATTAGGACTATTACAACTACATGTTGGATAACGCAAGATGACTTAGAAGTTTAACCATTTGATAGTTGCTTTTAAAAAGCACGCAGTTTTTGCCAGATCCTCTTGGCAGCAATAGTGCCTATGGTTCCTCTTCCAAAAATCTATAGAAGAGTAGCTCAAACTCCTTCCTCTAGATTAAGTTCTTATTTCTAGGCTTGAAATGCCCTATGGAACATATTTTTTAGGACAGATTGTAGTCACTGAGAGCATGAAAATGCAAGTTCCTTACTTAGAGAGAGAAAAAGGAAAAGAACTAACAGGACTAGACACAAGATAATTCCTCTTTTTTTCTACAAGGAACTGAGCAACCCAAATTGACACCTTTAGGTTATGCCTACGTTAGTAACAAGACCTGAACACAGACTCAGGAAAGTACGAAGAATTTTCCTTTCTTTTAAGTTTTTAAGATGGTCTCTGACGTGATGGTGATGCCTATGAGCTAGCACTCTTTGAATGATGAAAAAGCATAGCTTAGAAGGGAGCTTGAACTAGTGAGTGATTCCAGTAGACAGCAGGAGCAAGGCCATTCTGCTGTTTGGGGAAAAGACACCTTAGTCATATGAATGCAAAGTGTGCTGTGACATTTACCCTCAGAGCATAGAGTGGTCCTTAGATTATTCTTATTTGCTAGCATCAATATCACATAAGAGTTCATCAGTTCTAAACAATAATTATCCAAGTATTACAAGTTCAGTGGTTTGCATTTGTTTTGTTTTTTTCTTGTCATGTCATGTCAGACTCTAGTCTGTTCTTGTCCTGAAAGTACTGCTTTATGATGCTTCTTTTTGAAGGATAGTTATCTTTTCTAAGTTGTCTACTTAGCTGTTGCTGGTTTGCAGTAGAGAAGTAGGAGAGAAAACTGTCTCTGGCATAATTTTCTGTTCCCCATACACAAGATTCAGCCTTTCCAGATAAGAACTCAGAAAAAAGTAGGATTTTCAGTGGGTAAAAATGCTCACCTCTAAAACAAGGCTTTTTGTCTTTTATTTTATGATTGTTATGAAACAAGCTATTGAGAGCAGAGTTCATCTCACTTCACACTCTCCATCTCTTCTATGATTCTGTGATTCTATCTCCATATAAGGTCATCCAGGCTCCTCTACAGTCAGCTGGAAAAGAGAGATATCTCCATAACTAATTAATCAAAATCTTTGCTAGGAGGTTAAAGCTCTACAATCGAGGTTGTCCAATGCTTAAGTAGTCACTGTGCCATTTAATTATTCCAGCAGTAGAAAAATCACATTGAAGTAAATATTATTGTCTATCTGTCACCAAATTACCATTGCAGAAAACCTTAGGCTTAGAGGTCAAATCATTTTCCTAGGGTTTGCCAAGGATAATAATACATATTCATTAGAAAGATCTGATATTTTTTAATTTTTGTAATTTGGATCATGAACAGTTATGTATACTTTAGAATGCCTAAATTCCAGATATCAACACAAGGATTATTGTTTATTCTCATATAACTCCTGACCAAATCACTATTGGAATGTATTCCCTCTTACATTTAAAGAGTAATTCTAGGTATATGTTTTCTGTACATTGTACTAATGCAATATTTCATTGTACAAAACAATAGAACCTAGATTTTTTTCCTTCTGCTAAATCCATTTTTATTTTATCTTTTACATGGGAAATAACCTTATTGACTGTACACGGTCCGAGATGTGTAAGTAAAGCAGAATCAGAATTATACTTTGCATTTAAATTGGAAACCTATGTCACCACCACATATGGGGATGAGATTCATTTAAATTCTCTTTAGGCATCTATAACATAGATGTCAATATCCAGGCCAATTGATTAGACTCTCTTTATAACAGATGGAGAAAAAATAGTACTTTTTGGAAATGCTTATCTGATCAATTTTAGACATCTACCACAGGATTAAATAAATCTTTATTTAGAATTGCCTGTTTCTCTCTATTGAGAGGTCTAAATGACTGCTTTTGATATATATATGTGTTCCTTGGAGACATTTAAAATTGATGTTCTCCATTTTCTGGTGACATTTGCTCATTCTGTTTCTCTGCCATTAAGAAGAAAAAAAACGTCTTGTATCAGAATTTTTTTTTATACCCTCCTTTCACACTCACCATTAGTATGAAAATAATGACTATAATTTGCTGAAACATGTAATTGTCCATAAATTTAATAAGTTCTTGCTGGCAAGTTGTATACACCCTGCTTGTGAAAATTTATTTTAATTTTCCACCCATCAATATATCCCTGTGCCATCTTGGACTTGCAAGTTTGTATTGTATAGTGGGTTGACCCTGGCTGGAGGCCAGGTGCTCACCAAGCCGCTCTATCACTCCCCTCCTCAGCAGGACAAGGGAGAAGAAAATTAGATTAAAAAGAACTTGCAGGTCAAGGTAAAGGTATTTTGGTAAAGTAAAAGCAAAGGCTATGTGCAGAAGTGAAGGAAAACAAAAGATTTATTCTCTGCTTCCCATCAGCAGGCAATGTCCAGCCACTTCCCAGGAAGCAGGGCTTCAGTATGCGTAGCGGTTGCTCTGGAAGTTAAATGTCATAATAACAAATGCCACCCCTTTCTCCTCCTTTCTCTCAGCTTTTATTGCTGAGCGGACACCATATGGCATGGAATATCCCTTTGGTCAGTTTGGGTCAGCTGTCCTGGCTGCGTCCCCTCCCAAGATCTTGCCCACCCCCAGCCCAGAGGTGAGGGGGGAGAAATGTTGCAGAGACAGCCTTGGTGCTGTGCCAGCACTGCTCAGCAGCAGCCACAACACCGGTGTGTTACCAACACCTTGCTGGCTACCAACGCACAGCACAGCACTGTGAGGGCTGCTGGGGGGGAAAACTAACTCCAGCTCAGCCAGACCCAATACATATTGGAAGAAGCAGAACACAACCATGTATTTATTTTCCAAGAATTCAGATGGGATTTCCCACTTTTTTTAAGGGTATGATTGGTCATCAAAAAAATCAAAACTGCTTTGAGAGATGAGTGAAGATTTGGTATTCTAAGTTGCTTTTCAGATTCCTGCCTGATACACAATTAAATATCTCTGTATTCCAAAAACTGTTGCTAAACCATCATTGATTTTGCACTTCATATGCGCATTTTGCTGCTGTTGTGCTAACAAATGGTGCTAGCACATACTGCCTAATAAATGGATATTGATATAATATCCATGTGAGGTAATTTAATTTGTATTAATCTACATTTCTGTAAGAAAGCAAGCAGGGTGTGGGGTGGTATAGAAAGGGTTAACACTCTTTTCCCATTACAGCTTGCTTTCTGTCTCATTACTGTGTACCTGTTACCTGTAACATCATGTGAAATAAAGCCGGGTGGACTTAACCTCACTTAGTTTAGCGGCAGAAAACAAACTGCTCTCAGCAGAGGCCCAGTGCCTATCATTCTCCTCTGTGTCCACGTGTTCCCTGAACACACGCTTCTTCAAATTATATTCCCACCTTCTGTCTTTATTTCCTACATAATTATCACTGATGACAGCACCCATGTAAACAAGTACAGGATGAAGTGTGCTGGGCTAAAATATACCACGGCAAATTAGAAACATGCTGTTATTAGAACAGATAGTGAAACTAGTCTAATGATCAGCAATGCCATAAGTCACTTATCAGTTAGCAAGTGCCATAGCGAGCAAACTGGTATATTCCAGTGGAATGTCACACTTTCCATTAAAACACTGTCACAGGCCCCTGCCTGGTTTCATTGCTCTCTGTTTTCTGCTGGAGAAGTAAGCCAGGAAGCAGTAACAGCACATTGCTCTATTTCAACACGAGCTTAAGGTCCACAGCAGTTTATACCCCATATTCTTAGGCTTATCCCACATTCATAATCTTATCTGTTCGGTGTTTTTTTAATGTATCAGTAGTTTTAATGAAAATTATTATTTTTCTTCCTACAATCTCTGCATTAATTAATAAAAGAATGCATGAAATCTGTAATTTTTCACTATTTTCTTTAACTATCTAGTGTCACTAATATCTCACACTCCTTGTCTCCTTTTCATTCCTCCTTTTCTTTTATCATTCATATTTTAATTTGTTGTCCCAACATGGTCATGCAGGTGTTATTCTCTGATATCCTACATTTTTATAGCTGAAGAAGCAGAGAGACAGACTTTTGTACCCATGTCTTTGGCAGCTTTATATTTACATCAATTATTTTGGTGAAAATTTGTCATTCAGCAGGTATCTAGCATTACTTGTTTTTCAACTTTATACTGGTATACCTTGAAAAATAGAAATATAAATTTAAATTCTCATATGTATAGTCACAATATTATTACTTTTTTTTTTTTTTTTTTTTTTTGGTATGTGTGTGTGCATGTTCATCTTATGTTTCTTTAATGTTCTGGTTTCACTACCCAATATTTGTAAACCCTATTTCTGAGCAGCCTTCTTTGGATATCTACCAGACCAGATAACTACAGAAAATTCCTATTAGATTATTGTACAGGAAAAATGGAGATGAAATGGTGATAAAAGAAGAAAAAAACAAACAAACAAACAACACCGCACCCCCAAACTAAGACCCAGCAGAAAATACATGCTCATTAGCATTGTACACTGCCAGGAATTACCATGCCACATTCAGCTGGTGGATGGAAGGAAAACAAAACTGGTGGAGGTTGTAAGGATATTTTCCCCAGTTGTACTTATCCTGTGCTATGGGTAGCATGCACTGAGGATTAGCAGGTAGAAGCATTAAATTGATTCCAGGGCTGCAAAGGATAAGTTATAGCTTTTTCTGTGATAGAGCTGAAAATGAGAATTCAGAAGTGAATTCTGGCAGTGACTTCAGTGAATTCAGGATGTCAACATCACACTGTATTAAGCTCCTGTCCTAAACTCTGTTTACTTCAAAGAGGCAGAAGAGGGCTGCTAAAAGAGATCGTATGACTGCATGATATTGGTAACAGCCCAAAGGTATCAAAAGCGCCAGCTAAAAATACCTTGGTTTTGCAAATTGTTTTAAATACATTATATGCATATATATATGTGTGTGTAGATAGATAAATGACAGAGATAAAAATAAAACAAAAAATAAAACAATCACCTTAGAGAAAAGATTTTTTTTCTCATAGTTGTATTAATTCCACAGAAATATACATCTTTTGCCTCAAGTTTGATATTTCTAAATACCTGAAGTATTCTTTTGCATTACTTTTTCTTATTTTTGTTTAGAAACTTGAAAGTCTATAGAGAGCATGAAATAGCACAAGAGAATTCTGAACCAATATTTTTTTAGTATAAAATAACCTACCCAATGATTTCTCTGTGCAGCAATAGCACTTTAACAGCTATGCACACGTTAAAGCAGCTTTACCAAGATATTAACTTCAATGTTAGTATTATGAAAATATTATTAAAAAAACAACAATGAGCAGTAGAAATGGCATTAAAAATTGTAATTTTAAGGAAAATAAATTGTAATTTTAAAGAAAATGCTGTCTGTCACATTTGTTGTAGCAATGAAAGAATTAATTGCTCAGAAAAACAGTTATTGTATGAGACCTGTCATGCTAACATGACAGGAAAACAGAGGTATGCATCCTGTAAAGAACCTTATATGGTACCTTATATGGAATTGCGAAGCTCTAAGAAATTCTTGTGTTTTGTGGTTATAAAAGCTCTACTTCACTGCAATCCATAAGGTTATTTTAAATGTATATTTATTTCAAAGTTTAAACCGAACCGTTGGTCCTTGTGCATCTCAGCTGACCAGAAAGCATGTGATTGATTCATAATAGCCAAAGAGCTATAATGTTGCTTGCCCAGATGTTATTTATGGGCTATAAAAGGAAGTCAGAGAAAAAGCTACGGAAACTTAAATTACCGTGGGGGGAAATATTGTAATATCTGTGTTCAGTAAGACAAGTTTACTGCCATCAGGAGAGATGTACGGACATAGAACATCAGATTTCATAAATTTCAGTGCTCTTGGAGCAAAATGGTCATTGTTTTTAGGGTGACACATATTGTTTTAGAACTAAGCCAGACTTTTATACACATGTAGTTTAATAATATTAAATTACAATTCCAAATTCTTTCCCTGAGCTGCTACTATTTGTTAAATTACTTTAATAAAAATCTAAGTTAAAACTTTGTTTTGATAGGTTTCCAAAAGCAATGAAATGTTAAACCTGCTGTGTGCTTAGAGTAAGGGTGTTAAAGAGTTAAAGAGTGTGTCAAACCACTAGAAGTAACATAATTTAATTTACAGCTAGGTCAGTTTTAAATTAACAGCGGGCTGAAGTATTTGTAGGAATCCGTCTCTGTTTATTGCTAGTGTACAGTACAGGTTTGAATTATCAGAGCAGAACTGGGCTGTTAGTACTGATGCAGTACTTTTATTGCCTGATTTTTTCTAGCATTGCAAGATAGGGATGGCAAAGAGATTGCTGAAAAAAAAACAACCCAACAACAACAAACTAACTTCCATTTTTAATTAAGGATAGTAAAATATATGAAAGCCAAGTAAATCAGTAATTGAACCCAAAATCTTCAAAGCACTTGAGCATTTGCTTTAAGATAAGCATACGTACATTTGAAGGTATAGGAACCTCAATTTTCAGTATTTTGTTATTATTTCTGGGACTCAGAGTGAATGCTCAATTTATTTAAAAAGTAATTTATGACAAAATCATATTTTATGGAATTCACATATATCTACATGTGCACATGTCTGTGTGCATGTCTGTATGGTTATGAATATGTATACATATATAACATTTTTTTTAAATACCTTTTGTGGAGGAGTGTCATGGTTTAGGTCAGGATGAATTAAATACATTAGCTGCTATTCAATAATTGGATCTGTGTCAATGAGTTCCGAATTGTATTGTCTCTGTGAAAGAGTGATTAATAATGCAAAAAATACTACAAAGTTACAGAAAAGTGGCTATCTCTGCTTCTTCTTTTCTTGCTCATAGGTGTTTTAGCCTTCAGAGCCAGGAGCTGAGCATGGTGGCTCTGACTGCAAAAGTGCGGTCTCAGGCATCCCTGGAGATCTTCCATGGCCGGGTGACCCCAAAGGTAAAGTCATGCTGCCCCTTGTTGGGATGGTGGAGGATGGATGAGCTTTATGACGTGGGGAGCATCTTCCAGATTGTTTGATCTTTACTCATTGGTAGACTGCTTCAATGGGTATAGCGAGTCAATGTGCAAATATTCTCGTATACATTTAATCCTGTTGTTTCTACAATTTACGTGTGGGTGTGGGTTTTTTTCATAACACCTTCCTAATTGTATTTTACCTAACAGAAGCTATGCCCCTAACAGATAGTTATCAACATACCAGAGGCCTCAAACATCAGCCTGATTACTCAAGTGATGTCAACTCAGTAGGCCAAGACAGAGAAAGATGAATCCCATGCTGGAATCCTTGTCCTATTTTCCTTAGAAGCTCTAAGGTTTCTGTTATCCTGTACAGACTCACTTTGAAAAGTGGTTTCCTTGAAAGAACTTTGTGTATCCTTTTCCTCTCTTTAAATCAGTGAGATCATCGCTTTGCGGAGTTTGCCACAGAGAAGGCAGCTCCCTGTAAAAGATCATTATCTCCATGTCCAGAGTAAATAAGATATTTCTTCTCCTTGTTGTATTACCTCCTATTGTTTTTATAACACTGCAGCTGTAAGATTGCTGTCATTGATACTGAAGTTTTGAAAGTCAGGGTTTCAGACCATAGCTGCCATTTTCTTTATGATCTGCAAGATCCTTTTGAGCTTTTGGACTCTTATGTCACTTTTCATGTTCTAGTCAGCAACTTCTTTTTTTTTTTTTTTATGCTCTTAGAAACTAACTTTGGGGGACCATTAGTTTTCACCAGTAGGGACCACCATATTCTTTTTTTGAGCAAAAATTGTCTGTCTAGCCAGACAATATATAGTATTTTAGTCAAGTTAAATACTTAACATTGTATTCAGCTCTTAAATGGACATCCGCCTTTGAATGGGTGGCTGTACCAAAGATGGAAATAGAATATCCTGAGTTGGAAGAGACCCACGAGGATCATTGAGTCTAATTCCTTACTCCACACAGGGCAACCTAAAAGTTACACCAAATCTCTAAGAGTGTTGTCCAAACACTTCTTGAACACTGACCAGCTTGCGGCCACGACCACTTCCCTGGGGCCCTTGTTCCAGTGCATGACTACCCTCTTAATAATGATGTAAACACTGTAAATTCCTCAAAATGAAACTATCCACAGACATTTATACAGTGATTGTGTAACTACTAAGATATATCACATCAGACTTTTTCCTTGCATTTCAGACTTGATAAAAATCAGTCCACAGTAACTCACGCTTCACCATTTTAATGCTCTCTTAATAAAGACTTTGCTTATTCAATAAATCTTTTTTTTTTAAGGTATCTTTAAATAATATTACAGAATGTAGGTAAGCATACTGGAATTTCAGTCCTTGTTATGAATATTGTTTAGTTTGCCTCCTCTTCTGTTGATAATATTATGTGTGAAGTGTATTTCTCCAAAAAAACCACGTTCTTCTTATACATCACCTGTTTAGTTATTATAGCTTATATTAACTAAACCACTTAGCTGTTCTCAGTCTACCATTATATGAAATGATTTCACATATCGTTGGAAAAAATCACATATTTTCTTACCTGAAAATACTTAGAATGCCTTCTAGAAGTCACAGACAAGCCAGTGGTAGCTGCAGCTTTCAAAATTAACATATCATTTTGTCAAGAGTGCAGAAAGTAATCTGGAATTTTGCTTGTTATGGTAAATATCCAGCAAAACGAGACTAGTCATCAAAACTCAAATAATTTATATATATTTATTTTTCTGATTTTATTTTAAAAGCAGATTGGAAAATTTTATTTATGCTACATGAAGGAAGTACAAATATCTGAGTGTATTCAAAGATATAGTAGAAATAAATTGAGGAGTGCCACATAATTATAAATAGAATTGAGAACATGTGAACTATTTGTTTTGTATTTTGTTTTATTTTACAGTAAATAAGGTGAATCACTAAATCTTCCTTTAATACTCTTCCATTTTTTACAAAAAAACAACCAGCTTTATATTATGTGTGTTCCCCTTCGGAAAATAAATTATGTACAAACTCATTGGGAAACTACTTGGTCCCTAGAAGCTATTTGTATACTCTGAAGTAGCAACTTTGCAGTAAACACAAAAAATGCTTTTAAAAAACCCCCAACACCATAATGGAGCCAATTATCACATACCTGATGTGACTCACTAACTGTAATAGCCACTTCTATCGGCTTTCACTAACGTACACAGGTATCTTCTGATGAAAGAACAGCAATTTTTATGCATGCAGCAGAAATTGTTTTTACCCCTCTCTGAGAACAATTTCTCATATTTATAGTCAAAATATTTCTTCCTCACAATAAAGAAGACATGTTTTGAACAATATTTAGTCTTGTTCATCAACTTGTGAATGCCATATATGATTTATATTTCATAAATAGATAACTGATGACTCTGATCCTTGTCATCTTAAAATTATTCAAGTTGTCTTGTGAAAAAGCAGTAAATATATGAGAAGTAAAGAATTATATCAACATTAATCAAGTCTATAACAAACCCTTGCCTTAAAAATTTGAACTACAGCATTAGAATGAGAGCCTGGTTGATGTTTCTGCTCTTAGTCACCAAAACAAGTAAAGCACTGAGCTGTACTATGGATTATTAGGAATTTATTTTCTGTTACACGGTGTATACCAAATTAGAGATCCTTACACAGTAACTCTTTATTTGACATCAGTGTTATATGTTGATATTATGGGGGGTTTTTTGTTTGGTTTTTTGTTTGTTGGTTTGTTTGTTTTCCTGCAACAGGCAGCTGGCATCTTGAAAAGGGAGAAGAATCTTGAGACTGACCTTTAAGAAAATAAATTGCAGTATTAAGTAAAATATCTGTTTTATGATAGTATTGTTAAAATGAAATAATATCAAAAATATTGTTTTCTAGAATATAATGCTATCCCCTACAAATTTAAACTATTATTCTATTTAGCATGCAATTAATTAATTAATGCTGGGCCTGGCTGTGTTCATAAAACAAGAGAAGAGTTGTCTGAAGGGGACTTCAGGAGGTCATCCATCTCAAATTCAGCCTGGCAGTATGACAGCCATGATTTATCTAATCTGGTCTTGCAAACAGGGTAATCAGACATGATAAAACATTGAAAACATGTTCATTAATGATCTGGGAAAGGGAGTGAACAAATATATTTCCAACTCTGCAGATGATGCTAAGATCTGCTGAACAGTCAAATGCCACGCTGATGATAAGGAACTCTACAAAGACATCACAAAACTGAGTGAACTAAAAGATGAGCTACAATTTTTATAAATGAAAGTATATGTATAGGTAAAGAAAATTATACCATGTCTACACAATGCTGAACACAGAAGTAAACGCTTACAGCCCTGAAAACACAGGCTCATGAAAGAGTCCCTGCATTTTTAAGCTTTCCTCATAAAGGCAATGTATTAGTCAAGGTGTGGGTATGTCAAAGTTTTATAGAGGTAAAATTATTCAGCCATCTTTTGTAGTTCTGGTCTCCACGTTCTAAGAAGGACATAGGATAGTTAGGGAAAGGACAGAAAATAGTAACATAAGAAGTGAAGATGTTGCCTTATGAGGAAGTGCTATAAAGGCTGATACTCTTCAATTCAGAGAGGAAAAAATTGAAGAGAATTATGGCAGAGATTTACTAAGTCATTAAGTGCCTTGAATAGCTGTTCACAAACAGAATTGGAAGGATTCTGTTAAAGTACCAAGAATCTGATTTGAACAAATATGACAGAGTACTTCTGTATCTTGCAGCCACAGGACACTATGGAAGCAGGCAGTATTAGAAATTTCAAAAAATAGGTCAGACAAATTCATGGACAACAAGTCTATAAAGAGATTATAAAAAGATTAGTCAGAATCCTAATACAGAAGACGCATTGGGAGCATGAGGAAAATCTGCTGCAGAAAGTGGTCAGGCTAAAGAGTGTATCTTACTGTCACTGTCACAGACTAGATTCTGGGCTAAAGAGAGTATTGGTTTGACCCAGCAGGGTACTTGTCTTCTTCCAGCCTCTCCTAGACACCTGGGAGTTTCCAATTCTTGATAGAAAATACCTGTAATTCTTTTTAACAATTTAAAAAATAGCACAATAGAGAAAATTGACAAAGTTACAGACAATCCTGAATATATACAGTGTCTTTTATTTATCTTCCAGATCAATTTAATACTTTTAGTAATTAAATGGGTTTGTAGGTTTGTTTCCTTTTTTTTTAATGTAAGTATATTACCTCTTCTCAGTATGGGTCATGGCATCACCACAGGCAACAAAAGTTTCAGAACAACAGTGCCTTCCTGCTGTTAAATAAAGGGTGAGAGAATCTAAAATGAAATTTAAACAGAAATTTCTGAGACCTCCTTATCATCTCGTAACTAGTCCCAAATACCTAGACTTGGAAAAAAAGTATGAGAACAGGTCTTAAAGAAGGCTAGATTATAGTTCCAAGTTGATTAAAGAAGCCTTCCATAAAAAAAAGAAAATAGTGTTTGCCTTTTTTTTTTTCTATTTGGAACATGGAAAATAAAAAAAAAAGGAAGAAGAATATTGCAATTTACAATACACAAATTTAAATTACATTAATCTGAAGTCAAAATTCTAACATATTACATCAGTCTGGAAAACTCATATGAGTTTTCATATCAATAGATTATAACATGTAGTTAGCTGAGTCTGTGCTTACTTTAAATCTTATTTTTATTTTTTTTTAGTAGCACCATATTCAAAATAAAGATCCACTTGACTTCACATAACAGATGCATAAAATTAAGCAATAAGTCCTTATTAAGAAATCTCTCTTTTGGTAAATTCAATTAAATTCATTGTGATCATCAATTGGTTTAATCCTAACCATTTGAACTTGAGTACATTTTCTTATTATAACTATTTTCCAAGCACACTTTTATGAACATTTAAGACATCTGATCTTAAAACTCAAACCACGACTTTTTTAGAGGAAATACATTTGTACAAACTTTATAGGTGGTAGGATTCAAATGAAAAAGAGAATTCAGAAAACAAATATAAAAAAATGCAATGTAAAGACAGGTACTTAAGTGGAAGATGTGTCATAAACATATCTTTTAGATATAACACTTCTTAATTTTTTTTAGGCAGAAAGGGTACTGAAATGCAGATACACATCTTTGGACATTTCCAGAGTTTCCAAAATTTTTGAAGGAAAGTTCATAGTCATACTTTTTATCTGATCATATAAAAAAAAATATCTTCCAAAACTTGCATTCGTTTGCACATTATCTTTCATTTTAGATTTAGCACACTTGAGCACCATGTTGAAAATTCTCCTTTTTTTTTTTTTTTAACTTCAGAAGAAAGCATAGTATCATGATGTAACCAAAGCAGAGGCCTTTAACACATGTGCCTAAATGTACTAATCAGGATTTAATTACTATTAGCTATATCCTAAGAAGGCTGACAAGCAAGACAAAACAAAACAAGAAAAGCAGTATCAGGAGCAGAGGAGAACCCCCGTTTTTGAGAGGGGCAATATCATAAATATCAGGGACCATTTTGGTTCCAACTTCTTTCCTCAAAGCTCTCAAGCCTGGATGATCCCATGTGGAACAACCAAGGACCATAGCCATCAAACTTATATGGTTATTGTCTACATGGCATAGCATACTCGCAGATAATGTAGAATATGGTGTTTAAAGACTAATGGTTTTGTGTATGTCACAATGACGATGATGATGAATATTGTTTATGAAAAGAGAATTTGCAGGTAATATCTTGTTAATGAATGTAGCAAAGTGCGCATTTAAGGTTTGAAATTATCCTGATTTGTTAGTCTTTTAAATGCTCCCATCAGAGTAATTCCCTGATCTTTATCTCTCTCTCTCTATCTCTCTATCTCTAGCTCTTTCTATATCTATATCATCTATAACATCTATATCTAAATCTGTGTATATAGTTGCAATAATGGAGTAAGAATGTATACAAATGATGTGCATATGTGAATCACTTATTAATCTCTGTGTCTACACACAGAATTAGAATGTTGTTTCAGAGTGCTTTTTCAATTGAATTCCTGTATCAGCTCCATTTACTTCATTTTCCTTTGGTTTGTGGAAGCTTTTCATCTCCACAGACAAGATTTTTTGAGCGCAAACTATAAGCTCTTAGTAAGGTGTACACTATATGTCCTAACACCTAATAAAGACATATATATAGGACCCATAAAGGTGCTTATAGACAGCTTTGAACCACAAATGTGCTGAGGACATTTGGTCCAGGGAATCAGGTGATACTGGTAGGAAGTACAAACCTGAACCATGAATACAAACACTTCAATGCACTGACCCTCTCCTATTCCAGTCTAATTTCTTCTTTAAACAATTGTGGTGGGTTGACCTTGGCTGGAGGCCAAGTGCCCACCAAAGCCGCTCTATCACTCCTCATCCTCAGCTGGACACAGGAGAGAAAATATAACGAAAGGCTCGTGGGTCAAGATAAGGACAGGGAGAGATCACTCACCAATTACCATCACTGGCAAAACAGACTCAATGTGGGAAAATTAATTTAATTCATAACCAATCAAATCAGAGTAGAGTAATGAGACTTAAAACCAAATCTTAAAACACCTCCCCCCACCTCTCCCTTCTTCCTGGTATTAACTTCACTCCTGATTTCTCTCCCTCCTCCCCCTCAGCAGCACAGGAGGACGGGGAATGGGGGTTGTGGTCAGTTCATCACACGTTGTCTCTGCCACTCCTTCCTCCTCAGGGGGAGGACTCCTCACAATCTTCCCCTGCTCCAGCGTGGGGTTCCTCCCACAGGAGTCAATTCTCCGTGAACTTCTCCAACCTGAGTCCTTCCCATGGGCTGCAGTTCTTCATGAACTGTTCCAGCATGGGTGCCTTCCATGGGGTGCAGACCTTCAGGACCAGAGTGCTCCAGCTTGGGTCCCCCACGGGGTCACAAGTCCTGCCAGCAAACCTGCTCTGATGTGGGCTTCTCTCTCCATGGGGCCACAGGGCCTGCCAGGAGCCTGCTCCAGCGCAGGCTTCCCATGGGGCCACAGCCTCATTCAGACATCCACCTGCTCTGGCGTGGGGTTCTCCATGGGCTGCAGGTGGATATCTGCTCCACCATCACCCTCCACGGGCTGCAGGGGGACAGCCTGCCTCACCATGGTCTTCTCCACGGGCTGCAGGGGGATCTCTGCTCTGGTGCCTGGAGCACCTCCTCCCCCTCCTTCTTCACTGACCTTGGTGTCTGCAGGGCTGTTCCTCTCACATCTTCTCACTCCTCTCTCTGGCTGAAAAATGCTGATTTATTTTCTTAGTCCCTTTTTAACTCTGTTATCCCAGAGGCACTACCACCATTGCTAATGGGCTTGATTTTGGCCACCGGTAGGTCTTTTTTCAAGCCAGCTGGCATTGGCTCTATCAGACACAGGGGAAGCTTCTAGCAGCTTCTTTCAGAAGCCACCCCTGTAACCCCACTGCTACCAAAACCTTGCCATGCAAACCCAATACAACAATATATAATATCTACTTAAATTGTGAGCTAATAATATGGAAGCTTCTGTGCTAAAGGTAGATAATGTACCACTAGTCTTAATCATCTCCTGAATGAAATTCATTCATTCATTCTACTTATATTTTGAAAAGTTCAGCAAGCATGTTGTCATTGTGATAGTCTGCCTCTGAACTGAAAGCAAATAATGCAGCTTAACCAGATGTTTTTATGGTTTGAGGTGGATAGAAAAAAAAAAAAACCAACTTGTGAACACTGCATACAGAGAAATAGAAAAATAATCCTCTGTGTTCACTAAAGCTGCAGCATGCAGCTGGGTTCTGCTACCCAGCACAAACCATAATAAATGAAGAATATGCAAAGCTCTGGGTTGTAGATGTGTATTTTTTATGAAGATAGTATGAGCCACTGCATCACCTAGGAAAGGAAGAGAGCAGATTCATGAGGAAAAAAAATCTAGGAGACTTTGATTCTTAGGGCTTGCCCTAGATTGTCTTACAGTAGTGGGACAGAACAAAGACAAGTGCTGTGCAAATTCCCTACATATGTGTTAAATGAATGTGTTTAAATAGATTTTATTATTATTATTATTATTTAGAAACCACACACTGGAATTTCCCATTGAATTTTAAGGGTCAAGAATTTACCAATGCATAAAAGTACTGTCACAGTGATATGAATCAAATTCTATGCTGCAGATCCCTAAAACTAAAATGTCATAGCAGGGAATATGTAATAAATCCTAGAAACAGATTAGTATATAGAAATCAGCACAGAATTTGCGTTTATATCTTTGCATCTGAGGGAGCAGATGTTATGGTCTGATGTACAAACAGCAAAATGAGTTGCTTCGATTTAAAATAATTCATTTTAATTTAATGAATAGAATAGGACAGAATAAATAGACTAGATATTCACTGAACATCTGCTATTTTTGTGTCATTCAGGTGACTCACATACCTGCATTTCCCCTGGGGATGCCAAGTTGTTAAAACCAGCTTCTACTACAAGATTGGTGCCAGCAGAAGATGTGCATAAATTTGACTTTAGCAAAAAGTGTCATTTCAGTGTATTTCTTTTGCTGAAACCATAACACAAGGTTGCATTCTATCTCCTTCGTACTTTTTTTTTTTTTTTAGTTAACCCATTGCACTGGTATTATAGACAAAATAAAATTATTTAACTACTGGCTATGTTCAGGAGTTCCCCATTCTTGGACAGACGAGCCTGTCAGGTAAGGTAAAGATATAATGTGGATTTTTTTAATTACACAGAAATTGTTCAGCACCATGCTGAACTACCTGTAGCATATTTGAATACATTCCACTTTCGGCATCCACACTGCAACCTGGTACATTCAGCTTTTTCCCAAACTTCCTTTCTGCACGGTGTTAAAAGCTGATATAAAATTAGATGTAATAACTTGTGGCTGACTCAAAAGTAATAAAGATAATGTCAGTGATTAATTTCTTGCTTTCTTGCATTTGTTGCCTCAATGTTTTGAAAGTGGTTTCTCTATCAACAACCAAACCAGAGCTATTAATATTGTCCTAGTTAAGAGAATAATAGCAATTGCTTTCCATTACAAAGTGTTCGTATTCTGTGCTTTCAATGATCATTTTGTTTTTTCCATTCCAAGAAGGAAAATGTCTCCAGACCTTATGCTTTCCTTTTTCACACTTTTCCTATGGCCAGTGATGGACTTAGCACTCACTTACATGGGACTGATGATATAATTTCATTGTCTAACTGTTTGATTTCTGAATATCCTTTAAAACTAACTGAAATAATCATGAACTTTTACCAAGTTGCATAATAATTAACCCACTGAAGGAAATCATATATGTCTCCAATATACATTTGTATAACTAGATGTCACTGGTGATGAGCAGCAAACTGGTTTTGTAGAGCCTTTTCCCTGAATTAATCCATAGTCATTAAAGCTCTTGGAGAAAATAAAATTTTATTAATATATTTCAAATAACATAATCTCTGAATAAAACAAATAAAATTCCTTAGCTGCAAAAGTACATTTAAGTACAAAACTCCTTACTTCAAAATGATAGCTCGTCATCAAGCAAAAGAGTTTCCTGCTATTATTTATCAGATCTTCTTTGTCATGACAGAAAGAAACATTACCACAGAGAGGCAGAAAATAACTTTCCAATTGAAATGAAATCCTGGCTTCACCAAAGCGAATGGCAAAACTCCCATTAACTTCAATAGGTTCAAGAAAAGCCTTCACTCACATTAGTTGGCTTCGCAATGTTCTTAATAGCTCGAGTGATACACAACTGTATATATTCACCCAAGCTAAATAATTAATCTTCTCAAAGCAGTTCAAAAAGTTGTGGATTTTTTTTTTTTTAAAGAAAAAAGGAATGATGTTTTGGTGAATCTCACGTATACAAAGGAAGAGGGTTCATAGAACAGAAAAGCAATAAATAAAAAGTTTGCCATTTCCTGGAGTAGAAACAGATATCATGGTGATAGAAAAAGTTGTCTCACTAAAATCTCACCTGCCAATCTGAGTTTCAACAGTGCAATCCTTAAAACATAAGTTATTGAGATTACAAAGGAGCATCAATCAAAAAATTCAAGGACTTTAAACACTGTTCACACATTATCCACTAAAAATCAGCAGCCTGACTTTTGGTTTTGAGCTATTTTCCTCATTATATTGAGTGTATTGGTGCCCATTTGTAAAAGTGACATGGGAACATTTAAATTTCCCTGTGCTAGGTGAAATAGTTTTAAATCTGAGCATTATTTGGGATGTGAAGAGGTTTTTGGGTTTTCAGACAAGTAATGTAGCCAACATAAAGAAAAAAAAAAAAAGAGAGAAAGAAAAAAAAGAAAGAAAAAAAGTAGAGTAGTAAAACCAGAAAAGAAGCCAAGACACAGTGAGAAAGGCATTTCTAGTTTGACTCTAAGGAAAAGCATGAGAAAACTTATATTGTAAAAACATATCAAAAAGAGAAGGTTAGATATGGAGAAAAGAAATAGTCTCATATAGTTCAGTTTATCCTGTGTTAACAGAAACAGAACTGTGTGAATATTCTTAGTAAATATACCAAAGAAACACTTTATCCTTGTTTTTCCTACCAGTAAAAGCTGTCAGCAAGATAACTTTGACTGATAACTTTAGTCCAAAAGAGTATCACAGTTTTAAACCCAGAAAATATCAATTTACAAATACAGTGAAGTTTTTCCCATGAAGTTAACTTTCACATGATCATTTTGTATAAGCAAGTCAAATGAAAGCTCTCAAGACAGTAATCCTGTACAACTTTGATGATGCACAGAACAAAGTAGGTCTACGTATAGATGGATTTTGCTGAGTAAATATAGTCTGCAATTCTTTTATTGAAGGTCATCTGTCAGAGAAGAAATAAAAAATTAACATCCTACAAAATAACAAAGGTGGGGTTTTTTTTAAAGGCATAAAATTTATGAAAAATAATGGCAAACTATCATGAGTGTTACCATAAGAGCATGGTTATTTTCAAATCTTAAAACATTATTAACAGTAAGAAAAGGAAATATGAATTTATTCTGCTCCCCAGATCTGCATTCAAGAGGACAGGAGATTTCTTTCTCTTTTTACAAGCTACCCTCTCATGAAATGGTATAGCTGTGGTTTTTAAGCAGAAAGTTTTCCCCGATACTTCAGTGAAAGAGACTTTCTGGAGAAAGAACAAGGCATTGGCAACAGCACAAACAGGAATGGCAGTAGCCTGCCTCTTAGGGAAAACCATAGAAGATTAGGAAAGATCAAAACCTAAAAAAACTAAGACTATATTTCACATTTGTGGAGGGTTTTTGTTATTTTATTTTATTTTATTTTATTTTATTTTATTTATTTTATTTTTATTTTATTAGTGTGATATTTTGTGGAGACGATTATTGCAAACTATTAGTCTATGGCAGTAGCTGGGGAAATGAGACTTCACTAAGGTATTAAACACTCATTAAGCACTCTTTGTATGTAAACTTCCCCACCTATCACCTCTTGGCAGTCGTGTTTTGGAAGACCAGGAGCTTAGGCACTGTGTTTGCCCAATGGCTAAGTAATGTAATTAAATTAATACTTGAATGTACCTGAGAAGAAGAATGAATCAGCTCTTCCATTCCTTTATTCTTTGTTTATAGCAATAAACGCACATATCTGCCAGGGTTGTGCCACTGCCTTTCTAGTACACTGAAGTGCTGAATGGTATACAGAAATGGAATTACTGCTTCGTGATGGAAGCAAACTAATTTTTCCCAATGTACTGTACCTTTCCTTACATACTACAGAACTTTCTGATATAAAACCACCTTGAAAAACACATCTTCTATTTGTTAATTTCCCAATGCCTTCGACTTCTTAGAATGACTTTATCAAGGTACAATGTATAAAATGGAAGTTCCTGCCCATCTAGATTACAATGCACACAGAATAAAAAGAGCACTTTGAAGTTAGTGTAGTTTGGTGCTACTTGCCTATCCAGGATCCAATAAGACTGTGGATGTCCTCAGAGAAGATTATATTTTTAATTGATTTTTCACTTCCTTCTTATTCTGTTCTTCTTATAAAGAAAGACAGACACTGAAGAACAGTTTGACAATAAATAATCTGATCATTTTATTCACAGTAAATAAAACTTTAATATCAAGCAGTAAGTTTGTGCCTTGAAGAAATATTCTCACTGTAGAAGTTTCTCTGGTTACCACTAATGGACATGCAATATCCACTGTCTTGTAAAGAGACTTATTTATCTAGTTTAATTATATTTATTTTGACTATGTTTTTGGGACCTACAAATATCACATAGTATAGAGAGTAATTTCTTTTGTCCCTACACAAATGAAACTCCAAAAGATATGGAACCAGTGGGAGGTTTGTGTGTCCACAACCCACAGATCTAGGTCTCGTTAACTGATCTGCATTTGAAGTTAGATGATTTTTCAAAGGCACTTTCTGAATTTTAATGTCAAGAGCATAGTATGTAAAATTTTACCCAAGAAAGTTAGATCATCCTTCTGGCAGGATGAAATTGATGAAGAACAACTTGTACTTGTAAAGCTGATGTCATTTTAGGCTATGGTTGGCCATAGTTCTTTGGACTAAGTGCTTCAAACAGTTGAATTTGAAATACTGAAGCCCAAAGGAACTTAAAATTCTTAAAATACTTAAAATTCTCCAGTGTAATAAATTCTGTGGTTTTACATTTTCTCAGAATTATCCCTGCATGAAAAGCTAGAAGCTAAAATCAGAAACTAAGAAGAATGGAACCCAAATAATTTGATAGGTCAGATATAGTGCTCTCAGTTTTCTTTTCTACAATTTTTAATATTACAGGCAGCAAACCAGACATTTACCCAGTAAGTAGAATACCTAAATTCTTCCATCCGCTATTAGGAAAATACAATATCAAGGCCATCAGTTGTTCTCAGTCAGGATACCTTTCTTAATTACATGGGCATGAACTTCTCATTACAGGAGTTATGAAGTCAGCAACAGTACAAGACAGAGCTTGGCTATTAGTATACATCTGGAAATGATAGCTCAGCTTCCTGTTTTCAAGATTTTTATTTCATTTCACTTAATTTCATTTTTATCCAAAGCTTATTTGAAGCTCAATTTGTAAGAATTCTTGGAGACAATAAAATAGTTCTATTATTCCATCCCAGGTGAATATGCTCACCTCTAAATTACAGTTATGCCTAATGGCATTCTTAGATTCTATAGATTTCGTATTTTCTACCAGGGGTATCACATTCAACAGTAGGAGAAGAAGATCTCCTATCAGTACTAATTAAATAATCAGAGCATCTCATGCACTCGTCTGAATTTATTCAGGTTCAAGGAAAAACTGGATTTCCTTGGTAAATACTCACCCTTAATGGGAGGCATCACACTATCTGCTTCACGCTCCTAAATTAGGAAACTAGTATCTTTCACTCTCTCTGGTGAGAAAAATATATTATATTCTTCCTGTAGGTTTTTTTTTCCAGATTTAGAGCAGGAACATAACTTAGTACTCTGAGCAACCTGCAGAAAGAGTTTTTTACTCCAGATTTAATACCTAAGGAGAGAAAGCTTCTAAAATTGAGTACCTGCAATAGGGTATGCAAATGCCCTAATATGTTTAAATAGAGAATGCTAATCCCTTCTTCTAAGAGCACATTTATATTTCTATCCTCAGAATAATTTTCTGTACAGTAAATATAAGTAATGGAAACAAGGTTTCTTGAAATTCTGACTCAGATTCTTAATCACCAGAAAGGGGCAAAAAAATGGTGGCTGACATTCCTTCGTGATCAGCTCTATGTAACTATGAACTCAATAAATTACAATTATTGATCCATCTACTGATGGATGATTTAGCGATCATTCCTCTTAGAATGTCAAAAAAATCTAGGCATCTACTCTAAGTTTCAGCAACATTACATTGCAGACATGCAGTTCTTTATTTGATCTTGCATTAATGACTTCAGATCATTTAAAAGTAAGTCATTCATCTGGCTTTCAGAAATGTGTTTATCATTTTCAAATCTTAACATACATCAGACATTAATCATTTTTCATTAACTGCAAAGAAAAAAATATCTTTCTCTTTTTAGGTCATGGCATGCACTAATTGTTTCTGGTTTGTTTTTTTATTTTTTTTTCCTGTAAAGACTCTGCTTTATCATGAAACAATCACTAGCTAGAAGATTTAGTGCTACCAAAGTAAGCATTTCATGATGACCCCTATCCTCTCACTTTTCTACCTGTTCAGGCTCATCACAGTGAAAGAAAAGGCAGAAAATGATTTCTCCAATTTATTATTGCATTTGTCTGGAGGCAATTTTCTGACTGAAATGACACAAAATCCACTGGGAAACAAGAGCTATGGACCTTATAAATATGCAGCCATCACTTCTCTGATCAAGCTTTTGACTGTGTTGCTATGACTGTCATAATAAGCAGAAATGCTACAGGAGAAAAATAAAGAGGTTTTTGTTTTAAATTCCTTGGTGCATTCCCTAGCACCCACAAAATTGCTGTCTATTGTAGGCACCACAGAGTCTGAAAAATTATTACACACACAGTTGGCAGCTGCTGTCAGCTGAGACGGTAGCTGTTATTCACTTCAGAATGTCAGAGTCAATATTTAAAAAATCATTACAGCTGCCTATTCTTCAGTATATTATGTTAATGAGGATTATTTGGGCAATTGTCTTTCTTTTGCTGCCTATCAGAATCTCCTGGTATACTCCAACTTTCTTCTCTTTCCATTTACTATTTATCAAATAAAACATAGAAGAAATCTATCGGAGGAATGACATAAAAATTGTTTGCCTGGACAGAATACAGCCAATATTATCTTCTGCTGCCTGTAGGCTCATCATTACTACATTTTCATGTATCCAATTACAATTTCTGTAAGCCAGGAGCCTCAGATTCTGCCAGCAATGTGCTGCAGCTGGCACATTGCTCCCTCCACACCAAGCGCGACTGGGTTTTGCAGATAGACGCTATTACCATTCTGATTTGAGTTAACAGGAGCATGATGTGGTAAAAAATCTGTCAGCCAGTCCAAAATGGCTAAGAGCACTTATTTGGCCTTTTGCACTTCACTTTGTGATCTAGCTGGACAGGGCTACAGCTGACTACAGAAATATCTTTTATCCACCCTGTTGGGTGGCAGTAGATTAAATAGCGAACCCCAGTCAGACTAGAAAGAGATACGTACTTAGCATGAACAAGACGGCTGTGTGGAGTTTGGTAGCTAGGGCTGTTGCCTACTGCATGAAGCTCAGGAAGAACTAAATAAGAACTGGCTGAGTCCTAGAGAAGCAGCATTTTGTTATTGGTGTTATCGTCTTCATGATCTAAGAAGTAGTGAGTATAGATGAAGGCCTGATTCAGAGTGAAGCTTAGGGGAATACTATATATGCAATTTTCTACAGGGCAGTAAGAAGAAAAAGTTCACAAAGAGGTCCTGAAGTCAACAAGCAGTATTATAAGTTGAGCAGAATGTCTGAGTCCATGAGCGAAAAATTCAAATGTATAGGTATGAGAGCTCCCTACACCCTCAGAAGCTCACGTATACATAAATAATAATTATGTTTCTAGCTCCTGCAAGTGCTGAACTTCACAGACTCAAAAAGGGCAGCTGGGGCCTGATTTGCCAGCTGACCTGGAGCACTAGTTCCCTATTTGTTTTCACTTGAACTGTTCTCCACAAAAGACAGGGGTATTTTTTTTCTCTCCATAAATGTACATTTTTTGAAACAGGAGTCTACTTCTATTCCCAAAAGTGGAATTCATAATTTGAAAAAGGGTATTATAAATTCAGATTTGAGCAACTCAGTCTGCATATTTGTGTATTCAAGAGATCTACCCAAATAAAATGCATAAATTATTTATTTTGTTTTTACCTGGTACCAAGGGTCAAACACTCATCTTTGATTAGCTGATAGGGGTTTTTTTTTGGCCTCTCAGATCAATAGAAAAAAGTGGAAGATGGGAAAAAAGCCTATGATTTTTATTCTTCTCAAACCTTCTTTGTGTATACTATCAGCTGAACAAAGACACAGGATATACTGAGAATAGTAATATAGTCTGCAAAAGCCACCCACCAAATAAGGAGCTGATAAAACAGAGAAGTGACAAGCCAAAGGGAACAAAGCATTATCTGACTTGCATATTCAAATGTAAATATGCGAATTTAAAAGTCCAGCTCTATTCTACTATGAACCACCTTTCAGCCTCTGTTCCTGGAATTATGGTAAACTTTGACAATATCTCATTTCTTCTAATTACACCTTCCTTTCCTTAAATATAAAGATTGTCCTAATTTTCTTTTTCCATTATATACCCATATTATATTAAATGGAATTTTCCTTCTGTGTTTTCCATCCAGCATATTTTTCCTCTTTTATTTTCTTATTTTACTTGTTGTCCTGGTTCTGGCTAGGATAGAGTTAATTTCACAAAGAGCCAGGACAGGTGAGCCAAGCTGGCCTGGGCTATTCCATACCATGTGATGTCATGCTCACCATAAAAGGGGGCTAGTTGGGCAGGGGCGGGTTTGGCGTGGCTCTGTGCCTGGTTGGGCAGTTGTCAGATTGGTAAATTGTTCTCTGTTATCACCCATTGTGAACATCTGTTATCAGTACTGTTGTTGATTGTTTCCCTCTCCCTTGCTGTCCCAGTAACCTGCCCTTATCCCAACCCTCGAGGCTTTGCCGTTGTTTTTCCGTTCTACTCCCCATCCCGCCGGGGGAGGGGTGAGCAAGCGGCGCATGGCACCCAGCTGCCGGCTGGGGCTGAACCACGTCAGTCCTTTTGGCACCCAACGTGGGGCTCGAGGGGTTGTGATAACGACAAGTCTGACCCAAGTGTGTTAAAACAAAGTTGTTATAAGCATTTATAATGTTATTTAAACAGTTGCTGATCATAATGATGTTCTGTTTGGTCACATGGCTCTGGTTTGTAAACCCGTGTTTACTCTATGTAATCCCCGCAGCGCTGTTTATCACCTCTGGGAGAGGGGTTCCTGTTCTCATGTTGTTGTATTGTGTGATAATGACTTATGATAAGATATCATCGACAGTCATGAGTCTGAGCTGGTACTTGTATGTAGCATTTCTGTCATGCCCGTACCTCAGTCACTATTTTTCAGAATTGATTGATAATTGCACCCAATCTATGGGAAAGACAGGGGGGGATACCTTCTCCCACTCTTTCACCTCCCCTTTTCCCTTTTGGTTGATTACAACAATTTTTGAGAATTTTGAATACCCTTGGAATGTTCAGGCCAGTATATTCCTATTGCTATGTCTCCTGCATGCTTTCCAACTCCTGTCCAGGGTTAGCAAAAATTGTTTCAAGAATACTACCCAAGGATCTTCCCCAAGGCTGAATGGTCAGGGCTGGCATGGCATGTGGGAGAGTATGGGTGGGTGTCTAGAGACCTTCTCACCCCCAATGGTTTGGAGCTTCACTCCCAAACAACTGCAAGACCCTGATAAAATGGTAGAATATTTGAAAGAAAAATGCTGTGGGGATTCTAAGAAGACACAACTTACTGCACTGTGCTGGGCCCTGGCCACAATCTATCAAACACTGCTTGATAGTAGACAGCACCATCCAGAGGGAGAGAGTGGACCCACAGGCCCTGCAGCTGCCCAAACCCCCGCAACAGGCACTTTAGCCGAGCCAAAAGATCAACCCATACCAGTATCAGTCGCCCCTATACACAAAAAGAAATACACAAGGAAATCAGTTCACTTAGTGAAAGATGATGATGAACCAGGACTATCATGAGAACAAGAAGAAGAGCCAGAACCAGAAGTGATCACCCGATCCTTGCCCCTGAGTGAGCTGCGAGATATGCGGAAAGATTTCAGCTGCCTTCCAGGGCAGCACATTATTACCTGGCTGCTCCGCTGCTGGGATAACGGGGCCAGTAGCCTGGAACTGGAGGGCAGGGAGGCCAAGCAGCTAGGTTCCTTGTCTAGGGAAGGGGGCATTGACAAGGCAATTGGGAAGAAGGCACAGGCCTTCAGCCTCTGGAGGCGACTCCTGTCAAGTGTGAGGGAAAGGTATCCTTTCAGCGAAGATGTCGTATGTCGGCCAGGCAAGTGGACCACCGTGGAGAGAGGTATCCAATATCTGAGGGAATTAGCTGTGCGGGAGATGGTTTATTATGATCCGGACAACGCACAGTTGTCCACAGACCCTGATGAAGCCCAATGTACCCAACCCACGTGGTGAAAATTTGTACGGAGCACACCATCATTGTACACCAACTCACTGGCAGTAATCGACTGGAAAAGTGAAGAGGCACCCACAGTGGACGAAGTGGCTGGCCGACTCCGGCAATATGAAGAGAGCCTTTCTTCCTCCCTCGTCTCGGCTGTGGAGAAACTGTCCCAGGACATCCGTCAACTCAAAGAGGATATATCTTACTCCCCACCTGTACAGACCTGTATTTCAGCTGTTAGGCGTAAGCGTTCCTCTGCTCCAGAGAGGGGATATGGAGCATACACACCACGAGGTAGCCTGTGGTTTTATCTGCGTGACCACGGAGAAGACATGGGGAAATGGGATGGGAAGCCTACCTCAACCCTGCGGGCACGAGTACATGAGCTACAAGGCAAGACAGCTGTACAAAGGGACTCTTCCAGAAAGAATACTGCTCCAGTTTCCACCGGGCAGCCCCCCAGATCAAGTGGAAGGCCTGATCGCACTTATGATCCTCTTGAAGGGACTTCTAAGTCCTTTTTGCAAGAGGTGAGTAGTGAATATGATGAGCAGAATTAGAGGGGCCCTGCCTCCTGCCAGGTGGAGGAAAGGGACAATAGAGTGTATTGGACTGTGTGGATCCGATGGCCTGGCACAGATCTGCATATATTCCTGAATTCCTCATTCTCCCCACACAACCATATTTTCTTTATTTTTTTTTTTTTTCTGGTTTAGTGGAAAGGAGGTAAGAAGAGTCAGGAAACTGTAGTTCCAGTATCATTGCCCAACAGAGGGCTGGCAGTGCCTTCACATTTTTTGGAGAGTTTTCTCTACCTTCCATGAACATAGTATAGCATAAATACTTCAAATACTTCAGGTGGCTGGATGGCACATTTTCAGTTCATTAGAGGAGCAAAAAGTTGAAAGAAAGATACTGTAATAGAATTGTTGGAGCAAATCCAACTTAGCTCTTTCTTCCTCAGATAATTTATTAAAGAACAAGAGCAACAAAAAAGAGAGAGAGGAAAAAAATTGTTCAGAAATGCCACTGCTGTGATTTGAAGGAATTATCAGGTGCCTGATGACTTATCAGAGGCTTTTATTAATTTTTCTGACTCTGCCTGGCTGTATGTTCTATCCTGATGATAATCACCAGTAGCATGCAAGTCAGTATTTTTCCATTTTCAAAATATTTTGGCAAAACCTCAATATTTCTATTGAATTCATATGATTTTAATGAAAACCTTAAATTAGGGTAAAAACAGTTTTGACAGGAACTTTCAAAAGAAATCTCAAGGCAAGCTTTTTAAGTCACCTCTTTAAAACAGACATCACATTCTTTCCTGTGACATATTTGACTGATTTTTAAGTTTCTTACATTCTTCTTGCCTTTTTTTTTTTTCCCCAATAGAATTACCTAAACACTAGAGACAACTAGGAAACATTAGCACTCCTTCTCCAGATGGAGATCCCACATTGTCCACACATTTTCTGTTCTTCTTAAAGCACATTGTGCTCACTGAGCACATAAATGATGTTATTACAACATAAACTATTGCCATGTAAAGCTTAAATTCAGTATTTTTCTTCTATTTATATATTCTGCCCTAACTAGCCACTGTTGGTTCAAAAAGGATTCCTCCAATTCCATTCATCTTTCCCAAGACTACCATTTTGCTCTTCAAAAGCCTAAAACATCCTAGCTTGGACAGCAAGCAAATGCTGTTAAATGACCAAATAGCCTTGGGATTTTGGGGTTTTTTTTCCTTGCCATTTAGTCAACTTCCCACTCTTGACAGGCTCTACTGGTGGTTTTTTTGTCTTTGATTCAGGTAATAACAGCAACAATAAAACAAAAGTGTATGAGTATAATGGGAACATTATACAAAAGAACTTTTTATTATTTCATTCACTCTCAGTCTTAGTCTAATCAGATTTCTACCCTTTTTATTATGATTTGACTAAAACAAAAACTTCCTCTAAGGTTTAGAATCTAAATTTTGTTCTGTATTTAAAGACAAAGTTCACAGTTTAAATCTTTGACCATATTAATTCCCCAAACGTGTTTTCTTAAGGAATATTCTAAAAAGTTCCCTTATCTTCTGTTAATAATATTTTCTTTATAAACAAATTGTTTCTTGTCAGTTAATAAACTGCTTCGACTTTTTCCTGATCATTTTAGAAGTTTACTTTACCAATTGTTTTCATGCTTTGTTGTTAGATTTATCTGACAGCCTGAAATTTAGGACTTAGTCCAGTAAGGGATCTAGAAGCCCAATTCCTGATTTTAAAATGTTTAACATAGAGGTATCTAAAGCAGTGTGTTTGGATGCACAACTCATTAAAGAATTAGGTAACTCGGGGAAAAAAAAGAGAGAAAGAGGAAAAAAAAATCCCCATAAATCTAACCCTTTCTTCCTTTAGTGGCTGATAGAGGCAGACAATGATCCTAGCAAGGATCAAGCCTGACTAGCCATGTGTGAAAATCTGTACCAGCCACTAGAGTGGGGCTGTGGCCACGGGGTTCCAATGTCTAGGTGTCAACAACTGGGGAGACTGGGATCCAGGTGCAGCTACCAGGCAGGCTGTCTGAGACCAGATGCTGGGCAGATCCACCTTATATATATATATATATATATTTTCTCACTAGCAAACTTCCATCCTGCTTAGCCAGAGAGGGAGCAGGATGAGGCCATTGGTGCTGTTTCTGTGAGTGCTCTGAATGTCTGCCTGTGATCTGTGTGGTTGGTCTTGTGTATATATACATAGGTGGTGTATGTGCACACCTGATGGGAACGCATATTATGCCTCACTACTGAGTGCACCTGGGAGCATGGAGCCACAGCAACCTTGTCTCTCCCGAGGTTTTGGATCAGGTGTGATATATTTTCCTCTAACAGTGAGTACTGCCACCTGTCAACAGCAAAAGCTGACCAACATCACTATGAAGTGACGTTTGAAAATCATTGAAATGTTGTGGAATTTGAGAGATGCTATTGAGCCTTGAAGAAAGGAAATGTCACTCTGGTCTTCAAGAAGGAGGATCTGGGGAACTAGTCTTTTCACCGTCACCTTGGTGCTTGGGAAGATGACAGACCATATACTTCTGGAAAGCATGAAGGACAGGGAGGTGACTGAGAAGAGCAAGAATGGATTTACAAAAGGAGAAGTCATTCCTTATCATCCTGATAGCCTTCTTTAAAGAGATGACTGGTGTGGTTGATAAGGGGAGAGCAGTGGATGTTGTTTATCTGGACTTTAGAAAGGCTTTTGACAATATGTTCCATAACATCCTCATAGGCAAACTGCTGACATATGAACGAGATAAGTGGACAGTGAGGTAGACTGAAAACTGATTGAACTGCTGGGCTCAAGGTTGTGAACAGTGACACAAACTTCAGCTGGAGGCCAGTCTCCAGTGGTGTACTCCAGGGACTGGAAGCCAATACTGGGCACATATTGATGTTGGGGTCAATAGTGTTTAACCTCTTCACTGATGATGCAGATGCTGGGATAGACTACACCCTCAAGACATTTTCAGATGAGAAAAAAGTGAAGGAATGATACACTAGATGAGTGTAGTTGCATTTAGAGGGACTGAGCAGTTGGAAATCAGCTTGGCAGACAAGGACCTGGCAGTCAGAGTAGACATTGAGTTGGACATGAGTCAGCAATGTCCCTTTGTAGCAAAGAAGGCAAATGGTCTCCCGGGCTGCATTAGGAAGAGCATTGCCAGGAGGTCATAGGAGGTGATCTTTCCCTCTACTCAGCACTGGTAAGACACATCTAGAGTGCTGGGTCAAGGTCTGGGCTTCCAAGTGCAAGATAAACAAGGGCATATGGAGCAAAGAGAAGAGGCACTGGACGTAGGAACTTCCCTTTAAACATAAGAGAAAACATTTCATACCTTGGGGTGCTTAAACACTGCAACAGATTGCCCAGAGAGGTAATGATGTTTCTATTTGAAATAGTCAAAACCTGACTGGACACAGTCCTGATTAATCTGCTCTAGCAGACCCTGCTTTAAGCAGGAGAATTGAAATAGCCAGTCCCTTCTCAATGACTCTTTGATTTTGTAGTTTAAAATAAAACAATGGTCTCCACTGACTTTTTCTGCAGTGTAGCAAGTACTATTGAAGAGGTCCCAGCACGCTTGGAGGTTGAGTCCTTCTAAGAACTTAAGTAGCAAATTATCTGGTTTCTGAATACAAATGAATTGTGATGAGTTAACCTTGGCTGGCTGCCACGTGCCCACCAAGCTGCTCTCTCGCTCCCCATCAGTAGAACAGGGGGAGAAAATAAGATAAAAAGCTTGTGGGTTGAGATACAGTTAGATAAGTCACCAAGTACGGTCATTGGCAAAACTGATGCAACTTGGGGAAGATTAATTTAATCTATTGCCAGTTAATAACAGAGTAGGATAGTGAGAAAGAAAACCAAAACTAAAAATACCTTCCCCTCACCCACCTTCTTCCCAGGCTCAACTTCTCTCCTGACTCTTCTACTTCATCTCCCTGAGCAGTGCAGGAGGGATGAGGAATGGAGGCTGTGGTCAGTCCATAACACATTGTCTCTGCCACTTTGTCCGCCTCATACTGTTCTCCTGCTCCAGCGCGGGGTCCCTCCCATGGAAGACAGTCCTTCACAAAGGGCGCCAATGTGGATCCTTTCCTTGGGTTGCAGTTCTTCAAGAACTGCTCCAGCATGGGTCTTTTCCACGGGGTGCAGTCCTTCAGGAACAGACTGCTCCAGTGTGGGTCCCCCACAGGCCATAGTTCTTGCCAGAAAACCTGTTCCAGCCTGGGGTCCTCTTCAGAGGTCACGGTTCCGGCCGGGAACCTATTCCAAAATGAACTTTCCTCAGGCTACAGCTTCCTTCAGGGCACATCCACCTGCTGCAGCATGGGGTCCTCCATGGGCTGCAGGGTGGATATCTGCCCCAACATGGTCCTCCGTGGACTGCACTTGCACCCAATACACAAACATAGGCTGGAAAGCTGCTCCAACGAGGTAAAAAATCCAGCTGACTATGTAACATCAAATAAAGTTTAATATTAAAGCGCCTTAGAAGTAAAATCTGAGTTTTGGACTTAGATTATTAAGTATAGTTTAAATTTCTGCTCCTGGCACCTAAGTAGCTGTTGGGATCTAGACCTTAACATTCATCTAATTTACCACTAATATGCAGCGCAGAGAAAACTGTGAATACAGGTAGAAATGGAGTGTTTTATTCATTTGCATTATCAGGCTTCAGGATTACAGCAGCACCATTGCAAAGAGTGGACTCCTCATTAAAATAAAAGTATTTTTGCAAGTTTAACTATATAATTTTAACTTCTGTTGAAATTGTTTGCCAGTCACCTATCTTACAAAGCCAAATTGACTTCAAGCTGTCACGCTCTTTTCAGCTGCTATCTCAAATATGGCTTCCCAAGAGACATTCCAGTCTGTGAATCAGGTGTGCCTGTGAAGATGAGTACTAAGAACATAAGCTTGTAGTTGTGGCTTTTCAGTTTCTCTACTGCCAGACTTTTCTTAACTAAAATTTTGCAGAGATTTGAAACTGTTTCCCTGGCAGCTGAGGGGTTCTTAAATGTAATAATCTGATTTTGACAGACATGAAATAAATAAGTCTAGGATTATTTTAACTCCTGCTGTTTTATCTTTACAAGTTAATGTTTTCACATGTTACACACGTGTACTGAAATTATTTGAATTAATTTACAAACACAACAGTTGTATCTATACTGGTAAATAAAGTGGCACAGAACAATCTCTGTCCCCAAGAACAGATGGCATAGCATGGTCAGTGTCCTCTATGGTGCTTGGGAGTTTCTCGCTCCAGAGCAGGCTACTACAGTCTCTTTGTTGTGCTTGGCCCAAGGTCTCCTTTGACCAACATCTGATACCCTAGGAAACATGATTACTGTGTGGCCCTCTGAAACATCACACGTACATAGCTATTTCAACTCAAAGTGTGTGAAACACTGGGAGTGTTATACTGTACCCCACTAGCAAGTCAGTTTAGTCTATAACTCTGATAAATTTATTCCCTGCCTTTGGGTGAGAACTGAGGATGTTTACAGGTGCAAAGCCTGGAGTGGAGTCCTTCAGAGGTAAAGGGAACCTAAACTTGGAGCAGTTTTCATCCATACTGCCTTTGGGGCAAGAATTTACAATGAAATAACGTCCCAAGTTATGGCCAGTCTTTGTCTTGGAAACAGCTAGATGTGGTGGTCCAAAACAGAGACAGGGAGAAAAGTAACAGGTAAGCGCGTGGTCAGGAAATGATACTTTGGCTTACCTTCATAAAAGAAGATGGCAAGTTATTTTCTACATAAAGCTATATTTTTTATCTTTATTCCCTTTTTGTCTCTTGCTTTTGCATCTTAATGAGAAGTAAACTGGCAAGTCTCCACTCATTCATTTGTATATTAATGAAAATATGTTAAGACCTTTCATCTTCATTTTAACTCAAGACAGAACAGGCATCTTCTGCATATCACCATACAGAAGAAAAAAAAAAGATTGTTAGGTGTAGGTATGGCAAAAGTTCAATGCATTCAGTGTATGATTTAATGCTCATAGGAAATGAGTTTATTCTTTATAATAGGAAGATCAACTGTTTCAGTTTTGTTAATGCTGAAAAGACACAAAGGAGCTAGAATCCCAAACGAGAGAGAGATATAAAAAGGGCAAAAAAATCCTGAAATACACTTAATTGGGATGCCAGACAATACAATCATTCATTCCCTGTAGAGAAAAAGATATTCACATGTATTGTAGCAAAGTTTGCATGAAAAGAGAGACATGTATCTCTCGATGCCATTGTGATTAAGTACTCCACAAATTTTCTTTTTCCTTTTTACACATTTTTGCAGCTGGACATAGAAGCAATCTAACAATAAAAAGTTTCTCATAATTTCTTTTTTACCATTCTAGCACAAACGCATCATGAAAAATCTGCTCCCAAGTGTTTAATTTTTGATAGTTTTTGACATAACAAGCGGTATTAACCTAATCTTAGACTAAACAAATTAAACTACCCAATTAGTAACTAACTAAACTAGTAGCTGAACTAGCTCTCCTAGTCTCTCTTCTTGAAGACTGAGAAAAGAGATCGTACTAGTATATAATTCATATCACCCTCAAAAGATTTCAAAATTATATGGAAAATTAACTAATCTGTAAATATCTCCTGTGTCTACATAGTAGATTGTCTAAATCTTTGAGCTTAATCATCTATTCTTAATCCTTGCACATTAGAAAAATAGAAATAGAAAATTGCAAGCATGTTATCTAACTCATCTGACTAGAAGTCAACATACATTTTAGGATTAAATAAACCAAATTCTTTTTCTCTTCTCTGATTAGGAAAATAGCTTAGGTTTGCTAGTTCAGATATAGGGCATCCACACTTGGCCAGTGTCAGTATCACATGAACGTTATTATTTGCAAAAATTAAGAAGTTCATAAAACATTATCTTGTTGGAAGAATATTAGTGTTTGTTGGTTTTTCTTTACATGGAGTCTCAATTTCATTCACTGAATTTCTGTTGTGATCCTTCTGGAGGCAATGCAGCATGTGATAAATTCCTGTAGCTACCGTCAGGATAGCAATCTCTATCAGAAGAATCAGAGCGATCCACTGATTAAAAAGAGTAATTAAAATGTAAAAATATTTAAACTTTTTTTTTCCCCCTAAACATAGAAAACAAGAAGGGGCATTATTTTAGCTTTCTAGGTTAGTGTTCATTCTCATTTGTTCCCTCAGTATTCCTATTAGCCAAGAAAGCTGTTCTTCCCTAATTCCTTCCCAGGTAAAACGTGTTTCAAGCTACCTTACAAAGTATGTGGAAGAACCGGACAATATATGAATCAATCAGATCCTCAAGTGAAATTCTACAGAATCAATTTTCACAGAAATAAAGGACAAAGAATGTTCTGTGGTTAATTTTATTTACCTTCACAGCAGTCCTGCCTTGGTTAATAATAATTATATTCCCTAGCTTTTGCTAGGGGTTATGTGGGAGTATTGTTTCCCTTTGCACTTTTTTTTTGTGACAGAAAGGTCATTTAAAGCATAGCTAATCCATTTATCTATGATCCTTTGAGACTGAAAGTAAATAATGTAGTACCCTCATCCCAATAAATCTTTATCATCCCAGTTACTGCATTCTTCCTTCCCTTGGGTATCAATTGCTTTGTTGCAGTATTTTTTGCCCTAATGTTTCACCACATTCCTTGTTTATACACACTTATTAAAAAAAGCTTTTTACTAAAATGAAAGAAACCTAATTGCAACTAAATTAGCAAATACTTAATTGACTGTCTGCCTGACCTCCTCCTATTATTCTATATAGATTTTTATTTTTTTTCTCTATTTGCTTCTGCATATACTTTTTACCTTTTTACTCATGATGTCTATATCTATTCCTTGTGATTTTTCTATTAGAACTTCTTGAAAATATGTTTAATCAAATAAAATCTCACATTTTTCTCTTTTTTTTTTTCTTGTTATTTGCAGGTGTGTTAGGAAAGCTATTTGCTTTCAGAAATCCATATCTCCTAAACCCATTTTTTTCCTTATATCCATTTATAGGGATGGATATTGTTTGGAGTTTTGGGATAAAATCTTTTATCTGCGGAGAATAGTTGTCTTATTTTTCACAGAGTGTAGTTCCTTTGGGCTTGGTATCTCATTGGAGATTTCTTCCCAGTAGAAGCTATTTCTTAAGGGTACTCAGGTCTTCTAGTAGGCTAGAATTCTGATAGGCACTGCAGGCTAAGTAAAAATAATTTTAAAATAAATTTCAAATTCTTCTTCAGTAATTTTTCAAATTTCCAGCCTAAATATTTCAATATCATGCAATTTATCTTCCTAAATAAAATAAAATTACTATATTTTAGTTAAGGACAAAAATTTAAATGTGTAGATTTGCTTTACTACAGGTATTACAAGGTATTAGTAAGCATGGCCCTGCAGCATTACAGTCATTGCAAATTTTCACACTCTCTCCTGAGCATACATATGAGGCAATCTGCTTGTGAAAAGGAAAGGCCTTCTCTGTAAATGCAAGGTGACAGTTGTAGGTGAAGCTGTCTTTTGAAAGCAAGTAGATATGCCTGGATGTAAACACTCTGTAAATAGATTTAGCTCAATATGGCCTACATATTGATGTATAAATTCTGTGTATTTGTAAAATACCGTCTTAAGACCTCACCTGCCATCATCTTACTCCCTTTGTCAGTATATCAATTCATTTCAAACAGGGTAATAAGTCCTTTAAAGCAATATATTTCTTGGGATGGTATAAATCACTTGAATGATTGTAACAAAACTCCCTTGCCTGGAAACAAAATTTTTCTTTTCCACAGCGGAAGAAGACATTATGATCGCCATGTGAAAAAGAGACATCTAGTCTTAATGAGAGTTATGACAGACAAATCAAAAAGCACATATTTTCAGGACCCTCTTCTCCTCCTCTTTCCAGATGTTTATAGGAACAGAATGCCAGAAGTATTCCCACAGAAGAATATCAGGCAGAAGCCTAGAAAATTGCTCAAAGCCTAGTAAAGTGGTTTAATGCAGACATCTGCAAAGTACATGCAATGAAATCTTTCTACTACCATTTTTTCCTGGATTTACATCATAGTTACCCCACACATTATTAATTAATTTATAATGGTGTATTTTTCACAGTATATCTAGTGTGCAATTATTATTGTTAAAGTATAACAAAACCATGAATGTGCAACTGACATTACCTAAGCTATACACCTAAAAAACCTTCCTATCTCTTTAATTTATTATCTGGATAACCCTTCAAAACACTTAAGGTAGCATTCTGGTTTTGGGAGTAGATTTTTTTTTGCTTTCAGTAGATTCCTTTAAAAACCTTACTTTAAGTCAAATGCAATGTGAAATAATCCACTATAAAGTCTATTGTACTGTTCAAAAGATAAAACGCATATAGATATTTAGGCCAAGCACCATATTACAGAGGTAATTTCTCTACTAAAATCTCTCAGGATTGTTGAAACTTTTGAGTTGACCTATATTTCTCCCCCAAAATAGCAATTATTGTGTCCACTGTGTTTCACTTCTTCTGTCAGCAATGACTCCTTTAAAATAATAAATGGGTTGGTAGAAAAATATTCATAAAATATAGAAAATATCCAAATGGGCTATTTGGAATGTGAAAAAGAATTATTTCTAAACTATTTGATTCCTGGTTTTTCAGATAGGAATTTGTGTTCTAGATTTCACAATTATTGCTAAAGACTACATTTAGGATGGGGTTATCACAAATTGCAGTAAAGAATGGCCTTTCTTATTATCATATTGAGCTTGCTCTTTCAAAAAAAAGTGATCAACTGACAGACTATTGAATTTATGATTGCTTTGGTCTAAAATCAGATAAATAAATAAGGTATAGAGCCATATGAACAGACATAGTGTCAGACTAAAAGTCAAACTAGTATAATATCTGTCTTCCAAAAGTAGCTAAGAGCAGATTTTTAAGGAAGAACATAGTAATGGATCAATCATGAAATTGGATTTCCTCAGAATATATTTTTTTCTGTAATTCATGCCTCAAAACATCCTAACCCAGGAGTAGTGTGATTTTAGCTAATACAGCTACATAGATTTTGCTCCTATGTTTTTTAACCCCATTTATAATTTTACTACCCACGTCTTGTAAGAAGAAATTCTACAATGTAATTTCATATTATGAGAAGAACGACCTCTGTTCCTTTGTTTTGAACTTGCCATCTGTTAAACTACTTTGATTTCTTTATTCTTACAATTAGATGTCTTATTGAGGGCTAAATGTAGGATGTCCTATCAGGTTACTTGTCCTATTCTTTCACTATTGTTCTCTATGAATATTTTCCACACCACTTATGCCATTAGGGAAAAATTCTTCCCTGTGAGGGTGGTGAGGCACTGGAACAGGCTATCCAGAGAAGCTGTGGATGCCCCATCCCTGGAAGTGTTCAAGGCCAGGTTGGATGGGGCTTTGGGCAACGTGGTCTAGTGGAGGGTGTCCCTGCCCATGGCAGGGGGGTTGGAACTAGATGATCTTTGAGGTCCCTTCCAACCCAAACCATTCTATAATTCTATGATTTACAAAAATTTATAATATCTTCTTTAGTAAGTTTTGTGTTTGTTTTTTTTTTTTAAATTGAAGGGTTCTAGTTTATTTAATTTTTCCTCAGCAAAAACAATTCCATATTTTCTTTTTTGTACTGTTAGAGTTCATATATAACTTTTTTGAGATGAGGGGATCTAAACTGTACATAGAATTCAAAAAGAATATACAAAATGGCATATCCTGTTTTGTTCGTTTGGAGTATTTTTTTTTGTTTTTCTCTAATTCTTTCCTAATAATTCCCAGTGAACTTTGTTGCTGTTGTTGTTATTTTTATTTTTATTTTGAAATAGCTACTGATTGTAGAGATGAAGTTTCCACAAAACCATCTGGAACTCAAAGATCTTGTTTCTGACAGCTATTAGTCAGCTCAGAGACCAATATTTAAGCATAGAATTATGTTTTTCCCATATGTGTTACTTTACATTTATCAATGGTGAATTTCATCTACCATTTATGCCTCAGTGCCACAGAACTCTAAGATCTTTCCATAGTTCCCTACTGTCTTTACTACCTCCCTGAGCAATTTAATATTATCAGCAAACTTTATGATTTCATAGTCCTCCTTTCCAGATTTTTATGAATTCTTTGAAGAGCTTAACTACCGACACAGACAACTGTGGGACTTAAGGATGTTAAAAAATAAGAATAGCTGTAGTAGATAAGAGTAAATCAAAGATGTTCTTAGCCTATATCCTGTGCTTGGCAATGGATAACATCAGATCCTGACAGAACAAATTATATATGACATAATGATGTTTTCCCTTCATTCAGTATCTTTCAGTACAAAACTCATGATCCTGAGGTGGTAAGACTGCTTCACTGCTAGGTCTCCCTCCACAGTGAAAACTTACCACTTATATCCTTTGTTTTCTGTTGTTTAGCCAGTCTTTTACATATGTAAATAATTTTACCCCTCATAGATTTATAGAACAGCTCAGGTTGGACTGGACCTTGAAAGATCATCTTGTCCAACCTTTCATGGAAAAAGGAGCCTAGATGAGATTACTGGGAGACGAGATGAGATTATCCTAGTCCTGCTTAGTTTATTGATCATCCTTTAGTGATGGACCTTGTCAAATGCCTTTTGGAAATCTCAGTAGACTATATTGGATGGATCACATTTATATCAGCTGGATTTCTTTGCGACTACTGATAAATTGGCCCTACAGCAATAAAGACTCTATTTTTTATTTCCAATGTAATGTTGAGTATAACTTTCATAGATAAAATTTCACTCAAGTCTACTTAGCACATGAATGTATTTTTAAATGCCAGTGGTCACAGAAATAGTAAAAATATATCTGTGAAAGGAAGAACTACGTTTAAAGATTCCCCATTGGCCTGTCAGAGCACCTTTCTAGAATATTGCTTGGTTGTGTTAAAAAGTTGAGCTGAGTCCATGCACATGAGCTAATTCTTGTTAAGTACTGTTGAGAAGAAAGCTGAAACCAAGGGCTGCCCGTCCTTCCCTTGGGAGCTGCTTTGAAGCTGAGACTGTGTCCCTTGGCCCTGCCTGTGCCATCACCCTTGATGCCCGTCTTGACTTCACTGCAGTCTGTTCTTGTTGTCCGAAAAGCAGATTTGTTGCCCAGTATGCAATAAGCCAATTCTCACACACACAGGAGAGATATTGCTTTTTATTCAGGCCGGGGTGCTTGGTGGATTTCCACAAATCAAGCACCCCTAACGCCGGTTCTCTTGTCATATTTATACACAAATACCCCAGCTTCAAAGACAGGTATCTGGAATCTGAAATTTAGCTTTATTCTAGCAATCTGATTTCCCAACTACTTCCTATTTTGCCTGAAAATAATATTATTTTTTAAATAAAGGTGAATATAAATGCTGGCAGTAATCTAGCAGTTTTGGAAGCATTGACAGAAAACATAGGGACTTGTGGATCAACCAAGCCACTTAAGTTTTCTCTTGAAGTAAATTAAACTTCCTAAATATCTCTTTCTGAAGTAAATTCTCATTGCTTCAATTAAATTCAATTTCAAAATGACTTTTGAAACAAAGAACAAGACAGCTTGAAATAAGCATAACCAAAGCAGGAAAATTCATATTACCAAAAATCTGACCATCTTGGAGTGGGACGGCGTGAGCAGCTGCACTCTGGTGAGCGGGGTGGCACTGCGGGGGGGCAATGCCCAGGGTGACAGTGGAGGGACCACGTCTTGGGTATGTGAGCGTGAGCCTGCGGGGTGCTTCATCAGCAGTGTATCTGTCAGCAAGGTGTTGGGAGTGGTGAGGGTGCACTCAGAGCCAGAGCACCCCCAGGTCCCATAGGAAGGGTGTGCATGGAGGGGAACCTCCACTCCTCAGGCAGCGAGGTGCTGGTGACCTGCATGACCTGTATCTGTGTGTGTGTGAATGAGTGTGTGTGTGCATGTCTGGGGGTGTGCTTGTGTGTGACAGAGAGAGAAGGTCATTAGCTACAGAAGGGTGTTTAGAAATATGTAGGTATTTATTGACTTTTTAAAATGTCTAGTATTGTGGTTTATCTTCTGTATTGCTGTTATTGACCTTGAATGTGTAGTTCACCAATTGCTTGTTAATTACTTGTCATTAGTAAATCAACAAATCACTTTGATTATGTTTTTGTTTAGATTACATGAACTGAGAATTTTTTACCTGTGATAGATATCCTGAGGTTCTCAGGTCTTTGATGTGCATAGCTGTAATACCTATTTATTTTTTTGCCTCTAAAAATGTATTTTTATTTCAAATATAAATATTGTTTGCCCTGTCAGACCTCAGTATTTTAAAGTGTAGCTCTTGGTATTTCTGAAAACATTAGTTCCACAGATCTGTATTTCAATATTGTTAGGAAAGAATGTTATTCTTTATAGGCCTAATTCAACAGCCTGCCCTATGGCATCCTGCCCAACCTCCAACTAATCCAGAAATGTCATAAATTACAGCTTTATTTGCATCTCTTGGAAACACTGTGGTATTTCAAATAAAGTTAAACATCTCCATTTGGACAACTACATCAAGCTCTCTATCAGCACTTAAAATAGGACCATTTACACACAATGGGAAAGATTTCTGCAGAATGAGAACTCTCAGTTGGATATAGATTCATGTAAAGAAATTACTGAGAAATTGAGTCACAAATGTATCGTTGAAATGCCGGGAAGAAAATCGGCACGACCAAATCAGTCTGCGTAACAAACTTGCTACTTAGGTTAAAAAAGAAAGAGCAATAAAATGTGATGTTTTGTGGTAAACACCGAATGATTTATAGGTGATTTTTTTCTCTGTAGTGATATACTTCATAAGATAAGTATCAAAAAGAAAATAAATTTGTATTTTTAATTTGTGATAAAATTGTGGTAGGGTGAAAAAAATCAGAGAAATATGTAGTACTCCTTGCAAAAGTAAGATCTTAATTACTCAATATCAGAAAACCCACAAGATATTATCACACCCGCAAGTTTTGCAAAACGCTTTTAATTGCAACAAACTCTTTTATCAGGCCTACACTTTTAGTAATTTCAAACCTAAATCTATCAAAGATAACTAACTTGTCAAATTGGGAAATTCACCTGCAAGTATTTAGTCAGCATCTGAGGTACAATTCATTAAGTTTCATTTAGTAAAAGGGACCTAAAGAGAAAGAAGAATTTGGGTAGAAGAAAATGATTTAAATCCATTATCTTTGATTGTATCAGATTACTTTTACAGATATCTGAATATTCATTTTTTGGACTCTGCAATCATGTCACATTCATAAGTGCAAAGGTTTTCTCCAGTTTGAAATGTTTAAAATGCACTTCATATCATGATGTATTTGAGAAAAAGGTATATTGTCTATTGCGTCTGTTAAGACACAAGGAGCAGAGAAGCACATCAGAGGGGAAGGACAGGCAAAGGTGGCTTTTTGCCTGGATTTTGCCTACTGTGCAGACTGATGTAAGTGCTGGTCCTCACAACAGCTTTTATATTGCCGCCGAGCTGCTTTGCATTCCAGACTTACTTTAAAATAAAGCACTTCAGCTACACTTCTCCCACCCGGATATGTTACAGTTGCTTCCAGCACGCTTCTTGGCAAGACAAACCAGACAGAGAAAAACAAAGTTTCTCCCCTATAGCTCTAGAGGAACTTCTATAAATTGCTAATCCCATTAGTGGGAATATAGTAATGAGAATCAAAGGTAAACAGTTTATAAATTTACTGTTTCAGCAATAAAATGTCCATTCATGTTCACCATCTTATCTGGAACGCCCTATAAAATAGTATATTTCTTTTTCTTTTTTTTTTTTCTTCTTTTGTTACTGTTAGTAACTGGTAACACATTAGAACAGAAGTGAAATTGAAATCTGATTTAATAAGAAGAGTGACAAAATTCAAAACTGAATTCAGGTGTTTATATGATAAGCTGTGAAATATTTATGTAAGATATCATATCCCTGTAGTGCTAAAAAGATTTTTAAAAGCATTATGTCCAGGAGACAGCTTGAAAACATTGAAACCTTGAAAATGAGGCAGAATATAAATTCTTGATGGGCCCTAAGTAGACCTTCTGCATGTGGTGAATTTCACCTTTGATGCACCTCTAGCTAAATTATTTTGGCTGCCCCAAGTTTGTGATAGACTCATTTTGCTCAAAATTTTCCAGTATTGAAAAAAATTACATGGTTTGCCCAGTTTAAGTCAATGAATGTGTCATCTGAACTGATAGAGGTTCTCTGTTTCCTTCCAGTGGTACGTGACAGGAAAAGAAAAATAGAGTCTTTCTTTCTTTTTATTTGTGCTGTTGTCTAGCATAAAAAGAATCTTCTGCAATGTTTTAAATATTGAAGATAACAAATTAATGCAATAAAATTGTACTGATTTCTATTGTTGAAATGACATTTAACAAAAGTAAAACAAAATTAAACAAGCATTAATTCTGTTAGCTTTGTTTTTAGATCCTAAGTCAAATTTTGATATATTACTAAATAAAATAAATTTGAGGAGGCAATTTGGTGTCAAATTTATTCTGATAGTTATGCCATTGGAAGTGTGAGATGGAAAGAAGAGGTAATATTTTTATTAGGCCAGGTGATAATACTGGAAAAGGCAAAAAGCTTTTGGACACAGTCTCTTCATGTATATTTATATACCATTACGGTTACAGCCTATTGTCATTATTATATTATTTTCAGAACTAGACACAGAATGGTAGAAATATGAAGAATAAAGGCCTGAAAGCTCCAGAGATTTTCACATAAAGAGATTAATTTACAAAATGAAAAATAATTAGTTTAAGAAAATTTAAAAATAGATGTGCGATGCAGCAACTCCAGAACTTGGGACTGAAGATCAACTTACTCCTGATCCACTAGTGCAGTAACCTTAATAATGCATTTTCATTAGAATAAAAAACCACGCTCTTCTCATCAAGTACTTTCAAAAGCAGGTATTTCGAAGGACACGAATATATTCAAATGCCCTCAGATGAATTCCTCGAAATTATTTGAGACTCTGTTTTTCTTCTTTCTTCCAATGTTTCTATATCCCATCCACTAAGTCAGAGATTCTGCAGCCTGCTAATTTTAGGTTTTCACTCCAGACGTTCTGCTTCATTACTCCTTTCCTTCTTTTTACCTTCCTCTAAATTGCTTAATTTGTTTTCTCTGTGTCTCATGTCTCCCTTTATATCTTTATTTCTTCAGAATTATATACTGCATATATTAGGTATATGCTGTAGAGGTGAGTGAAATAATTTTCACTAGAAGAGACTTAGATACTGTGGTGTTGAAGCTGGTAAAAGAACTAATATTCAATAGAAAAAATGCATGATATGGTAAGGTTGCTTATAATTAAACTATAGACATTTTATTCACTGTCATTTGTTTACTTATCAGATAATAAAATAATTAGTTACTGCAATTAATATTTCCAGTTGAACAAATAAAATCTTATTTGAATAAACAACCCCCCTAAATATCCTGTTTCAGAACATTTGATTTTTGAAGTGTTTGATTTTTATCAACCGACATATCTTCTTCATTGAGATTGCATTGAGAGGTTTTTCACTAAATATGGCTTCCAATTATAAACTTTGTATCTGGGTTATTTTAATTGCCTCCATGTTTTCACTGCATAAGAGTGAGGTGAAGTTAGGAATCAAGATGAGGAAGATGAACCGTGACTGCTAGACTGCAACTCATGAATTGCGTAAGGAGTCTGAGCAGCTCACATTTTCAAATATTCCAGTCAGGCTTTCCGGTAACACAAAGATGTGCACATTTATAGTTTTGTAAAGAACTTACTTTGTCCCTTCTAAAATGTGTATTCATAACAAATGTAATGCTTTCTTAAAACACTGCACCCCACCTCCTCTCTCCCTATTTTACTTCATCGTGATTGCTGTTGGGAAGTAGAGAGCCTGTGGGAATGTTGCTAAGGGATGATAACAACAGTAACAGCAAAGCAAAGTTAGTCACTGATCGTGAAACTTAGCAGAAAAGCTTCTTAAGACAAAAGAAAAAAAATAATATCCTAAGAGGTGAAAAGCTCAGAGGAGAGCTGGAGGAAGATACATTTCTAAACAATTGAACTGCATAGCAAATACGTAGGATTTCTCCTGCTGCTGCTGCTGTCATTTTCTGGTTTTGATACAAAAGATGCATTTCAGTCAAATTGCTGAACAGAACAAATAAGAACATTGACTTTGGGCATCCTGATGCAGCAAAGAACCATGCACAGAGATGACAGGAGGTGGTAGACTGGGCAAATCATCAGGATAGATTGCTCTCTGCCCCTTAAATGATGGGTAGGCCCTTTCCGTTTTACGTATACAGTGCCCCTTGAATTCAGGAATAGGGATGGATCCCTGGATGCCTTCTATTAAACTGCAATGCTGATGTTATCCCTATAATAGCTTCCTATCTGGGACTTTCATTTTGCATACAAATAAAATGGATAAAGAAACATTCTCTGGCACTGAGATCATGTGGCAAGCGGTATTTCATTTCATGCATTCAAACTCTCCACCCTCTAGGTTTTACTCTTCTATACCACCATTTGGTAACAGTCCCTGTAATTTTGTATCCCCCAAACTCTGATGGGGTTGCTTAGGAAAGCGCTACTTGGACTGTAGGAAAACCATATTGTAGGGCAACTTGATAATACATATGGACACGACCCCCAGACCATCACTGACTATAGTTTCTTTAATGGTATTGACATAGCCTTAAGGACCTTTTTCTCATGGTTTTCACCTTGTACAGAAATTTACCTCTCTGTAACTTGAAAACTGGAAAAAATGAGGGCAAGGAATCAATAATCTTGATTTGGGGGTTGAATAATTTGAATTCAGTGCAGAGCAAAAGGAGGAAAAGCAAACACAGTTACTTCATGGGACTTTTCTGACTCCTTCCTACAGGGAGACCAGATTCATCTCAAGGGCAAAACAGACATGGGGTTGCTCCAAATTTTATCAGCATCTTCTACAATCATTTCGTTCAGCTAGCAACCTGTGAAGCACAGGAGCAAGAAGAAAGGACTGTATGTCCTGGCACAGTTTTAATACCATGGGCTAAAAGAAGAGACAATGGAGATAAACAAGTCTGAGTTTTCCACATCTTCAGTGCTTATTCTTATTATCTTGCTTCTGTTAATCATTTACAGGCAGTGTGCACTAGAGGAAAACACCACTTTCTCATCTAATAAGAACTTCATAACTCTGCTTCAGAGATATCACGAGATTTTAAGGAGGTTTAGCTTGACAATAACAATGTTAACTTAAATATCAGGCTTTTAATTGCAGAATTCAGCAGCCTGAATTCATCCATGGTAAAATGGCATCTGTATGCTGATACATAATTATATGTACTTGGATTTCTTCCTGATAAAGGAAAACACACTGCAACCTGTTCCCCTGTCTAGTTTAACTGAAGTGTTCCTTTAAAAATGTAAATATCTGAGTAGCTCATCTATTAATAAACCAGAGCCTTGACATTACTGGGAGAACAAGGGACTTTGTTGTAGTTTAAATGAGCCTATCATTTCAGTTACTCAATCTGCTTTTATCAGCAGACAAAATAAATAAAGGCGAACTGATTTTTGTTACCATCTACAACTATATATTGGGCTGGATTAAGCATTACTTTGCACATTGCTATCTATCTTTCTATTAAAAGCATAAAGAATTCTGAAACATATTATGCTGGATGGCTCTTATAGCTGCAGAGCAGCTGGGCTAAATTATCAAAGGAGGATGCACAATTAAGCAGGATCTTACTAGTACAATCAAGGTCTGTAATTAAGCCTCTGTCTCCATAGACACATCTGGTCTCTGCCTCTTCACTGTGCTCTGGAATCTGAAATTTGCTGTTGTTTGGCAATAACGTGTGTGTTGGGGGTTGGGTTTGTTTGATCACTGGACACTACACACCTCACAAAGTTATGCAGGGTTAAGGCCTTAGCGTTAATGAACTGGATTTCAGAGGAGGACTTCATTTATCTTCTTAGGGTTTTTTAAAATTTCCCTTAGTCACATATCTGCCTGTACCTATTTGCATGTTTTTGAAAAAACATGGAATCATAGACTACATCACACTTAAAATAATAGCACAGTTGTCTGAATAACTCTGTTGTTGTTGTTTGGTTGGGGGTTTTTTGTTGTGGGGTTTGTTTTTTTTTTTTTAAATTCTGTGGATTATGGAAATAGTGTGGTAACTCCTGCAGGCTAAAAGGATTTTCCATTTCTATTCTGTACTTTATTATTAGTTAGAATGCATTTAAAATGTGTTATTAAGTATTGCATATATAAAATTATATGATGAAAATAAACAAATATACATATTATAGATCACAGATTAAGGGTCAAAATCACAAAAATTTAAATTCAAAGTCAACAGATTTTAAATTGTCTCTCTTCTCATACTTGTATCAATGCAATAAGAGATGATGTCACTTATGCATAGAATCATAGAACGGTTTGGGTTGGAAGGGAACTTTAAAGATCATCTAGTCCAACCCCCTGTCATGAGCAGGGACAGCTTTCACTAGACCAGGTTACCTAAAGCCCTGTCTAACCTGGCCTTGAACACTTCCAGGGACAGGGCATCCACAACTTCTCTGGGCAACCCTTTCAGTGTCTCACCACCCTTACTGTAAAAGATTTCTTCCTTACGTCCAATCTAAACCTACCTTTTTTCAGTTTAAAACTATGCCCCTTGTCCTGTCACTACAGCCCTTTGGTAAAAAGTCTTTTTCCGTCTTTCTTACAACCCCTCTTTAAGTATTGAAGTGCTGCAATAAGGTCTCCCCAGAGCCTTCTCTTCTCCAGACTGAACAATCCCATCTCTTTCAGCCTTTCCTCATAGCAGAGGTGTTCCATCACTCTGATAATTTTTGTGGCCCTCTTCTGGACCCACTCCAATAGGTCCATGTCTTCCCCGTACTGAGGACTCCAGAACTGGATGCAGTACTCCAGGTGGAGTCTTACTGGTGCAGAGTAGATAAGGAGAATCACCATACTTCTTCTTATGCAGCCCAGGATACAGCTGTCTTTTTGGGCTCCAAGCACACATTGCCAGCTCATGTCTGATTTTTCATCTACCAGTATCTCCAAGTCCTTAAAAGCAGGGCTGCTTTTAATCTGTTCATCCTCAATTCTCCACTGATACTGGGTATTGCTGTGACCCACATGCAGGACATTGTACTTGGCCTTGTTGAACTTCATGGGGTTTTCATGGGTTCATTCCTCAAATCTGTTCAAGTCCCACTGGATGGCATCCCTTCTACCTAACATATGAACTGTACCACTCAGCAAGGTCTCATCTGCAAACTTTCTGAGGGTGCACTTGACCCCACTGCCTATGTCGTTGACAAAGATATTAAATAGTAATGGTCCCAGTATGAACCCTTGAGGGACACCAGTCGTTACTGGTTTCCACTTGGACATTGAACTGTTGACTGTAACTCTTTGGACACGGGCATACAGCCAGTCCTTATCCATCTAAGAGTCCATCCATCAAACCCATATGTCTCCAATTTACAGGTAAGAATGTTGTGAGGGACTGTATCGAAGGCCTTACAGAAGTCCAGGTAGATAATATCCATAGCTTTTCCTCTGTCAACCGATGCGGTCACTCCATCATAGAAGGCTACTAGATTAGTCAGGCATACACATTCAATTAAGTTAATAGTTGAGTAGGAGTAAAATGAGAAGTGAGGGTGCACACAAAATCAAGCAGCACATACATTGTCATTGTAAACATGCAAACATACATCATTAACAAGAAATATACTTTCAGTCTTTGGAGGATATATGGGTTGTACTGAGTTAGTTCCTGCTTGATCACAGTGGCAGAAGTATAAACAAGTCTCTATACAAGTGCCACATATGTGAGAAAAGACAATTATTTCTGCACTGCAGATATTTGCTGCTGACAATCAGCTTATATAAAGCCTGTTGGAAACAATGGAAAAGTTCTCAGCAATTTTGATGGTTCTTATATTAAGCATCATGCGGTGAGTTTGTTTATAATATAGTAAGTGGATAAATCTTTCCTTTTACATTTAAATAAAAGAGAGTTTGCTAATTATAGCGGGTTAATAAATAAACCCAATCATTATGCAACTAAGCCTTGTAAAATTAAAAAGTTGGCCTCAATCTTGTCTGTCTAGATCTCACACTCCGTCGTACCTATACAATGAATATATGCATACATACAAACATACATATGCACTCACCTCTTCTTAAACCTCAGCCAGAATAAAATTAATATTTCATATTCTAATGACAAAAACTGAATGAATATCTTAAAAATCCTCTGTTTTATAAAAGGGAAGAAAAAAAGCTGAGCTAGGCTTCAACATTCAGCATAGTACAGTCTAATAGGCACAAGTTTGCATATTCAGGCCAGCACCACACTGCTGACTCTACACCGTTGTTACGATGAGGATAATAGTTCCCCCGTGCATGCGAAGAAGACTTTATTAAATACTAAATGCATGAACTTACCCTGTGTGGTTTTTTTCCACTCTATTCTGCAGGTTTTATGACAAAAACCTTCAGGACTGGGGGTATGGTATATTAAAGATTGCAGCCCTTTTTTGAGAATAATTTGAATCAGAGGTTGTTAGGGCTGAAAGACACTCATAACTTGAAGGTTTATTTATTTATTTATTTGTTTTCCTGACCCATGAGAGATAGCTAGGATGTACTAACAAGCCATTTCTTTTCAAGAAAAAGGGAAAAGTCTTGAAATTATGATGGCTGCTTGACACTGGGAACTGGGAGTATTGAAAACTAGATCTTTGAACTGGATCCAATTTTACTTGTAAAAGTCTTGAACAGGGTTTTTCTCCTTGACTCTGTCTCAATAAATATGAACTATGTGGTGTTCTGGTTACTGAGAAAACATGCTGCAAATCTCCTACCCCTGTTGCATTATAAATGATGGCACAGTAGCCTTGTGCTGTTTGGAATGAAAGGAATGAAAAGGAATGGAAAGCAGGTAGATAGGCAACATTACACTGCTGAGATATGCTAGAACTACTTAAGCAAATACTTCTAGGATTTTCTTTCCACATCCAGAAAATACCTGTGGAGTACATAATCTTTCCTTGAGTCTGAGAGAAGAGAAACGGAAACACACAAGAAAAATTAGAGCTTCATTTTGCAGGTGTCCTGGTTTTGGCTGAGATAGAGTTAATTTTCTTTCTAGTAGCTGGTATTGTGCTGTGTTTGGGATTTAGTAAAAGAATAATGTTGATAACAGACTGATGGTTTTAGTTGTTGCTAGGTGGTTGTAGTGTCTACACGAAGTCAAGGACTTTTCAGCTTCTCACGCCCTGCCAGGTGCACAAGGAGCTGGGAGAGCACAGCCAGGACAGCTGGCCCAGACTGGCCAAAGGGAGATTCCCTGCCATAGAACGTCATGCTCCACATATATATAACTGGGGAAGCTAGCCGGGCGGTGGGATCGCTGCTCTGAAACAGACTGGGCATCGGATTTTTTTTTTTTTTCCTTTTGCATGTGGTGAGCAATTGCATTTGTGCATGACTTAGATGATATTGTTATTGATTATTCTCTTCCCTTGTTATCCTATTAAACTGTCTTTCTCTCAACCCACAATATTTTTTTTCATTGTCTTCCCCATCCCTTTATGGGGGTAGGGGTGAGTTAGTGGCTACGTGGTACTTAGCTGCTGGCTGGGGTTAAACCTTGCCAGTAGGTTTGATTATTTTATTGAATTAACAAATACTAAATCCTATTTGATTACAATTAATTGACTATACCTGATATAAATGTCTGTTTTATGAACTTGTAATGTGTGATAATTTCATGTTGACTGTATGAGCCATAAATTATGGAATTGTAAGGAGTTTGTATTTATGGTTATATTTATCATTTATTATTATTTATTGCATATTGTTTATTATTTATTATGTATATATGTATAAGTTTTCATCCCAGAACATTTAATGAAGTTTGACTTATTATACTAGCTGTTCATTTACTGTGGGGCAGGTATCAACAGTAAAAGGAGCTGGAATGAATTTATGCTTTTTGAGAAACCCTTATCCTTCAGTTGAATGACTCTTACCCTGAAGTAGGATAGAAGATTTGAACTGGTTTTAGCTTTATGGAGTGATACAACCTAAATCCAAAAATGCTTTTTGAATGTTTTGGGAATCTGAAGTGCCATGTTTGCCTCCACAGAAGCTACTATTCAATTAAATATATGATTTCACTTCAACACCTTTCCATATCCTTTGAGAGAGAGAGAAGGAGACACTGGACCTCCAACCATCTATTTTTTTTCTCTAACAAGCAGGAGGAAAAGAACTTCTTACTGTATTTGTTCTAGATTACAGTAAACCAACAACCTATGTTATATCATCTGGCTGAACATAAATTGTATAGATAGTGGGGGTTTTGGACTGAAATAAGGCTTTAAACAGCATAATAAAGACATTTTACATGATTTTACAGGACACAAATGTTCAACCAAGTGTCATAGACAAAAATATTGAACCTACATGGCAGTCAAGTCAGATAGACTTTGAAGAGGAAAACTAGAAACTTAACTTTCTTCTTCACTATGTCTGTAACAAGGTAACAGTTGATATCACATCATATTATTTCCTGAATATTATAGAACATTCTAAACATCAAGAGAAGGGATGCATCTGATTTCAGTATAAATTTCAAAACAGACAAGGTTTGGGTCCAGTGCAGATGTTGGTCTACCTAGCAGTATAATTTGCCCTACATATGTAATGAAATGTTTGACCCTCTGAAATACAATGGAATTTACTTCAGTGTAGCCCAAGAACTGCAGGATGTATAAGACTGTATAGACTAATGCACTGGTTCATGGTTAAAGATGCAGCAGTTTTTAAGAAATCAATTTTGATGCAGGAATATGTCGCTTTCTGCAAGTAGCTACAGCAGGTCAGAGACACTTCTTTGGCCCTCAGGCTTACGTGGCAAAGCCTTATTTTGTCCACTTGCTTAAACTCTCTCTCATCCCCAGACAGAATTTGTTCTTCCATGCTGCCTAGTGGGATGTGCTATCCAGGCCCAGATGCTTTCTGGGGAACAGCTGGCACACCGCAAAGCAATGTTGGAGATGGTGCTGGCAATTAAGCATGGATATTGAAAAACTTTCTTGCTGGCTCTGTGTTGCTTATACATACAGACATAGCCAAAGTGTCTCATGGCTGTTTATTAATATCACTGGTGTTAGCACTCCCCCTTATTTAAATATAAGGCACATCTTTAAGACTTCAATTGTTTTGAAAGTTGAGGTATTTGGCAAGTGTGATCACTATAAATGAAAATAAATCACATTAGTTTATATTCTATAGCTGGAAGAAAATCCATTGTATATGATTAAAGTATACACTTGGGAACAAAGACTCCTGTATTCTGGTGCTGCAGGCAGGTGTTACCTATTCAGCAAGTCACTGAGCTGCCTGTGCTTCGTAATTCCCATCTACTCATTAGCTCTAGAGAAATACTAATAGCTTACAGTTTAAAAAAAAAAATCAATCCAGAAGGGGAAAAAGGTTAAAACATGGTGTTTCCTTTATATGTGTGTGTGTGTATATATATATACATACACACATTTAAATATAAAAGTGAACGTTATTATTTAAGAAATCATAGATTTTGGTGGAAAAAAAAAAGATATGTGTGATCAAATAGCCCAAGTAGTCTATGATAGCAGGAAGAGGCTACTCCTGTCTAATAGATAACGTGACAGGACACATATGATAATATTATTCCATTTAACTGAAAATCATAATTGCATTTTAAGATTAATGAGAAGTATTAATATTTAGCAGTACATACTCCCATCTTACCCTCACTAGAGATTAATGAGCATTCAAAGAATGAACAAAATGTGCAATTGGAAATAATTTGTCATTTAGAAAGTGTCATTGATCAACACCCAGTTATTCAGTAGTGTACTATTTGATTTCTATTTAAAATTATTTATTTTTATGCTTAGTAAGTGTCCACAGAAAGATCTTTCAGCCTCTATTCATGCATATACCCCATGATCATAGACCAGGTATGTGTTGACCACTTCTGAGATCCTTTAACAAGAAAACTCACGTAAGCATGTTTAATAATGGTGAGAAAACACTGTATGTTTGGTCTCCTAGAAAAATGTAGAAAATTCTGTTAGAAGCAGACTTACAGCACTGTTATCTAGCTATTCTGCTCAGAACATTTTCCATGGTCAGCAGGCACACACTAACTCTACAGATTAAGGTAGACTTTAGACGTTTTGTGTAGAAGTGCAGCTCCCTACACTTCTGTAGTCCACAGAGAATTTCCAGGTTATGGATCTGAGATGCTAGTTTATCTCATATCCTTTGATTTTTTAGGGAGCCTGGGTTGATCACAATTTCAGATATGCCAAGTGCCTAAAGTGAGGTGGGGAGGTTTCCACATTAGGAAGCACTATGAGTAGAACAAATGGAAAGATGCTAATGTCACTGATTTCTTTCCACTCTTTCTGGGAGGAGGAAATATAAGTAATACTGTTACTCTAACAGTGAGGAACAATCCTGTCCCAAGCCTCAGAGAATGGAGCTGGGATATTCATACAGACTTATCTTCACACATTTCATGAATGGAAGGAAAAGTATACATTGCCATACTGCACCATCTCAAATCGTGTTTATCATGACATAGTCTGAATGAAAAAATTGACAATTATTTCTTTGTTATTAAGATTTAAAAACAAACAAAACCCAAACCAACCCCAAAACCAAAACAACCAACCCATTCCCACCAAAAAAAAAAAAACCCCACCCAAAAAAAGCAAAACCAAAACACAAAACCAGCTCAACCAGATTCACCAAACCTCTTGAGTTCTATAAGACCAGGAGATAAAATAAATTTATGAAAGAAAGAAGTGTAAATAGATGTATTGTTTAAGGAGATGGTATATTCACCGAAGCAATGAATTTATGTTGCTTGAGGAGAATATAAACATTTTCACATTAACGTGCCATTACTTTTGCTATTATTAACATTCAAAAAGACTCAGAGAGCCAAAGCAGCACAGCGAGCCCTTTTGAGATCTTGTGTCTCACGGAGGAGTCTTTGCAGCTGTACACCAGTAGGGGATGCCAAAAGAAAATGTAAGAAAAACCGTCTTGTCCCATGAGCATGTGCCTGAATTGTCAGTAGATTCCTTCACATTTCATATCTTGGTCGCTCAGTTCTGCAGTCAGAAGGCTGAAAAAAAGAATACAAGTACAAGAAAAATAGCAGAATAATCATTACAATGTGGTAACATCAATCAATATACAATAAAAATTTGTAATGAGAGAAGCAGATTACTTTCTTGTTATTCAAGCAGTGCTGTGAAAACTTTGAAGACTTTAGGACTATTACACATAATAAATAACAGTCAGGGTAATAAAGGATCAGTCAATATATATCACCACATGCAACATGTCTTTTTTGCTTTAAGGAAGTATCTAGTTTTGTGTTTATGAGTTTAAAATATCACAAGTATATATTAATTCATTGACATTTCTGCCTGGATTTAGCAATTGATTTATAGATTTCCCTATGATTTATCATTTATGGAATATCACTTTTAATACCTTTTTCTAATTTAAGTTATATTTCTATACTGTGTGGTAATTACAGTGATAGATTACTTTTATTAAATAATGTATTGGGTTGAAATGCCATTTTGCTTTATGAGTTCACATTGACTTGCTTGGGGTTTTTTTAACATATTTTTTTCCTTGCAGCATTAGCATTCTGTGGTGCAGTTGCATTAAACTAACTGAGCTAAGCAGGCATTCAACCGAAGGACTTCAGTTATATGATGCTCAAAATTGTGAAATGTAACTGCTCAGCTCCAGCAGTAGAATTTACAATGCTGGTGATTAAATTCCCATAAACTGGCATTCCCATAAACCTCAAACACTGGAGTACTCAAGACAGAAAACAGAAAATGAGAAAGGGAAGGACTCAGGTGGGTTGCCTAAACTGAACTGTCATTTGAGACTCCCCAGGGTTTATGAACTCACCTACAAGTGCTCCTGAAGAAGGCTGAGGATCTCCAGTAGGTCCCATGTTCTAGCTACAACCCTGGGCATATGTCTCAGATAGGCATCTCACATGGCAGCAGATCTAAGAATGCAATGTATTGAGCCACATGTGACTGAAATTCTCTCTTATTTCAGTTTAGACACCTATCTCATTCAAGATTAATAGCTAGGGGAAAAGAAAAAAAAAATATTCTTACTTTAGATGTCTAGAGAACAGCCAAGTCATAAATTGGGAGGAATAAATCCTGAGGATGTAATTTCTGCTTCCTGCATCAATCGTTGTCTAATGTGAAGAACTCAAGGAGTTTCTGGAGAGTAGTCTGGAATATAACTAGTGGAATGTAAAACCAAATTTCTCTGGCCCAGCAGGTTTTTTCTGTTTGTTTTTTTTGTTTGTTTTGTTCTGTTTTTTCCTTTGTCCCAATTTCAAGAGAATTGTTAGACAGCAATTGCAAGCGAAATACCTTAGAGCATTTTTTTTGTAAGATTGACTCAGTCCTCATGCTAACACGAGGTAGAGTTCAGATCACCATTTTGGGGATGGGGTGAATTTTCTAATCATTAGGTTATTACGCAGAAAGTTGACTTTTTCTTCACTGTGTTTGACAGAAATCAAATCAACTGGAATAAAGAAGGAGAGCTCTGAATATCCTTATCAAATCAAGCTCCTCCAGAAACTTATATGCTTATATGCTATTTCAAACATTTTAATACAGGAGATGGGCATGTCTACAGTCTCAGCAGCCAAAATTCTACCAAGCCAGTCATCTCAGATGACTTTTGTGAACCAGTGAAGTTTCTGACTGAAGCATTAGGCATTGCACGAACTCAAATGTCTAAGGAACCCAGTTAAACTTTCCTTCAGTTAATATTATAATAATAAAGTATATTTCAGCTAAATGACACTTAAGTTCACTGATTTGTTGAACACCTGTCCCTATAAAGATCTTATAGCAAAAACAAAGCAAAGCAATCAAATTCGAATACAGGTTAAATGTCCACACAGCAAAACTAAGTGAACACTGGCTTTTCCCACACTAATTTGCTTTACCTGTTATGTGTATGTTGTATTAACTGATGAACTGCACACTGTGTTTGTTATCTGAAATCCTCTTTTGAACTAATTTTACTGCTTTTCTGGAAGGTTTGCTGAGTCTATTGTGTTCCTGAGACACACAGACATGCACATCCTGGCAGCCACCACGTGGGGTTGTGCTCCTGGCCAGAGCAAGGCGTGATGGCACTCCAGGGGCCGGAGCAAGGCCACTCTGTCACCAGAGAAGAGGATATAGCGTTCACATTTCTTTGGAGCTGGCAAGATGTTCTGGAAAGCGTCAGACGAAAAAGAAGTATGACCTGAAGAAGTGTTTGTTTCCCCCTGAGAAGAGGGTTTGGCAAGGTCTTGCTGTCCTTGCGTACAGGGAGAGCCATCACGCCGCTCGTTCCTCACCAGGAATGGGAATTGAAAGGTTCTGTCTCCCTCCATGCCGTTACACTGGTGTCTGTACCCACACTCCCTATGTACTAGCCAGGTTTTACAAAGAATTCTTTCATCTCCTTTCCCCACAGTGCTCTATACTCCATCTAATACCCCCTGCAGAACTTAAACAGAAATACAATTTTTCTTCTATTTTATATTTTTCCTCTCTTCTTTCCCTTTGGAAAAGTTATTCTATCAAACTCAGCAAAATAAAATTTTACATTTACAAAGTACAATGAAGTTAAAATTCTATGTGTAGATAACTTACGTAATTTCATGTATATCCATTCATGGATATCATCACAAGAAATACTTAAGAAACATGAAGCATTCGTAAAATCTTCAATTTTATATTAAATCACTATTAGCAATAAATACCAAATTACAGATCAATCTACTTTCCATTGAGCTCATAAGACTAATTGTCTCAGCTAATATCTATACCTCTTGAAGTTATAAGATATTAAGAGAAGATGCAGCCAGAAGGAAAAGGCAGCTTCAGGAAAGAATTTACAAATTAAAAAAAAAATGAGCTGGATTCCATATACATTGCACAGCTATGTTCACTGTGGCTCAATTTGTACAGGAGACAGCTTTTTTAGTGCCAGCTGACACTTTTTATGGCTAGTAACTTAGTTTTCAGTGCTGTGCTAATCAAACCTTGGTGTCATAAATACCTGGCAAAGTGTGACAAATCTGACTTTGATAGAATAGAGTACTATTCACCTTGACACTTCATCCACCTTAAATGTATATGCCCTGATACAGCCTTAAATTTAGCAGGGGAATCGTGAAAATTACAGAAGAATGTCAAAGAGATGAAACCAATATTGTTATACAAAGGATACCAAAAATATTTTCTGTACTTTATGTAAGGAAAAGATATATTTTTAGAACCTTTTTAAATACAACCTAAGTTATTAGCAATTATATTCCTCTTCTGCAGTTCAACAGACTACATTAAATGATCATTTCTCTTAAGTTGTAATCATATTTCTTGAAGAAATGGGTTGATTACTTTGCATCTACAGAAGATTATTCATTTAAAATTATCCATTACACAAATTGTTCTCAGCTGTGCTGTATTGCAGCATCACTTCAGCAAAATAATAATTTTTAAAAAATATCTGTCAGTAGGGATGAGAGAAGTCCTCCAATCTTGACGATTTCTGCTTGCTTTTATCATATTTAGTTTGCTTCATTATTTTCATCCTTTTGTTTATGATTTCTTAGAAGCTGATGAAATAGAATACACAGAGTACTTTAATAATAGCAAAGAACCTTTTTTCTATACAAATTAGCCACTGAAAAAGTTAAATAAATTGCAAGCTTAATGCATAATTCGCTTCTTATTAATGCAGTCTAAATCCCAGTTTCCAAACATACCTTCCATCAAGAGATATGTCCTTCATTTCACCTCTGTCTGCTGCTGTCAATCCACACATTTCCCCCAATTAGGAATTCAAAAACCATTTTTTTTAAAGAGCTTTTTCCTGGACAGGAACATACTGAAAATATTGCTGGTACAGTAGGAAATAAATAAATAAATAAATAAATAAGTATTTTGCCTCATTTGCATGGCAGCAAAATCCTCTACCTGGGAAAAAAATACTATCAAAGTGTAAAATATATTCAAGCAATTAGGTTATTCAGGTGAAAAAAGAAGACCAGGTCTTGGGAATGTCTTTTGGTGAAAAGAATTTATATTCACCTTCATTGATTCCCTTCTGAGATGCATTTGACTTCATTCTCCCTTTACATGCCAATTTATCTACTCCAACACAAGCACAATTATACCCATGGCACTCCTGACAAATATCTGTTCTACAAAGCCTCTAGTGTTAGAGACTCCACAGACTTGCTACGGATTTTAGTAAAGCTCTCCTAGTCATTAGAAAATTTTATTAATAACTAGCTTGCTCCATTATGTCTTATGTAGTTTACCATATACAGAGGGTGCAAATTATTGCTTTTTCAGGAAGCTTTTATGGATGTCAATATTCTCATGCTGGAACCACACGCACATACACACACCCTTCTTAATCCTTTTCAAATTAAGCAATTCGCACAATAAATTGTCTCATAAATGTCTTGCAAGTTAGTTAGAGAAACATGGCCAAGATGTGTAGTGTAAAGCTACAGGGGATTTTCTAGGGCCAGCATACTTTAAAATTTTTAATTAGTCAGTATGGATAGAGATTTTTTTTCCATTAGTGGACTACATAACCATCAGGATTTTGGAGGAGGAGATTAGAATTCAAGATGACACTGAAAACTAAGAGCACGGCTACATAGGAGGTGCTACTTTTAGACCAGAAGAGTCAACTGCTCAAAGGCAGATAGGGGAATAGCTGATTAGTGACAGCTCTGACAGGAAGTGTGCGGGGGTTGACCTGTGGGAACAATATTAACATATTGCAAAGGAAGAAAACATCATTTTCAGAGGAACAAACATCAGGAAAAAAAAAAAAAGCAAGTGAAGACATCCTTGTGCTCTACTAATCGGAAACATACAGTCCTCCAGATTACAGTATTTGGTTATGTGCAGGGCATTCTTAAGGAGACATATGCCAGTTAGAAAATCTATAGGACTTCACATAGAATGATGCAACACTAGCTTTTGCAATATGCAACATTATACAATATGCAAGGGATAAATATTAATTTCAATCTGCCATCTAATTAATTACCTCTATTTTTCTGTTTTATTTTCAGCTGCTAAAGAATTAAATTTTTTAACCAAAATTTATTAATTCAGCAGAATTACATTTTTGGATGTCTGCAAAATTTACTGATCACTGAAGCAGCAGTGAGAAAGGCAGTGGAAGGGAGTCTGGTCCATCTCCCCTTCCTTGTAGCTTCACACCAGTGAGTGATCAGAAGTTGGGCAGTTTTCATTTGAGATGAATAGTATCACCAAGGGAAAATATTGTCCAGACTTTATCTTTCCTCTTGGAGCTGTTCCACTTTGTAATAACAAATTGTTAATTCAGCTGATGAGAAAAAATGGCATTACAGCCTTAGAGGCTAGGTCACACAGCTGGGAAACGAAAGTTTCATGTTCAGGTCCCTGAATCAGTGAATATTCAAAATTTTTATACAGAGCAGAAAAAAGTTCAAAGAAAGACCAGTAATCCCAACCCAAATAGCCGAATTAGGATAGTCTTCCTGTATGCACTGACAGAGTAGGGACATCAAGCAGGTGCTATCATCTGTTAGGGGAATGTGCATGCAGTAAGTTATTGTCTGTTTAGGACACAGCAATTAAGTCCATGGGCCCTCTTCGGATGCACCCATGAGTCCAGAGGGAGATAGCATATGTTACTGTGCGGCCAGTCTCAATAATCTTTGATTGATTGTGGCTACTAAGAGAAGTGCCCGAAGACTAGCGGAAAGAAAATGTCACCCCCATCTTCGAGAAGGGCAACAAGCACAACTCAGGGAACTATAGGTCAGTCAGCCTGCCTCGCCTCGATTCCTGGGAAGGTGATGGATGGAGTGGTAATCCTGGAAAACATTGCCAGGCAGATTAAGAAAATGAGTAAATCATCAGTAGTCAGCGTGGCTTCATCAAGGGGAAGTCATGCTTGACTAACTTGGTAGACTTCTATGAGGAAGTGACTGACTTGGGGAACAGTGAATATTGTCTACCTGGACTTCAGGAAGGATTTTGACATTTATGGCTCAAAGGAGATCTTATCAATGTACATAAATACCTGAAGGGAGGATGCAAAGAGGGGGGAGCCAGGCTTTTTTCAGTGGTGCTGTTAGAGGGCAAGAGGCAATGGGCACAAACTGAGACACAGGACAATCCCTCTGAACATCAGCAAACACTTTTTTACTGTGAGGGTGACTGAACCCTGGCACAGGTTGACCAGGAAGGTTGTGGAGTCTCTATCCTCTATCCTTGGAGACATTAAAAAACCATCCAGACACAGTCCTGGGCAACTGGCTCTAGATATTCCTGTTTGAGCAGAGGGATTGGACCAGGTGACATCCAGAGGTCCCTTCCAGCCTCAGTCTTTCTGTGATTCTGTGGTTCTGTGATTCTGTGATAGTGAATTCTTTCTGAAATGCATTGCAATGATTAGCATTGCAAATTTCTCTACAGAGGTAGATGCAAATCGAAATGAGATTTAAGTTCCTATAGTGGACTTCAAGCAGAATGTAAAACACTAGGAAAATCCTCACTTCCATAATTTAATCCCTTTCATGGGAAAAGTCCTCAGGTATCTGAAGACTGTCTGATGCACATGCTTAAGACTGACACTATCTTTGTAAGTCTGAGCAAATTGTTTCCTATGCGACTCTAAGGCCAATTAAGATCTTCACAGTAGGTGCTGGCAAAACAGTCATAGAAGGCATGTTGAGGTCACGTCTTACATCGCAATGGGAGCTATTGGTCCACAAAACATATTGGAAATATCTACTCTTTTTTTTTTTTTCCCAAAAATAAAGAATTAGTCTTTATGTAACACTTTCATTACAATTCTCAAGGGAAAGAGATGACCTAAGTCCTACACTTTCTTGACTCTAACAAAGCTTTAAAAATTCCTCGTAAAAGTTTATCTGGATTACCAGACTAGGGAACGGGGGGGGGGGGGGGGGGGAGGAGGGGGGGGGGGGGGGGGGGGGGGGGGGGGGGCGGGGGGGGAGGAGAGGGGAAAGTGGTAAGTGTGGCAAAGAAAAGAAAATGGGAAAGAAATGGAAACAGACAACAAGAGTAAGATTGAGTCTGCAAGCTAGTCCTAGAAGTAGTCTCCTAGAATAGGGACACCCAGACCCAACATGAATTTCAAATGTGTTTATGCACTTTATTCAGTAACTAGACAAAGTAGAATACAATCCTTCAGCCTAACTAATCCAGGCAACAAAAACCAACAGGTTGACACCACCACCACTCCTGCCACGGGGCATATTTCAAATCCAAGTGAAAAAAACAGTTTAAATAAAGGTTTTCTTGAAAATCTATCTATTTGCATAAAAGTTGCATTGCACTTCAGGGGTTCTCCACATTCTCATTTTTCCATGTGGGTTGAAAATATGAATGTTTGATATAATATGTAACAGAGAAAATGATTTTTAGGATAGAGTAAAACGGATGACTTCTGATTTAATCTTGTTAAGTTTTGTGCTCACTTGCTCTGAATTTTTTCAAAAATATTGTGGAACTGAAGCATAATTCTACCCCTGCAAGTTTCCTACACTATATTAACTATTCATTCTAAAAACACCACCCCTACTAAAACATTCAAACCCATATTTGTACTAACTCTCCATTTCATGCGTGTTGATACTACCCCAGAGGTAAGAGTGCAGGAGAGTTTAATATATCTATTTGGAAAAATGTTATGAAGTGTGTTACTAGTACCATAAAAGAATATTAATCAGAGTGATATTGAAGCATAAATAATATTCTAATTAAAGTAAATTAATCCAAAATTATAGACAATGTAGTTTAGAAAACAAAATAGTGTTTTGACGAATACATGCCCACATCTTGTGATTAAGTTTATTACATGCAGAATGCAGATATCTTTCTAATAAACATGTCAGATTACAAATACAGGCAATTTTCCAGTAGAAAATAGGATAAGCAGAACTAATTAGTTGGAATATGTAGAACAAAAAACTACCCTTAAAATATTTACAGCATTGATTTTGATATTCCTTTTGAATGATTTATTTGCTTTAATTAATTAAAGTTTTACAGGAGCTTTCAAAAGGATAGTTCCAATCTGAAATCTTAAACATCAAATTTTCAATGTAATAGAGTTGACTGCCTAAGGTTTAAATTATTAACATAACAAATAAAATAATTTGAATGTTTATTTAATAGAAGATGTTAATTTATAAATCATAGCTTCACAAATATATCACTTTTAAAACTAACTAGAGACAATACTGGTAAAGAAAAAGAAATAGGCAGGATTTAGGGAATTGTACAAGAAGTACAATGAATAAAAAGCACTACAGATTTTAAATCTCCAGCCTCAAAGGTTTAGGTCAATAACCATGACATACTGAAGTTAGAAAAACAAATTTCAACTTCCAAAATTGACGTTCAAGTAAAGTTTAAGCTCAGAAGATTGACATTTTATTACATTTACTTCAGGGGAACAGAAGGAAGATGACAATTCATATTGATGCAGTGCAATAAATAGTAACAAATGGAAGACTAAGCAAATTTAAAGAGGGTTAAGTAAAATATATAAAGAGTTATAAATTATTTTGAAGATTTAATCACATTTAATATAACCTTAAAAATACTTATTTAAAAATAAGTATATTTATTTCAGTATAGATCTTTTGTCAGTGCAACATTTTGGACAGAAAACAAAACCTGGCATAATTATAATTCTGAAAAGATTTTTATTCATGTTCCATTCTTTATCTGAGATCAAAAAGACAGTGTAATCATTCTGTCTGTGGAAGATAAAATATTTCAACATAACTGTATATTGTTAAGTCGCACATCTAATAGACCCAGCTATGTATTTGTTATTCCATTAACTAGATTAACAACATATGGTATGAACATACCTCATCTACCAGTTATATTGCTTTGTACATCTTATGCATAGCTGCTGATAAATGGGGTAATAACATGTTAGCAATGCTGAAGCTGTCTATATAACATCACTTGAATGGCTTTTTCATCATTAATATTTAATTAATTAATTAATCTGGTGAAGTAATAAAGTCAAAGCTTACTTTGTGTTATAGCAGTGGAGATATATTTTGGCTACTAACAATAAAGTCACAGATAAATGTTTTTAGTGGACAGCCTCCAAAAAAATTATATACACAATACTTACACAGCACTTTTAAGAAAAAATGCAAACATTCCACATTTAATTAATAAAAATACCTTAATCAGGCAAAAATTGGAGAAAACTTTTCCCTTACTAATGAAATTCAGCTTCAGTTTATAGTTTTGTCATTCTTCTTATTGCCACTCCACCAACTGACAAAGAGTTTAACTTTGTGTAATATAGTAGCGCAAAATAATGGAGAAAAACACAAGTTAGAAGATTACCCTAGTAGCATTTCTTGTGGAAAAAAGAAGCTATCTATCTGGCCATTACTGATTTAAAATAGTTTATTTGTTGAAGTTTCCTGATATGGATAGAAGTTCTGCAATTGTTTGGTACCTATATAATAGGATGTGAAGACTACTAGATTATAAAGCCATGCAAGAAAATGCTGAGTATCACAAACATAAAAATGTCTGTGCTGGGATAGAACAATGATTTCTCTAGCACAAAATCCTGTCTCTGAGAATGACCAAGAATGGATGTTTAGGAAAGAACATAACAAAAATGAATGAAGAGGCAGCAAATCTAATTAGGAAATTTGTATTACACACATTTTGTAGAGTATTGGTATTCTAGAGTATTAATATAAGACATATGGTCCTGATTTGCAATTACTTATATAAAAGTAATAAGAAATAAGACAGATACTTAAATCGTTATAAGTGTTGACTGGTACGAAGACTACACAAATCACTCATCTGCCTCAGTGGGCATTTGCTTTCTGCAAGGTCAGCAGACTACCTGACAATAGCAGAATGACTTGCAGTGAGAAAAGCAAAATAAGAATACAGTTCTTCATGTTCAACCTTGAAATGTTCTCACACTAAGAGAGCACTGGTGTGCAGTGGTGTGGGAGCACTACTGATGGAAAGAAGAAATGGAGGACCAAACAGAATCAGGTTAGACACTAACTTTGTGTGATTTCAGGCTACAGATCTGAATACGAACCCATACAGACCCATTTTCATTTGCATTATGAAGCATGCTAAATTTCTCTGGGGAGATGATAGCATGTTTATTTACTGATGGTGGATTGATATTAAAACAAAACAAAGAAACAATCCAGCTGTTTTGTTAGAAACTAGGTAAAGTATCTGTACAGTATCTGCAGCCTTCTGCAGTAACTCTGCAATTCAAGACTAAACTGGGCCAGTGACACTTTGAAATAAAAGCAGGTTACATCTTCTGTCTGTAGGCACTGAATTTTTTTGGAAATGCAAAAGTAACCACTGTCGCACTGTGACATTCTAACTTCTGGCTGTGTGTTTCTCCATGTCCTTTCAAAGCGTCCTGGTATTGGGTGCTATATTTAACATCATGTAGTACGGCAACTGTGTGACTCATGGCTTGGTTTTCTACTTCATTTAGACTACGTCTGTGCCACACCCTCCTTTACTTTCCCTGCAGTGGTTAGTCATGTATATAGTCTCTAAACCAATTTACTTAGGAAATAATGAAACTTAAATAGCGTAAGACTTATGAAGCACCTGTGAGCTCAAAATGTGAATACAATGCGAACAAGTGCTTAGTAGCTACTTGATGCTAGCAATATATATATATATATTTTAACATTAATTAACTATTAGTTATAAAGACGTAAACCAAAAAGCTTTGCAGCTGAGAAGGTGCAACAAATGGATGAAGTTCTTGCACTTTGAGGCAGATTTGGAATCCTTTCTGAATTAATAAAAGAAACATTATTTGATAGTCAAATTATCCAAAACAAGTCACCACTAATTTAACATTAAAAATTGTTTAAATGAATTGTTGCTAAAAATGGGATTTTACCAATGCTCTGATGAAAGGTTGAAGTTGTAGAAAGTACGTTGACTGGAAAGATTAAGCTTTTCTTTAATGTCCTTAGTATTGCCAAAGGTGCCTCTACCAAACCTCCTGGCATCCGTGAGAAGCCTCCAATCAAAATGTTGGTGATAACCAAGAGTAGTATACAAATATTTTGCAACACTGCCAAACAAAATGTATATATGTGTACATTTTAGATATGCATATGAACGGTGTGACAAACAAAGGGACAAAGAAGTTTACAGTTGTCTGTGGGAGGCATATTAAAACTTGTAAACAGTGGTCCAAGTAACAGATATGCCAGTCAGAGAACAAAAAAACAAGATTAGCACAAGGGACTGCAAATAAGCGATACATCCTGATAAATGTGTGAGAAAGATGAAAGTAAAGTGAAAACTAAGATAAGCAGCAGTGGGTGCAGATGAAATTTCCTGTCTTTGAAGAGGCACAAGCAGCATGAAAACACAAAGCTTGAGCGAGGGAATCTAGGTAAAAAGAATACTTCTGCTTCAGTTCAACTTTCTTTGTTCTCAAGCCTGATAACCTTGACTGTAGCAACTAAGAATAACCAAAGACCACAGCCCTCAGTGCTAATTATGTGGCATCAACTCCATGGTATTGTATACGCAGTTAATTAGGAATGCAAGTTTTAAAGACTAAGAGTTGTGTATATGAATTGATAAGAAGTGGCAGTAACTTTCTAAGTGTACTCCTAATAAAAGTCAGTCTAGTAAAATTTTATTTTAATATTTAAAAGAAGACAGATGAATCAGACTATTGTCACAGTGATTTCTAATTCTCTGAGAGATATAATATGTATAGGTGTATATAAATATTTACATACATATGTGTGCCTGCTACTATATTTGTATTCTGTATATATGTACGTATACAAATATATTCAGCCTGAGTAATAAATATTTACTAACACCAGTCAGTTGTGATTTTTATGGACAAACAGGGTCAAAATTGTTTTTTGAATAGTTATTGTGCTTCTCACAATGGGTCAGCTGAAATCAATGTAGTCTTTCCATTGACTTCCAATGAGTAAGGATGCGATGTCTGCAAGTTCAAAGTATGATAATAATTGCTTTTCAAAAAAAAATTGAATGATGTTGAAATGTTCTAGTTTTAAAGCAGGCTTTTTTATATTGATTCAAACTTTCAGGTCTAGTAACGAACCACAGAGAGAATACATTAGTGGATTGTTGGCCTGTTCCATGTGGAGCATAATGCCATCAGCTATGTCAAGACAGTTTAGTCTACTAATGAACAGTAGCAAGATACATCACTTCAGCAAATGTTGCTTCAAGTCCTGACTATTAAAACCAACCAACCAAGCAAACAAACAAAAACCCACTCTGTACTGGATATATTAAAAGATTAAGTACACCTAGAGATCTTCAAGTTTTTCAGAGTCAAAAGTTATTAAGATATAATAGAGGTAAAATTAATGGTAATGGGTTACTATTTTAGTAACAGACTTCTAATATCTAATAATGAATACAATATCTGCACAATAGTGAAAGTAGACGTTACAAAGGTAACAAGTAAATTAGTAAAATAGTTAACAATGTTTCAAAGTCTGAGATCTTTTTATATGTGAACAAAAAGGAAAAAAATGGTTAAAGTACAAATTATGGCATGCCTTGTAATAGTGGGCTGTATTGATTAATAAATAATCAATGTCAGAATGTGTGGAAAACATCAAGCTATGCAAATCAGCCAGTGTGAAAGGTACTGCTCAAATATATTTACCAAATTATTCTTCAAAGTCGTGTATAAATTAAGAAAACTGGAGGATGACTAAATAAATGTTAATCTGCTAGTGAAGTTGCTGCTTCATTATTGGAAGAAAATTGTACAATTTTTTGCTGCTCTTTGTAAGCCTTAAACTTTGTGCCCACAGTTTCTTTTATATATTTAACAGTTTCCTATATACTGTGTGCCATATAATCTATCCCTCCTGCTAAACACTCTCTCTCCCTTCCTGGCTTTTAATCTATAATCTGCACTCCTTCCGTACGTCACTGAAAAATTCAAAACTTGGGTAACCTGTACTACACAAAAGCATAGAAAGTACTTTAGTTATTTATAACTATAATTCAGTGGCTGACAGATTCCAAATGAGACAGGGCTTGCTCCCTGCAGAATCTCTTTTCCATTTGACAGTGTACAAACTCACCAAAAGCCTTTGAAAAACAATTAAGAGGCATTTGGATATGTTAGATGTTTGAAAACTAGCTAGTTTCCCAAAAGTTAATGAATGAAGCATATTATGCTGTCTTACTATTCACTCTTTTCCCCCAAAAGGATAATAACAGACAAAATAATCTATTGTGTCTGCTATCTATATGACAGACTTATTTGAGAGGGCACTTATTTTACCTCTATTTCATTGTAGAGGCAGACTACTGTTAAACAGCAACTGAACCTGAAGGCATGCTTCACTGAAATTTAAAATGAACTGACACTGTTAGTTGAAGAGAGCTGGACAGGAACTATTTATAAAGTAAAGGGAAAAAAAAAAACCTAAAACAAATCAGCAATCACTGTGAAATAGATTCCCAAAAGCTGCTGTTGTGAATATTAACACTAGAAGTCTTGCTACTGTGTGGTGTGACATTCATATTGTTTTGAACATATCGGATAAAATTAGAGTCACAGAATGGTTGAGGTTGTAAGGGTCTCTTGAGATCATCTAGTCCAAAGGCTTTGTTAAAGTAGCGTCAGCTAGACCAGGTTGCCCAGGACTGTATCCAGTAAAGCCTTGAATGTCTCCAGAGATGGAGACTCCACAGCCTTTCTGGGCAACTTGTTCCAGTGTTTGAGCGCTCTCACAATAAAAATGTGTTTTCTTGTGTTCAGAGGGAATTTCTTACTTTTCACTTTGTGCCCATTGTCCTTTGTCCTTTCACTGGTGTCGTGGTTTAGCCCCAGCTGGAAGCTGAGCACCACGCGCCGCTCGCTTATCCCTCCCTGGCGGGATGGGGAGGAGAATGGGAAGACAAAGGCAAAACCTCATGGGTTGGGATAAGGACAGTTTACTGGGACAGCAAAGGGAGAGGGAAACAACAACAGTACTTATAACAGAATATACAAAACTGGTGACACAATGCAGTTTCTCATCCAATGACTGTACAACTCAGATCACACGCTCAGACTCATCCCAAAGCCAGACCGTCGCCAAGTCACGCGTCCTGGAGCCACCACGCACTTCCCTGACTAGCCCCCTTTTATGCTGAGCATGACATCATATGGTATGAAATACCCCCTTTGGATAGTTTGGGTCACCTGTGCTGGCTGTGTCCCATCCCAGCTTCTGGTGAAAATTAACTCTATCCTAGCCAAATCCAGGACCACTGGATACAACTGAGAGGAGTCTGTCTCCATCTTCTTTATTCCCTTCTATAAATTATAAATACTGAGAAGTTTCCTTGTGCCTTCTTTCATTTCTCCAGGCTGAATAGTCCCAGCTCTCTCAGCCTCTCTTTGTACAACAGATGGTCCAGACCCTTAATCATCTTTGTGGCCCTTCACCAGAATATCCATATCTCTGTTGTACTGAGGAGCCCAGAACTAGGTCCAGCAGTCCAGATGTGTCTTACCAGGGAAGGATCACCTTCCTCAACCTGCTGGCAATGGTCTTCCTAATGTAACCCAGGAGGCTGTTGCCCTACCTTGCCACAAGAGCACATTGCTGGCTCATAGTCAGCTTGTGCTGGTGACCAGGACACCAATGTCTTTTGCTGCAGCGGAGCATTCCAGCCCTCAGTGTATACTGGTGCCTGAGGTTATTCCTGCGCAAGTGCAGAACTTGACATATTCCTTTGCTGAACTTAATGAGATTCCTGTCATATCAGTTGTCCAGCCTGTCATGACCCTCTTAATAGCAGCACTACCATCTGGTCTAGCAGCCATTCCCTGCAGTTGTGTTTCATCTGTGAATTTGCTGAGGGTGCACTCTGCCCTAGCACCCAAGTCATTAATGAAAATGTTGAATAGTATTGGCACCATTAGTGACTGGCCTCCAACTGGACTTTGTTCCACTTGCCACAACTCTCTGGGCCCAGTCATTCAGCCATTTTTTTGATCCAAATCACTGTCTATTTATCTAAACTGTACTTTGTCAGTTTGTCTATTACAATGTGGGAGATAACTGTCAAAACCCTTACTGAAGTCAAGGTCAGCAATACCCACTGTTCTTGTCTCATTAATCAAGCTAGTCATCTAATTGTAGAAGGCTATCAGGTTGATAAACCATGGTTTTCCCCTCATAAATCCATACTGACTACTCCAAATCATTTTCTTGTCTGGAAATGGTTTCCAGAATTAGTTGCTCAATCACCCTTTCAAGGACTGAGGGGAAGCTGACAAGCCTGTAATTCCCCAGGTCCTCCTTCTTGCCCTTCTTGAAGATGGGAGTGTCATTTGATTTCTTCCAGTCTTCAGGAACCTCTCTCAATCACAATGACTTTTCAAAGATAAGGATGGACTCACAGTTACATCAGCCATCTCCTTCAGCACCCATCAAGCTGCATGGACTTTTGTACATCCAGTTTGTTTAAGTGCTCCTTAAAATAGTCCTGCTTCATGGAGAGTCTTTCTCACTCCAGACTTTCCCTCTACTCTCAGGAATCTGGTATTCCTGAAGGCCAATTTACTGGCAAAGACTGAGGCAAAGAAGGCATTGAGTACCTCGGCCTTTGTTATCAGGTCCCCTGCTCTATTCAGCAGCAGGTTCACATTTTCCCTAGTCTTCTCATTACTGTTGATCTACCTGTAGAATCACTTCTTGTTGCCTTTCACATCCATTGCCAGATTCAACTTCAGGTCTGCCTTGGCCTTCCGAATCTCTTAACTGAATGACTGAACTCCACTGAACTTCATGTGTTGAACAGCAACTCCATACTCTTCCTGGGCATCCTGCCCCTGCTTCTGCATGCTGTACACTTCCTTTTTATGTCTTAGTTCAGTCAGGAGCTCCTTGTTGATCCATGCAGGCTTCCTACTGCCTTTGTGTGACTTTCTGTTTGATGGATGAACCTTTCTTGAGCTTAAAGAGGGTAATTTTTCAATATCAATCATCTCTCCTAGACCCCTCTTATCTCTAGGGACACATGCCATGTGATTCTTCCAATCAGATCTCTGAAAAGGTTAACATCTGCTCTTCTAAAATC